>NC_079190.1:2638511-2963557 GCF_029499605.1 Hyla sarda
ACACAGACATGACACCATGTGATAACCTCATAGACTATAGAGGAGAGAGGACACAGACATGACACCATGTGATAACCCTCATAGACTATAGAGGAGAGAGGACACAGACATGACACCATGTGATAACCCTCATAGACTATAGAGGAGAGAGGACACAGACATGACACCATGTGATAACCTCATAGACTATAGAGGAGAGAGGACACAGACATGACACCATGTGATAACCTCATAGACTATAGAGGAGAGAGGACACAGACATGACACCATGTGATAACCTCATAGACTATAGAGGAGAGAGGACACAGACATGACACCATGTGATAACCTCATAGACTATAGAGGAGAGAGGACACAGACATGACACCATGTGATAACCTCATAGACTATAGAGGAGAGAGGACACAGACATGACACCATGTGATAACCTCATAGACTATAGAGGAGAGAGGACACAGACATGACACCATGTGATAACCTCATAGACTATAGAGGAGAGAGGACACAGACATGACACCATGTGATAACCTCATAGACTATAGAGGAGAGAGGACACAGACATGACACCATGTGATAACCTCATAGACTATAGAGGAGAGAGGACACAGACATGACACCATGTGATAACCCTCATAGACTATAGAGGAGAGAGGACACAGACATGACACCATGTGATAACCTCATAGACTATAGAGGAGAGAGGACACAGACATGACACCATGTGATAACCTCATAGACTATAGAGGAGAGAGAGGACACAGACATGACACCATGTGATAACCTCATAGACTATAGAGGAGAGAGAGGACACAGACATGACACCATGTGATAACCTCATAGACTATAGAGGAGAGAGGACACAGACATGACACCATGTGATAACCTCATAGACTATAGAGGAGAGAGGACACAGACATGACACCATGTGATAACCTCATAGACTATAGAGGAGAGAGAGGACACAGACATGACACCATGTGATAACCTCATAGACTATAGAGGAGAGAGGACACAGACATGACACCATGTGATAACCTCATAGACTATAGAGGAGAGAGGACACAGACATGACACCATGTGATAACCTCATAGACTATAGAGGAGAGAGGACACAGACATGACACCATGTGATAACCTCATAGACTATAGAGGAGAGAGGACACAGACATGACACCATGTGATAACCTCATAGACTATAGAGGAGAGAGGACACAGACATGACACCATGTGATAACCTCATAGACTATAGAGGAGAGAGGACACAGACATGACACCATGTGATAACCTCATAGACTATAGAGGAGAGAGGACACAGACATGACACCATGTGATAACCTCATAGACTATAGAGGAGAGAGGACACAGACATGACACCATGTGATAACCTCATAGACTATAGAGGAGAGAGGACACAGACATGACACCATGTGATAACCTCATAGACTATAGAGGAGAGAGGACACAGACATGACACCATGTGATAACCTCATAGACTATAGAGGAGAGAGGACACAGACATGACACCATGTGATAACCTCATAGACTATAGAGGAGAGAGGACACAGACATGACACCATGTGATAACCCCATAGACTATAGAGGAGAGAGGACACAGACATGACACCATGTGATAACCCCATAGACTATAGAGGAGAGAGAGGACACAGACATGACACCATGTGATAACCCCATAGACTATAGAGGAGAGAGGACACAGACATGACACCATGTGATAACCTCATAGACTATAGAGGAGAGAGGACACAGACATGACACCATGTGATAACCTCATAGACTATAGAGGAGAGAGGACACAGACATGACACCATGTGATAACCCCATAGACTATAGAGGAGAGAGGACACAGACATGACACCATGTGATAACCCCATAGACTATAGAGGAGAGAGGACACAGACATGACACCATGTGATAACCCCATAGACTATAGAGGAGAGAGGACACAGACATGACACCATGTGATAACCTCATAGACTATAGAGGAGAGAGGACACAGACATGACACCATGTGATAACCTCATAGACTATAGAGGAGAGAGGACACAGACATGACACCATGTGATAACCTCATAGACTATAGAGGAGAGAGGACACAGACATGACACCATGTGATAACCCCATAGACTATAGAGGAGAGAGGACACAGACATGACACCATGTGATAACCTCATAGACTATAGAGGAGAGAGGACACAGACATGACACCATGTGATAACCTCATAGACTATAGAGGAGAGAGGACACAGACATGACACCATGTGATAACCTCATAGACTATAGAGGAGAGAGGACACAGACATGACACCATGTGATAACCTCATAGACTATAGAGGAGAGAGAGGACACAGACATGACACCATGTGATAACCTCATAGACTATAGAGGAGAGAGGACACAGACATGACACCATGTGATAACCTCATAGACTATAGAGGAGAGAGAGACACAGACATGACACCATGTGATAACCTCATAGACTATAGAGGAGAGAGGACACAGACATGACACCATGTGATAACCCTCATAGACTATAGAGGAGAGAGGACACAGACATGACACCATGTGATAACCTCATAGACTATAGAGGAGAGAGGACACAGACATGACACCATGTGATAACCTCATAGACTATAGAGGAGAGAGGACACAGACATGACACCATGTGATAACCTCATAGACTATAGAGGAGAGAGGACACAGACATGACACCATGTGATAACCCCATAGACTATAGAGGAGAGAGGACACAGACATGACACCATGTGATAACCTCATAGACTATAGAGGAGAGAGGACACAGACATGACACCATGTGATAACCTCATAGACTATAGAGGATAGAGGACACAGACATGACACCATGTGATAACCCCATAGACTATAGAGGAGAGAGGACACAGACATGACACCATGTGATAACCCCATAGACTATAGAGGAGAGAGGACACAGACATGACACCATGTGATAACCTCATAGACTATAGAGGAGAGAGGACACAGACATGACACCATGTGATAACCTCATAGACTATAGAGGATAGAGGACACAGACATGACACCATGTGATAACCCCATAGACTATAGAGGAGAGAGGACACAGACATGACACCATGTGATAACCCCATAGACTATAGAGGAGAGAGAGGACACAGACATGACACCATGTGATAACCCCATAGACTATAGAGGAGAGAGGACACAGACATGACACCATGTGATAACCTCATAGACTATAGAGGAGAGAGGACACAGACATGACACCATGTGATAACCCCATAGACTATAGAGAGAGAGAGGACACAGACATGACACCATGTGATAACCCCATAGACTATAGAGGAGAGAGAGGACACAGACATGACTCCATGTGATAACCTCATAGACTATAGAGGAGAGAGGACACAGACATGACACCATGTGATAACCTCATAGACTATAGAGGAGAGAGGACACAGACATGACACCATGTGATAACCCCATAGACTATAGAGGAGAGAGGACACAGACATGACACCATGTGATAACCCATAGACTATAGAGGAGAGAGGACACAGACATGACACCATGTGATAACCTCATAGACTATAGAGGAGAGAGGACACAGACATGACACCATGTGATAACCTCATAGACTATAGAGGAGAGAGGACACAGACATGACACCATGTGATAACCTCATAGACTATAGAGGAGAGAGGACACAGACATGACACCATGTGATAACCCCATAGACTATAGAAGAGAGAGAGGACACAGACATGACACCATGTGATAACCTCATAGACTATAGAGGAGAGAGGACACAGACATGACACCATGTGATAACCTCATAGACTATAGAGGAGAGAGGACACAGACATGACACCATGTGATAACCTCATAGACTATAGAGGAGAGAGGACACAGACATGACACCATGTGATAACCTCATAGACTATAGAGGAGAGAGAGGACACAGACATGACACCATGTGATAACCTCATATACTATAGAGGATAGAGGACACAGACATGACACCATGTGAAAACCTCATAGACTATAGAGGAGAGAGAAGACACAGACATGACACCATGTGATAACCTCATAGACTATAGAGGAGAGAGGAGACAGACATGACACCATGTGATAACCCCATAGACTATAGAGGAGAGAGGACACAGACATGACACCATGTGATAACCTCATAGACTATAGAGGAGAGAGGACACAGACATGACACCATGTGATAACCTCATAGACTATAGAGGAGAGAGGACACAGACATGACACCATGTGATAACCTCATAGACTATAGAGGAGAGAGGACACAGACATGACACCATGTGATAACCTCATATACTATAGAGGATAGAGGACACAGACATGACACCATGTGATAACCCCATAGACTATAGAGGAGAGAGAAGACACAGACATGACACCATGTGATAACCCCATAGACTATAGAGGAGAGAGGACACAGACATGACACCATGTGATAACCTCATAGACTATAGAGGAGAGAGGACACAGACATGACACCATGTGATAACCTCATAGACTATAGAGGAGAGAGGACACAGACATGACACCATGTGATAACCTCATAGACTATAGAGGAGAGAGGACACAGACATGACACCATGTGATAACCTCATAGACTATAGAGGAGAGAGGACACAGACATGACACCATGTGATAACCTCATAGACTATAGAGGAGAGAGGACACAGACATGACACCATGTGATAACCCCATAGACTATAGAAGAGAGAGAGGACACAGACATGACACCATGTGATAACCTCATAGACTATAGAGGAGAGAGGACACAGACATGACACCATGTGATAACCCCATAGACTATAGAAGAGAGAGAGGACACAGACATGACACCATGTGATAACCTCATAGACTATAGAGGAGAGAGGACACAGACATGACACCATGTGATAACCTCATAGACTATAGAGGAGAGAGGACACAGACATGACACCATGTGATAACCTCATAGACTATAGAGGAGAGAGGACACAGACATGACACCATGTGATAACCTCATAGACTATAGAGGAGAGAGAGGACACAGACATGACACCATGTGATAACCTCATATACTATAGAGGATAGAGGACACAGACATGACACCATGTGAAAACCTCATAGACTATAGAGGAGAGAGAGGACACAGACATGACACCATGTGATAACCCCATAGACTATAGAGGAGAGAGGACACAGACATGACACCATGTGATAACCTCATAGACTATAGAGGAGAGAGGACACAGACATGACACCATGTGATAACCTCATAGACTATAGAGGAGAGAGGACACAGACATGACACCATGTGATAACCTCATAGACTATAGAGGAGAGAGGACACAGACATGACACCATGTGATAACCTCATAGACTATAGAGGAGAGAGGACACAGACATGACACCATGTGATAACCTCATAGACTATAGAGGAGAGAGGACACAGACATGACACCATGTGATAACCTCATAGACTATAGAGGAGAGAGGACACAGACATGACACCATGTGATAACCTCATAGACTATAGAGGATAGAGGACACAGACATGACACCATATGATAACCTCATAGACTATAGAGGAGAGAGAGGACACAGACATGACACCATGTGATAACCTCATAGACTATAGAGGAAGAGAGGACACAGACATGACACCATGTGATAACCTCATAGACTATAGAGGAGAGAGGACACAGACATGACACCATGTGATAACCTCATAGACTATAGAGGAGAGAGGACACAGACATGACACCATGTGATAACCTCATAGACTATAGAGGAGAGAGGACACAGATATGACACCATGTGATAACCTCATAGACTATAGAGGAGAGAGGACACAGACATGACACCATGTGATAACCCCATAGACTATAGAGGAGAGAGGACACAGACATGACACCATGTGATAACCCCATAGACTACAGAGGAGAGAGGACACAGACATGACACCATGTGATAACCTCATAGACGATAGAGGAGAGAGGACACAGACATGACACCATGTGATAACCCCATAGACTATAGAGGAGAGAAGGACACAGACATGACACCATGTGATAACCTCATAGACTATAGAGGAGAGAGGACACAGACATGACACCATGTGATAACCCCATAGACTATAGAGGAGAGAGGACACAGACATGACACCATGTGATAACCTCATAGACTATAGAGGAGAGAGGACACAGACATGACACCATGTGATAACCTCATAGACTACAGAGGAGAGAGGACACAGACATGACACCATGTGATAACCTCATAGACTATAGAGGAGAGAGGACACAGACATGACACCATGTGATAACCCCATAGACTATAGAGGATAGAGGACACAGACATGACACCATGTGATAACCCCATAGACTATAGAGGAGAGAGGACACAGACATGACACCATGTGATAACCTCATAGACTATAGAGGAGAGAGGACACAGACATGACACCATGTGATAACCTCATAGACTATAGAGGAGAGAGGACACAGACATGACACCATGTGATAACCTTATAGACTACAGAGGAGAGAGGACACAGACATGACACCATGTGATAACCTCATAGACTATAGAGGAGAGAGGACACAGACATGACACCATGTGATAACCTCATAGACTATAGAGGAGAGAGGACACAGACATGACACCATGTGATAACCCCATAGACTATAGAGGAGAGAGGACACAGACATGACACCATGTGATAACCTCATAGACTATAGAGGAGAGAGGACACAGACATGACACCATGTGATAACCTCATAGACTATAGAGGAGAGAGGACACAGACATGACACCATGTGATAACCTCATAGACTATAGAGGAGAGAGAGGACACAGACATGACACCATGTGATAACCTCATAGACTATAGAGGAGAGAGGACACAGACATGACACCATGTGATAACCTCATAGACTATAGAGGAGAGAGGACACAGACATGACACCATGTGATAACCTCATAGACTATAGAGGAGAGAAGACACAGACATGACACCATGTGATAACCCCATAGACTATAGAGGAGAGAGGACACAGACATGACACCATGTGATAACCTCATAGACTATAGAGGAGAGAGGACACAGACATGACACCATGTGATAACCTCATAGACTATAGAGGAGAGAGGACACAGACATGACACCATGTGATAACCCCATAGACTATAGAGGAGAGAGGACACAGACATGACACCATGTGATAACCTCATAGACTATAGAGGAGAGAGGACACAGACATGACACCATGTGATAACCTCATAGACTATAGAGGAGAGAGGACACAGACATGACACCATGTGATAACCTCATAGACTATAGAGGATAGAGGACACAGACATGACACCATATGATAACCTCATAGACTATAGAGGAGAGAGAGGACACAGACATGACACCATGTGATAACCCCATAGACTATAGAGGATAGAGGACACAGACATGACACCATGTGATAACCTCATAGACTATAGAGGATAGAGGACACAGACATGACACCATGTGATAACCTCATAAACTATAGAGGAGAGAGGACACAGACATGACACCATGTGATAACCTCATAGACTATAGAGGAGAGAGGACACAGACATGACACCATGTGATAACCTCATAGACTATAGAGGAGAGAGGACACAGACATGACACCATGTGATAACCTCATAGACTATAGAGGAGAGAGGACACAGACATGACACCATGTGATAACCCCATAGACTATAGAGGAGAGAGGACACAGACATGACACCATGTGATAACCTCATAGACTATAGAGGAGAGAGGACACAGACATGACACCATGTGATAACCCCATAGACTATAGAGGAGAGAGGACACAGACATGATACCATGTGATAACCTCATAGACTATAGAGGAGAGAGGACACAGACATGACACCATGTGATAACCTCATAGACTATAGAGGAGAGAGGACACAGACATGACACCATGTGATAACCTCATAGACTATAGAGGAGAGAGGACACAGACATGACACCATGTGATAACCCCATAGACTATAGAGGAGAGAGGACACAGACATGACACCATGTGATAACCCCATAGACTATAGAGGAGAGAGGACACAGACATGACACCATGTGATAACCTCATAGACTATAGAGGAGAGAGAGGACTCAGACATGACACCATGTGATAACCTCATAGACTATAGAGGAGAGAGGACACAGACATGACACCATGTGATAACCTCATAGACTATAGAGGAGAGAGAGGACACAGACATGACACCATGTGATAACCTCATAGACTATAGAGGAGAGAGGACACAGACATGACACCATGTGATAACCCCATAGACTATAGAGGAGAGAGGACACAGACATGACACCATGTGATAACCTCATAGACTATAGAGGAGAGAGAGGACTCAGACATGACACCATGTGATAACCTCATAGACTATAGAGGAGAGAGGACACAGACATGACACCATGTGATAACCCCATAGACTATAGAGGAGAGAGGACACAGACATGACACCATGTGATAACCTCATAGACTATAGAGGAGAGAGGACACAGACATGACACCATGTGATAACCTCATAGACTATAGAGGAGAGAGGACACAGACATGACACCATGTGATAACCTCATAGACTATAAAGGAGAGAGGACACAGACATGACACCATGTGATAACCTCATAGACTATAGAGGAGAGAGGACACAGACATGACACCATGTGATAACCTCATAGACTATAGAGGAGAGAGGACACAGACATGACACCATGTGATAACCTCATAGACTATAAAGGAGAGAGGACACAGACATGACACCATGTGATAACCTCATAGACTATAGAGGAGAGAGAGGACTCAGACATGACACCATGTGATAACCTCATAGACTATAGAGGAGAGAGGACACAGACATGACACCATGTGATAACCTCATAGACTATAGAGGAGAGAGGACACAGACATGGCACCATGTGATAACCTCATAGACTATAGAGGAGAGAGGACACAGACATGACACCATGTGATAACCCCATAGACTATAGAGGAGAGAGGACACAGACATGACACCATGTGATAACCTCATAGACTATAGAGGAGAGAGGACACAGACATGACACCATGTGATAACCTCATAGACTATAGAGGAGAGAGGACACAGACATGACACCATGTGATAACCTTATAGACTACAGAGGAGAGAGGACACAGACATGACACCATGTGATAACCCCATAGACTATAGAGGAGAGAGAGGACACAGACATGACACCATGTGATAACCTGATAGACTATAGAGGAGAGAGGACACAGACATGACACCATGTGATAACCCCATAGACTATAGAGGAGAGAGAGGACACAGACATGACACCATGTGATAACCCCATAGACTATAGAGGAGAGAGGACACAGACATGACACCATGTGATAACCTCATAGACTATAGAGGAGAGAGGACACAGACATGACACCATGTGATAACCCCATAGACTATAGAGGAGAGAGAGGACACAGACATGACACCATGTGATAACCCCATAGACTATAGAGGAGAGAGGACACAGACATGACACCATGTGATAACCCCATAGACTATAGAGGAGAGAGGACCGCCTTACTTGGCACCATGTGACATTTTGTCCCCATAGTGTTGCAGAGGTTTGTTACAATGTATCAGTGTTGATTATTCCCCCTCCTTGGAGTAGGTCCGGACCTGACGGGCACCATTTATAATCCTGGTGTCCTCTTATATTCAGAGGCATTTGTTTCCATTCACTGACAGCAAGCAGAGGTCTGAGATATCTGCAGAACATTTCTTACATAGGACTGCCTGTGTATTACCATTTGCTGATACCGTGTTGTACGCAGGACGGTCTGGTGAGCCGCTTCGTGCAGATCGACTGTATGTGGAAATACTACAACCTCTCGACCCACAGCAACCGGCCGCCCACATACGGTAAGGTCAGAGGTCATACTGTGCGGGGCCACATGGAGCAAGAGCAGAGATACTGCTGCCAGTGTCACATGATGTGTAGTGGGATGACTCTGTGGGATAATACACAATGTAACAGCAGAATACTGAGTGCAGCTCTGGAGGATAAGCCCACGGAACAGGAGAATACTGAGTGCAGCTCTGGAGGATAAGACACGATGTAACAGCAGAATAGTGAGTGCAGCTCTGGAGAATAAGACATGATGTAACAGCAGAATAGTGAGTGCAGCTCTGGAGAATAAGACATGATGTAACAGCAGAATAGTGAGTGCAGCTCTGGAGAATAAGACATGATGTAACAGCAGAATAGTGAGTGCAGCTCTGGAGGATAAGACACGATGTAAAAGCAGAATAGTGAGTGCAGCTCTGGAGAATAAGACATGATGTAACAGCAGAATAGTGAGTGCAGCTCTGGAGGATAAGACATGATGTAACAGCAGAATACTGAGTGCAGCTCTGGAGGATAAGACACAATGTAACAGCAGAATACTGAGTGCAGCTCTGGAGGATAAGACACGATGTAACAGCAGAATAGTGAGTGCAGCTCTGGAGAATAAGACATGATGTAACAGCAGAATAGTGAGTGCAGCTCTGGAGAATAAGACATGATGTAACAGCAGAATAGTGAGTGCAGCTCTGGAGGATAAGACACAATGTAACAGCAGAATACTGAGTGCAGCTCTGGAGGATAAGACACAATGTAACAGCAGAATAGTGAGTGCAGCTCTGGAGGATAAGACACGATGTAACAGCAGAATAGTGAGTGCAGCTCTGGAGGATAAGACATGATGTAACAGCAGAATAGCGAGTGCAGCTCTGGAGGATAAGACATGATGTAACAGCAGAATAGCGAGTGCAGCTCTGGAGGATAAGACATGATATAACAGCAGAATAGTGAGTGCAGCTCTGGAGGAGAAAACATGATGTAACAGCAGAATAGTGAGTGCAGCTCTGGAGGATAAGACATGATGTAACAGCAGAATAGCGAGTGCAGCTCTGGAGGATAAGACATGATGTAACAGCAGAATAGCGAGTGCAGCTCTGGAGGATAAGACATGATATAACAGCAGAATAGTGAGTGCAGCTCTGGAGGAGAAGACATGATATAACAGCAGAATAGTGAGTGCAGCTCTGGAGGATAAGACATGATATAACAGCAGAATAGTGAGTGCAGCTCTGGAGGATAAGACATGATGTAACAGCAGAATAGTGAGCGCAGCTCTGGGGGTGACTCATCCCTGTCCTCTTCATGCAGCTCAGATAAAGATGGGGGATCTGTTCTACACATCACATGTCAGGAGGAAGAGGAACGTACAGGCGGCGGTGGAGATGTATACGGCAGCAGCACTACAGCACGACCCGCAGGTATCAGCCGCACACAGCACGTCACCTGATGGCTGCAACTTTATATTCTGTACTCTGACTACAGAGAATGTATATGTGACCTGCAGTCCTATGTAACACCACAGATAACACAGTGATAACCCTCTGAGTACAGATAATGTAGTAGATGTGACCTGCAGTCCTATGTAACACTCCAGATAACACAGTGATAACTCTCTGAGTACAGATAATGTATAGATGTGACCTGCAGTCCTATGTAACACCACAGATAACACAGTGATAACTCTCTGAGTACAGATAATGCATAGATGTGACCTGCAGTCCTATGTAACACCACAGATAACACAGTGATAACTCTCTGAGTACAGATAATGTATAGATGTGACCTGCAGTCCTATGTAACACCACAGATAACAGTGATAACTCTCTGAGTACAGATAATGTATAGATGTGACCTGCAGTCCTATGTAACACCACAGATAACACAGTGATAACTCTGAGTACAGATAATGTATAGATGTGACCTGCAGTCCTATGTAACACCACAGATAACAGTGATAACTCTCTGAGTACAGATAATGTATAGATGTGACCTGCAGTCCTATGTAACACCACAGATAACACAGTGATAACTCTCTGACTACAGATAATGTATAGATGTGACCTGCAGTCCTATGTAACACCACAGATAACACAGTGATAACTATGAGTACAGATAATGTAGTAGATGTGACCTGCAGTCCTATGTAACACCACAGATAACACAGTGATAACTCTCTGAGTACAGATAATGTAGTAGATGTGACCTGCAGTCCTATGTAACACCACAGATAACAGTGATAACTCTCTGAGTACAGATAATGTATAGATGTGACCTGCAGTCCTATGTAACACCACAGATAACAGTGATAACTCTCTGAGTACAGATAATGTATAGATGTGACCTGCAGTCCTATGTAACACCACAGATAACACAGTGATAACTCTCTGAGTACAGATAATGTATAGATGTGACCTGCAGTCCTATGTAACACCACAGATAACAGTGATAACTCTCTGAGTACAGATAATGTATAGATGTGACCTGCAGTCCTATGTAACACCACAGATAACACAGTGATAACTCTCTGAGTACAGATAATGTATAGATGTGACCTGCAGTCCTATGTAACACCACAGATAACAGTGATAACTCTCTGAGTACAGATAATGTATAGATGTGACCTGCAGTCCTATGTAACACCACAGATAACAGTGATAACTCTCTGAGTACAGATAATGTATAGATGTGACCTGCAGTCCTATGTAACACCACAGATAACACAGTGATAACTCTTAGTACAGATAATGTATAGATGTGACCTGCAGTCCTATGTAACACCACAGATAACAGTGATAACTCTCTGAGTACAGATAATGTAGATGTGACCTGCAGTCCTATGTAACACCACAGATAACACAGTGATAACTCTTAGTACAGATAATGTATAGATGTGACCTGCAGTCCTATGTAACACCACAGATAACACAGTGATATCTCTCTGAGTACAGATAATGTATAGATGTGACCTGCAGTCCTATGTAACACCACAGATAACAGTGATAACTCTCTGAGTACAGATAATGTATAGATGTGACCTGCAGTCCTATGTAACACCACAGATAACACAGTGATAACTCTCTGAGTACAGATAATGTATAGATGTGACCTGCAGTCCTATGTAACACCACAGATAACAGTGATAACTCTCTGAGTACAGATAATGTAGATGTGACCTGCAGTCCTATGTAACACCACAGATAACACAGTGATAACTCTCTGAGTACAGATAATGTATAGATGTGACCTGCAGTCCTATGTAACACCACAGATAACACAGTGATAACTCTCTGAGTACAGATAATGTATAGATGTGACCTGCAGTCCTATGTAACACCACAGATAACACAGTGATAACTCTGAGTACAGATAATGTATAGATGTGACCTGCAGTCCTATGTAACACCACAGATAACAGTGATAACTCTCTGAGTACAGATAATGTATAGATGAGACCTGCAGTCCTATGTAACACCACAGATAACAGTGATAACTCTCTGAGTACAGATAATGTATAGATGTGACCTGCAGTCCTATGTAACACCACAGATAACAGTGATAACTCTCTGAGTACAGATAATGTATAGATGTGACCTGCAGTCCTATGTAACACCACAGATAACACAGTGATAACTCTTAGTACAGATAATGTATAGATGTGACCTGCAGTCCTATGTAACGCCACAGATAACAGTGATAACTCTCTGAGTACAGATAATGTATAGATGTGACCTGCAGTCCTATGTAACACCACAGATAACACAGTGATAACTCTTAGTACAGATAATGTATAGATGTGACCTGCAGTCCTATGTAACACCACAGATAACAGTGATAACTCTCTGAGTACAGATAATGTAGATGTGACCTGCAGTCCTATGTAACACCACAGATAACACAGTGATAACTCTTAGTACAGATAATGTATAGATGTGACCTGCAGTCCTATGTAACACCACAGATAACACAGTGATAACTCTCTGAGTACAGATAATGTATAGATGTGACCTGCAGTCCTATGTAACACCACATATAACACAGTGATATCGCTCTGAGTACAGATAATGTATAGATGTGACCTGCAGTCCTATGTAACACCACAGATAACAGTGATAACTCTCTGAGTACAGATAATGTATAGATGTGACCTGCAGTCCTATGTAACACCACAGATAACAGTGATAACTCTCTGAGTACAGATAATGTAGTAGATGTGACCTGCAGTCCTATGTAACACTACAGATAACACAGTGATAACTCTCTGAGTACAGATAATGTATAGATGTGACCTGCAGTCCTATGTAACACCACAGATAACACAGTGATAACTCTCTGAGTACAGATAATGTATAGATGTGACCTGCAGTCCTATGTAACACCACAGATAACACAGTGATAACTCTCTGAGTACAGATAATGTATAGATGTGACCTGCAGTCCTATGTAACACCACAGATAACACAGTGATAACTCTCTGAGTACAGATAATGTATAGATGTGACCTGCAGTCCTATGTAACACCACAGATAACACAGTGATAACTCTTAGTACAGATAATGTATAGATGTGACCTGCAGTCCTATGTAACACCACAGATAACAGTGATAACTCTCTGAGTACAGATAATGTATAGATGTGACCTGCAGTCCTATGTAACACCACAGATAACACTGTGATAACTCTTAGTACAGATAATGTATAGATGTGACCTGCAGTCCTATGTAACACCAGATAACACAGTGATAACTCTCTGAGTACAGATAATGTATAGATGTGACCTGCAGTCCTATGTAACAGCACAGATAACAGTGATAACTCTCTGAGTACAGATAATGTATAGATGTGACCTGCAGTCCTATGTAACACCACAGATAACACAGTGATAACTCTCTGAGTACAGATAATGTATAGATGTGACCTGCAGTCCTATGTAACACCACAGATAACACAGTGATAACTCTCTGAGTACAGATAATGTATAGATGTGACCTGCAGTCCTATGTAACACCACAGATAACAGTGATAACTCTCTGAGTACAGATAATGTATAGATGTGACCTGCAGTCCTATGTAACACCACAGATAACACAGTGATAACTCTCTGAGTACAGATAATGTATAGATGTGACCTGCAGTCCTATGTAACACCACAGATAACAGTGATAACTCTCTGAGTACAGATAATGTATAGATGTGACCTGCAGTCCTATGTAACACCACAGATAACAGTGATAACTCTCTGAGTACAGATAATGTATAGATGTGACCTGCAGTCCTATGTAACACCACAGATAACACAGTGATAACTCTCTGAGTACAGATAATGTATAGATGTGACCTGCAGTCCTATGTAACACCACAGATAACAGTGATAACTCTCTGAGTACAGATAATGTAGATGTGACCTGCAGTCCTATGTAACACCACAGATAACACAGTGATAACTCTCTGAGTACAGATAATGTATAGATGTGACCTGCAGTCCTATGTAACACCACAGATAACACAGTGATAACTCTGAGTACAGATAATGTATAGATGTGACCTGCAGTCCTATGTAACACCACAGATAACAGTGATAACTCTCTGAGTACAGATAATGTATAGATGTGACCTGCAGTCCTATGTAACACCACAGATAACAGTGATAACTCTCTGAGTACAGATAATGTATAGATGTGACCTGCAGTCCTATGTAACACCACAGATAACACAGTGATAACTCTCTGAGTACAGATAATGTATAGATGTGACCTGCAGTCCTATGTAACACCACAGATAACACAGTGATAACTCTTAGTACAGATAATGTATAGATGTGACCTGCAGTCCTATGTAACACCACAGATAACAGTGATAACTCTCTGAGTACAGATAATGTATAGATGTGACCTGCAGTCCTATGTAACACCACAGATAACACAGTGATAACTCTTAGTACAGATAATGTATAGATGTGACCTGCAGTCCTATGTAACACCACAGATAACAGTGATAACTCTCTGAGTACAGATAATGTAGATGTGACCTGCAGTCCTATGTAACACCACAGATAACACAGTGATAACTCTTAGTACAGATAATGTATAGATGTGACCTGCAGTCCTATGTAACACCACAGATAACACAGTGATAACTCTCTGAGTACAGATAATGTATAGATGTGACCTGCAGTCCTATGTAACACCACAGATAACACAGTGATAACTCTCTGAGTACAGATAATGTATAGATGTGACCTGCAGTCCTATGTAACACCACAGATAACACAGTGATAACTCTCTGAGTACAGATAATGTATAGATGTGACCTGCAGTCCTATGTAACACCACAGATAACACAGTGATAACTCTCTGAGTACAGATAATGTATAGATGTGACCTGCAGTCCTATGTAACACCACAGATAACGGTGATAACTCTCTGAGTACAGATAATGTATAGATGTGACCTGCAGTCCTATGTAACACCACAGATAACACAGTGATAACTCTCTGAGTACAGATAATGTATAGATGTGACCTGCAGTCCTATGTAACACCACAGATAACAGTGATAACTCTCTGAGTACAGATAATGTATAGATGTGACCTGCAGTCCTATGTAACACCACAGATAACACAGTGATAACTCTCTGAGTACAGATAATGTATAGATGTGACCTGCAGTCCTATGTAACACCACAGATAACACAGTGATAACTCTCTGAGTACAGATAATGTATAGATGTGACCTGCAGTCCTATGTAACACCACAGATAACACAGTGATAACTCTGAGTACAGATAATGTATAGATGTGACCTGCAGTCCTATGTAACACCACAGATAACAGTGATAACTCTCTGAGTACAGATAATGTATAGATGTGACCTGCAGTCCTATGTAACACCACAGATAACACAGTGATAACTCTCTGAGTACAGATAATGTATAGATGTGACCTGCAGTCCTATGTAACACCACAGATAACACAGTGATAACTCTGAGTACAGATAATGTATAGATGTGACCTGCAGTCCTATGTAACACCACAGATAACACAGTGATAACTCTCTGAGTACAGATAATGTATAGATGTGACCTGCAGTCCTATGTAACACCACAGATAACAGTGATAACTCTCTGAGTACAGATAATGTATAGATGTGACCTGCAGTCCTATGTAACACTATATACTGATTGTGTTGTGGTCTCAGGGTCTCTATAATTTGGGGGTCCTGGTAGAAGAAGGCGTTGCGCTCCCCCCATCTACGCTCCGTCTTCTGGGACTGAACAGCTCGGTGTCCGGCAGTAACTTCCCCATCATCATGGATCTGTACAGGAGGTGAGGGGGTGAGGGGATCGGCAGACTCCGCCCCATAATGAGGGGGTCACATACTTTTTATCCTCCATTACTTTTCTTTGTCAGATGTCGAGATCACGAGGAGGAGGATTCTTATGTCCCCTGCAGCCTGGCGCTCCTCAACGCCCATCTCCAGTACATCTGGACCTTCCACGGCTCCATACTGAAGGTAACCAGGGTGCCTCCAGCTGTTGCAAAACTACAACTCCCAGCATGCTCAGAACAGCCTATGCCATGCTCTAATGTGGTGTTTCCCAACCTGGGTACCTCCAGCTGTGGCAAAACTACAACCCCCAGCATGCCTGGAACAGCGTTTGACATGCTCTTATGTGGTGTTTCCCAACCAGGGTGCCTCCAGCTGTTGCAAAACTACAACTCCCAGCATGTCCGGACAGCCGTTGGCTGTCCGGGCATGCTGGGAGTTGTAGTTTTGCAACAGCTGGATGCTCCATGGTTTGGAAACACTGTCCTACAGGGTGAAATCATTTTTTTTCTGTGTATGGAGGCAGCCCAACTAGTAGTAGGATATAGTCCCTGGTGTTTAGTGTCTAGTGGGTGGAGGAATTAGTTATTTGTTATAGTTTCTAGTGTCCAGTGGGAGGAGAGTGGTGGCTTGTTGGTTATGTTTCCTGGTGTCCAGTGGGCGGAGAACGATGACTCTATGTTTACTTTCCCTGGTGTCCAGTGTTTGGACAACAGGGATAATATCTAAATATTCCCCATCACCTGTCTATGTACAACACCTAACACTGGACACCAGGGATAATATCCTAATATTCCCCATCACCTCTCTATGTACAACACTGGACACCAGGGATAATATCCTAATATTTCCCATCACCTGTCTATGTACAATACCAAACACTGGACACCAGGGATAATATCCAAATATTCATCATCACCTGTCTATGTACAACACTGGACACCAGGGATAATATCCTAATATTCCCCATCATCTGTCTATGTACAGCACCAAACACTGGACACCAGGGATAATATCCAAATATTTCCCATCACCTGTCTATGTACAACACCAAACACTGGACACCAGGGATAATATCCTAATATTTCCCATCACCTGTCTATGTACAACACCAAACATTGGACACCAGGGATAATATCCTAATATTCCCCATCCCCTCTCTATGTACAACACTGGACACCAGGGATAATATCCTAATATTCCCCATCATCTGTCTATGTACAGCACCAAACACTGGACACCAGGGATAATATCCTAATATTCCTCATCACCTGTCTATGTACAACACCAAACACTGGACACCAGGGATAATATCCTAATATTCCTCATCACCTGTCTATGTACAACACCAAACACTGGACACCAGGGATAATATCCTAATATTCCCCATCACCTGTCTATGTACAACACCAAACACTGGACACCAGGGATAATATCCAAATATTCTCCATCACCTGTCTATGTACAACACCAAACACTGGACACCAGGGATAATATCCTAATATTCCCCATCACCTGTCTATGTACAACACCAAACACTGGACACCAGGGATAATATCCAAATATTCCCCATCACTTGTCTATATACAACACCTAACACTGGACACCAGGGATAATATCCTAATATTCTCCATAACATGTCTATGTACAGCACCAAACACTGGACACCAGGGATAATATCCAAATATTCTCCATCATCTGTCTATGTACAGCACTGGACACCAGGGATAATATCCTAATATTCCCCATCACCTGTCTATGTACAACACCAAACACTGGACACCAGGGATAATATCCTAATATTCCCCATTACCTGTCTATGTACAACACCAAACACTGGACACCAGGGATAATATCCAAATATTCTCCATCATCTGTCTATGTACAACACCAAACACTGGACACCAGGGATAATATCCTAATATTCCCCATTACCTGTCTATGTACAACACCAAACACTGGACACCAGGGATAATATCCTAATATTCCCCATCACCTGTCTATGTACAATACCAAACACTGGACACCAGGGATAATATCCTAATATTCCCCATTACCTGTTTATGTACAACACCAAACACTGGACACCAGGGACAATATCCAAATATTCCCATCACTAGTCTATGTACAACACCAAACACTGGACACCAGGGATAATATCCAAATATTCTCCATCATCTGTCTATATACAACACCTAACACTGGACACCAGGGATAATATCCAAATATTCCCTATCACCTGTCTATGTACAACACCAAACACTGGACACCAGGGATAATATCCTAATATTCCCCATCACCTGTCTATGTACAACACCAAACAATGGACAACAGGGATAATATCCTAATATTCTCCATCACATGTCTATGTACAACACCAAGCACTGGACACCAGGGATAATATCCAAATATTCCCCATCACCTGTCTATGTACAACACCAAACACTGGACACCAGGGATAATATCCAAATATTCCCCATCACCTGTCTATGTACAACACCAAACACTGGACACCAGGGATAATATCCTAATATTCCCCATCACCTCTCTATGTACAACACCAAACACTGGACACCAGGGATAATATCCAAATATTCCCCATCACCTGTCTATGTACAACACCAAACACTGGACACCAGGGATAATATCCTAATATTCCTCATCACCTGTCTATGTACAACACCAAACACTGGACACCAGGGATAATATCCAAATATTCCCCATCACCTGTCTATGTACAACACCAAACACTGGACACCAGGGATAATATCCAAATATTCTCCATCACCTGTCTATGTACAGCACCAAACACTGGACACCAGGGATGATATCCTAATATTCCTCATCACCTGTCTATGTAGAACACCAAACACTGGACACCAGGGATGATATCCTAATATTCCTCATCACCTCTCTATGTACAACACTGGACACCAGGGATAATATCCTAATATTCCCCATCACCTGTCTATGTACAGCACCAAACACTGGACACCAGGGATGATATCCTAATATTCCTCATCACCTCTCTATGTACAACACTGGACACCAGGGATAATATCCTAATATTCCCCATCACCTGTCTATGTACAACACCAAACACTGGACACCAGGGATAATATCCAAATATTCCTCATCACCTGTCTATGTACAACACCTAACACTGGACACCAGGGATAATATCCAAATATTTCCCATCACCTGTCTATGTACAACACCAAACACTGGACAGCTGGGATAATATCCAAATATTCCCCATCACCTGTCTATGTACAACACCAAACACTGGACACCAGGGATAATATCCAAATATTCTCCATCACCTGTCTATGTACAACACCAAACACTGGACACCAGGGATGATATCCTAATATTCCCCATCACCTGTCTATGTACAACACCAAACACTGGACACCAGGGATGATATCCTAATATTCCCCATCACCTCTCTATGTACAACACTGGACACCAGGGATAATATCCTAATATTCCCCATCACCTCTCTATGTACAACACTAAACACTGGACACCAGGGATAATATCCTAATATTCCTCATCACCTCTCTATGTACAACACCAAACACTGGACACCAGGGATAATATCCAAATATTCTCCATCACCTGTCTATGTACAACACCAAACACTGGACACCAGGGATAATATCCAAATATTCCCCATCACCTGTCTATGTACAACACCAAACACTGGACACCAGGGATAATATCCAAATATTCTCCATCACCTGTCTATGTACAGCACCAAACACTGGACACCAGGGATGATATCCTAATATTCCTCATCACCTCTCTATGTACAACACTGGACACCAGGGATAATATCCAAATATTCTCCATCACCTGTCTATGTACAGCACCAAACACTGGACACCAGGGATGATATCCTAATATTCCTCATCACCTCTCTATGTACAACACTGGACACCAGGGATAATATCCTAATATTCCCCATCACCTGTCTATGTACAACACCAAACACTGGACACCAGGGATAATATCCTAATATTCCTCATCACCTCTCTATGTACAACACCAAACACTGGACACCAGGGATAATATCCTAATATTCCCCATCACCTGTCTATGTACAACACCAAACACTGGACACCAGGGATAATATCCTAATATTTCCCATCACCTGTCTATGTACAACACCAAACACTGGACACCAGGGATAATATCCTAATATTCCCCATCCCCTCTCTATGTACAACACTGGACACCAGGGATAATATCCTAATATTCCCCATCATCTGTCTATGTACAGCACCAAACACTGGACACCAGGGATAATATCCTAATATTCCTCATCACCTCTCTATGTACAACACTGGACACCAGGGATAATATCCTAATATTCCCCATCACCTGTCTATGTACAACACCAAACACTGGACACCAGGGATAATATCCAAATATTCTCCATCACCTGTCTATGTACAGCACCAAACACTGGACACCAGGGATAATATCCAAATATTTCCCATCACCTGTCTATGTACAACACCAAACACTGGACAACAGGGATAATATCCAAATATTCCTCATCACCTGTCTATGTACAACACCTAACACTGGACACCAGGGATAATATCCAAATATTTCCCATCACCTGTCTATGTACAACACCAAACACTGGACACCAGGGATAATATCCAAATATTCCTCATCACATGTCTATGTACAACACCAAACACTGGACAGCTGGGATAATATCCAAATATTCCCCATCACCTGTCTATGTACAACACCAAACACTGGACACCAGGGATAATATCCAAATATTCTCCATCACCTGTCTATGTACAGCACCAAACACTGGACACCAGGGATAATATCCAAATATTTCCCATCACCTGTCTATGTACAACACCAAACACTGGACACCAGGGATAATATCCAAATATTCCTCATCACCTGTCTATGTACAACACCAAACACTGGACACCAGGGATAATATCCAAATATTCCTCATCACATGTCTATGTACAACACCAAACACTGGACACCAGGGATAATATCCAAATATTTCCCATCACCTGTCTATGTACAACACCAAACACTGGACAGCTGGGATAATATCCAAATATTTCCCATCACCTGTCTATGTACAACACCAAACACTGGACACCAGGGATAATATCCTAATATTCCCCATCCCCTCTCTATGTACAACACTGGACACCAGGGATAATATCCTAATATTCCCCATCATCTGTCTATGTACAGCACCAAACACTGGACACCAGGGATAATATCCTAATATTCCTCATCACCTCTCTATGTACAACACTGGACACCAGGGATAATATCCTAATATTCCCCATCACCTGTCTATGTACAACACCAAACACTGGACACCAGGGATAATATCCAAATATTCTCCATCACCTGTCTATGTACAGCACCAAACACTGGACACCAGGGATAATATCCAAATATTTCCCATCACCTGTCTATGTACAACACCAAACACTGGACACCAGGGATAATATCCAAATATTCCTCATCACCTGTCTATGTACAACACCTAACACTGGACACCAGGGATAATATCCAAATATTTCCCATCACCTGTCTATGTACAACACCAAACACTGGACACCAGGGATAATATCCAAATATTCCTCATCACATGTCTATGTACAACACCAAACACTGGACAGCTGGGATAATATCTAAATATTCCCCATCACCTGTCTATGTACAGCACCAAACACTGGACACCAGGGATAATATCCTAATATTCCCCATCCCCTCTCTATGTACAACACTGGACACCAGGGATAATATCCTAATATTCCCCATCATCTGTCTATGTACAGCACCAAACACTGGACACCAGGGATGATATCCTAATATTCCTCATCACCTCTCTATGTACAACACTGGACACCAGGGATAATATCCTAATATTCCCCATCACCTGTCTATGTACAACACCAAACACTGGACACCAGGGATAATATCCTAATATTCCTCATCACCTCTCTATGTACAACACCAAACACTGGACACCAGGGATAATATCCTAATATTCCCCATCACCTGTCTATGTACAACACCAAACACTGGACACCAGGGATAATATCCTAATATTTCCCATCACCTGTCTATGTACAACACCAAACACTGGACACCAGGGATAATATCCTAATATTCCCCATCCCCTCTCTATGTACAACACTGGACACCAGGGATAATATCCTAATATTCCCCATCATCTGTCTATGTACAGCACCAAACACTGGACACCAGGGATAATATCCTAATATTCCTCATCACCTCTCTATGTACAACACTGGACACCAGGGATAATATCCTAATATTCCCCATCACCTGTCTATGTACAACACCAAACACTGGACACCAGGGATAATATCCAAATATTCTCCATCACCTGTCTATGTACAGCACCAAACACTGGACACCAGGGATAATATCCAAATATTTCCCATCACCTGTCTATGTACAACACCAAACACTGGACACCAGGGATAATATCCAAATATTCCTCATCACCTGTCTATGTACAACACCTAACACTGGACACCAGGGATATTATCCAAATATTTCCCATCACCTGTCTATGTACAACACCAAACACTGGACACCAGGGATAATATCCAAATATTCCTCATCACATGTCTATGTACAACACCAAACACTGGACAGCTGGGATAATATCCAAATATTCCCCATCACCTGTCTATGGACAACACCAAACACTGGACACCAGGGATAATATCCAAATATTCTCCATCACCTGTCTATGTACAGCACCAAACACTGGACACCAGGGATAATATCCTAATATTCCATATCCCCTCTCTATGTACAACACTGGACACCAGGGATAATATCCTAATATTCCCCATCATCTGTCTATGTACAGCACCAAACACTGGACACCAGGGATAATATCCTAATATTCCTCATCACCTCTCTATGTACAACACTGGACACCAGGGATAATATCCTAATATTCCTCATCACCTGTCTATGTACAACACCAAACACTGGACACCAGGGATAATATCCAAATATTCTCCATCACCTGTCTATGTACAGCACCAAACACTGGACACCAGGGATAATATCCAAATATTTCCCATCACCTGTCTATGTACAACACCAAACACTGGACACCAGGGATAATATCCAAATATTCCTCATCACCTGTCTATGTACAACACCTAACACTGGACACCAGGGATAATATCCAAATATTTCCCATCACCTCTCTATGTACAACACCAAACACTGGACACCAGGGATAATATCCTAATATTCCTCATCACCTCTCTATGTACAACACCAAACACTGGACACCAGGGATAATATCCTAATATTCCTCATCACCTGTCTATGTACAACACCAAACACTGGACACCAGGGATAATATCCTAATATTCCCCATCACCTGTCTATGTACAACACCAAACACTGGACACCAGGGATAATATCCAAATATTCTCCATCACCTGTCTATGTACAACACCAAACACTGGACACCAGGGATAATATCCTAATATTCCCCATCACCTGTCTATGTACAACACCAAACACTGGACACCAGGGATAATATCCAAATATTCCCCATCACTTGTCTATATACAACACCTAACACTGGACACCAGGGATAATATCCTAATATTCTCCATCACATGTCTATGTACAACACCAAACACTGGACACCAGGGATAATATCCTAATATTCCCCATCACCTGTCTATGTACAATACCAAACACTGGACACCAGGGATAATATCCTAATATTCCCCATCACCTGTCTATGTACAACACCAAACACTGGACACCAGGGATAATATCCAAATATTCCCATCACTAGTCTATGTACAACACCAAACACTGGACACCAGGGATAATATCCAAATATTCTCCATCATCTGTCTATATACAACACCTAACACTGGACACCAGGGATAATATCCAAATATTCCCTATCACCTGTCTATGTACAACACCAAACACTGGACACCAGGGATAATATCCTAATATTCCCCATCACCTGTCTATGTACAACACCAAACACTGGACACCAGGGATAATATCCTAATATTCTCCATCACATGTCTATGTACAACACCAAGCACTGGACACCAGGGATAATATCCAAATATTCCCCATCACCTGTCTATGTACAACACCAAACACTGGACACCAGGGATAATATCCTAATATTCCCCATCACCTCTCTATGTACAACACCAAACACTGGACACCAGGGATAATATCCAAATATTCCCCATCACCTGTCTATGTACAACACCAAACACTGGACACCAGGGATAATATCCAAATATTCTCCATCACCTGTCTATGTACAGCACCAAACACTGGACACCAGGGATGATATCCTAATATTCCTCATCACCTCTCTATGTACAACACTGGACACCAGGGATAATATCCTAATATTCCCCATCACCTGTCTATGTACAACACCAAACACTGGACACCAGGGATAATATCCTAATATTCCTCATCATCTCTCTATGTACAACACCAAACACTGGACACCAGGGATAATATCCTAATATTCCCCATTACCTGTCTATGTACAACACCAAACACTGGACACCAGGGATAATATCCTAATATTCTCCATCACATGTCTATGTACAACACCAAGCACTGGACACCAGGGATAATATCCAAATATTCCCCATCACCTGTCTATGTACAACACCAAACACTGGACACCAGGGATAATATCCAAATATTCCCCATCACCTGTCTATGTACAACACCAAACACTGGACACCAGGGATAATATCCTAATATTCCCCATCACCTGTCTATGTACAACACCAAACACTGGACACCAGGGATAATATCCTAATATTCCCCATCATCTGTCTATGTACAGCACCAAACACTGGACACCAGGGATAATATCCTAATATTCCTCATCACCTGTCTATATACAACACCAAACACTGGACACCAGGGATAATATCCAAATATTCCCCATCCCCTCTCTATGTACAACACTGGACACCAGGGATAATATCCTAATATTCCCCATCATCTGTCTATGTACAGCACCAAACACTGGACACCAGGGATAATATCCTAATATTCTCCATCACATGTCTATGTACAGCACCAAACACTGGACACCAGGGATAATATCCTAATATTCCCCATCCCCTCTCTATGTACAACACTGGACACCAGGGATAATATCCTAATATTCCCCATCATCTGTCTATGTACAGCACCAAACACTGGACACCAGGGATAATATCCTAATATTCTCCATCACATGTCTATGTACAACACCAAACACTGGACACCAGGGATAATATCCAAATATTCCTCATCACCTGTCTATGTACAACACCTAACACTGGACACCAGGGATAATATCCAAATATTTCCCATCACCTCTCTATGTACAACACCAAACACTGGACACCAGGGATAATATCCTAATATTCCTCATCACCTCTCTATGTACAACACCAAACACTGGACACCAGGGATAATATCCTAATATTCTCCATCACATGTCTATGTACAACACCAAACACTGGACACCAGGGATAATATCCAAATATTCCTCATCACCTGTCTATGTACAACACCTAACACTGGACACCAGGGATAATATCCAAATATTTCCCATCACCTCTCTATGTACAACACCAAACACTGGACACCAGGGATAATATCCTAATATTCCTCATCACCTCTCTATGTACAACACCAAACACTGGACACCAGGGATAATATCCTAATATTCCTCATCACCTGTCTATGTACAACACCAAACACTGGACACCAGGGATAATATCCTAATATTCCCCATCACCTGTCTATGTACAACACCAAACACTGGACACCAGGGATAATATCCAAATATTCTCCATCACCTGTCTATGTACAACACCAAACACTGGACACCAGGGATAATATCCTAATATTCCCCATCACCTGTCTATGTACAACACCAAACACTGGACACCAGGGATAATATCCAAATATTCCCCATCACTTGTCTATATGCAACACTTAACACTGGACACCAGGGATAATATCCTAATATTCTCCATCACATGTCTATGTACAACACCAAACACTGGACACCAGGGATAATATCCTAATATTATCCATCACATGTCTATGTACAACACCAAACACTGGACACCAGGGATAATATCCAAATATTCTCCATCATCTGTCTATGTACAGCACTGGACACCAGGGATAATATCCTAATATTCCCCATCACCTGTCTATGTACAATACCAAACACTGGACACCAGGGATAATATCCTAATATTCCCCATCACCTGTCTATGTACAACACCAAACACTGGACACCAGGGATAATATCCAAATATTCCCATCACTAGTCTATGTACAACACCAAACACTGGACACCAGGGATAATATCCAAATATTCTCCATCATCTGTCTATATACAACACCTAACACTGGACACCAGGGATAATATCCAAATATTCCCTATCACCTGTCTATGTACAACACCAAACACTGGACACCAGGGATAATATCCTAATATTCCCCATCCCCTCTCTATGTACAACACTGGACACCAGGGATAATATCCTAATATTCCCCATCATCTGTCTATGTACAGCACCAAACACTGGACACCAGGGATGATATCCTAATATTCCTCATCACCTCTCTATGTACAACACTGGACACCAGGGATAATATCCTAATATTCCCCATCACCTCTCTATGTACAACACTAAACACTGGACACCAGGGATAATATCCTAATATTCCTCATCACCTCTCTATGTACAACACCAAACACTGGACACCAGGGATAATATCCAAATATTCTCCATCACCTGTCTATGTACAACACCAAACACTGGACACCAGGGATAATATCCAAATATTCCCCATCACCTGTCTATGTACAACACCAAACACTGGACACCAGGGATAATATCCAAATATTCTCCATCACCTGTCTATGTACAGCACCAAACACTGGACACCAGGGATGATATCCTAATATTCCTCATCACCTCTCTATGTACAACACTGGACACCAGGGATAATATCCAAATATTCTCCATCACCTGTCTATGTACAGCACCAAACACTGGACACCAGGGATGATATCCTAATATTCCTCATCACCTCTCTATGTACAACACTGGACACCAGGGATAATATCCTAATATTCCCCATCACCTGTCTATGTACAACACCAAACACTGGACACCAGGGATAATATCCTAATATTCCTCATCACCTCTCTATGTACAACACCAAACACTGGACACCAGGGATAATATCCTAATATTCCCCATCACCTGTCTATGTACAACACCAAACACTGGACACCAGGGATAATATCCTAATATTTCCCATCACCTGTCTATGTACAACACCAAACACTGGACACCAGGGATAATATCCTAATATTCCCCATCCCCTCTCTATGTACAACACTGGACACCAGGGATAATATCCTAATATTCCCCATCATCTGTCTATGTACAGCACCAAACACTGGACACCAGGGATAATATCCTAATATTCCTCATCACCTCTCTATGTACAACACTGGACACCAGGGATAATATCCTAATATTCCCCATCACCTGTCTATGTACAACACCAAACACTGGACACCAGGGATAATATCCAAATATTCTCCATCACCTGTCTATGTACAGCACCAAACACTGGACACCAGGGATAATATCCAAATATTTCCCATCACCTGTCTATGTACAACACCAAACACTGGACAACAGGGATAATATCCAAATATTCCTCATCACCTGTCTATGTACAACACCTAACACTGGACACCAGGGATAATATCCAAATATTTCCCATCACCTGTCTATGTACAACACCAAACACTGGACACCAGGGATAATATCCAAATATTCCTCATCACATGTCTATGTACAACACCAAACACTGGACAGCTGGGATAATATCCAAATATTCCCCATCACCTGTCTATGTACAACACCAAACACTGGACACCAGGGATAATATCCAAATATTCTCCATCACCTGTCTATGTACAGCACCAAACACTGGACACCAGGGATAATATCCAAATATTTCCCATCACCTGTCTATGTACAACACCAAACACTGGACACCAGGGATAATATCCAAATATTCCTCATCACCTGTCTATGTACAACACCAAACACTGGACACCAGGGATAATATCCAAATATTCCTCATCACATGTCTATGTACAACACCAAACACTGGACACCAGGGATAATATCCAAATATTTCCCATCACCTGTCTATGTACAACACCAAACACTGGACAGCTGGGATAATATCCAAATATTTCCCATCACCTGTCTATGTACAACACCAAACACTGGACACCAGGGATAATATCCTAATATTCCCCATCCCCTCTCTATGTACAACACTGGACACCAGGGATAATATCCTAATATTCCCCATCATCTGTCTATGTACAGCACCAAACACTGGACACCAGGGATAATATCCTAATATTCCTCATCACCTCTCTATGTACAACACTGGACACCAGGGATAATATCCTAATATTCCCCATCACCTGTCTATGTACAACACCAAACACTGGACACCAGGGATAATATCCAAATATTCTCCATCACCTGTCTATGTACAGCACCAAACACTGGACACCAGGGATAATATCCAAATATTTCCCATCACCTGTCTATGTACAACACCAAACACTGGACACCAGGGATAATATCCAAATATTCCTCATCACCTGTCTATGTACAACACCTAACACTGGACACCAGGGATAATATCCAAATATTTCCCATCACCTGTCTATGTACAACACCAAACACTGGACACCAGGGATAATATCCAAATATTCCTCATCACATGTCTATGTACAACACCAAACACTGGACAGCTGGGATAATATCTAAATATTCCCCATCACCTGTCTATGTACAGCACCAAACACTGGACACCAGGGATAATATCCTAATATTCCCCATCCCCTCTCTATGTACAACACTGGACACCAGGGATAATATCCTAATATTCCCCATCATCTGTCTATGTACAGCACCAAACACTGGACACCAGGGATGATATCCTAATATTCCTCATCACCTCTCTATGTACAACACTGGACACCAGGGATAATATCCTAATATTCCCCATCACCTGTCTATGTACAACACCAAACACTGGACACCAGGGATAATATCCTAATATTCCTCATCACCTCTCTATGTACAACACCAAACACTGGACACCAGGGATAATATCCTAATATTCCCCATCACCTGTCTATGTACAACACCAAACACTGGACACCAGGGATAATATCCTAATATTTCCCATCACCTGTCTATGTACAACACCAAACACTGGACACCAGGGATAATATCCTAATATTCCCCATCCCCTCTCTATGTACAACACTGGACACCAGGGATAATATCCTAATATTCCCCATCATCTGTCTATGTACAGCACCAAACACTGGACACCAGGGATAATATCCTAATATTCCTCATCACCTCTCTATGTACAACACTGGACACCAGGGATAATATCCTAATATTCCCCATCACCTGTCTATGTACAACACCAAACACTGGACACCAGGGATAATATCCAAATATTCTCCATCACCTGTCTATGTACAGCACCAAACACTGGACACCAGGGATAATATCCAAATATTTCCCATCACCTGTCTATGTACAACACCAAACACTGGACACCAGGGATAATATCCAAATATTCCTCATCACCTGTCTATGTACAACACCTAACACTGGACACCAGGGATATTATCCAAATATTTCCCATCACCTGTCTATGTACAACACCAAACACTGGACACCAGGGATAATATCCAAATATTCCTCATCACATGTCTATGTACAACACCAAACACTGGACAGCTGGGATAATATCCAAATATTCCCCATCACCTGTCTATGGACAACACCAAACACTGGACACCAGGGATAATATCCAAATATTCTCCATCACCTGTCTATGTACAGCACCAAACACTGGACACCAGGGATAATATCCTAATATTCCATATCCCCTCTCTATGTACAACACTGGACACCAGGGATAATATCCTAATATTCCCCATCATCTGTCTATGTACAGCACCAAACACTGGACACCAGGGATAATATCCTAATATTCCTCATCACCTCTCTATGTACAACACTGGACACCAGGGATAATATCCTAATATTCCTCATCACCTGTCTATGTACAACACCAAACACTGGACACCAGGGATAATATCCAAATATTCTCCATCACCTGTCTATGTACAGCACCAAACACTGGACACCAGGGATAATATCCAAATATTTCCCATCACCTGTCTATGTACAACACCAAACACTGGACACCAGGGATAATATCCAAATATTCCTCATCACCTGTCTATGTACAACACCTAACACTGGACACCAGGGATAATATCCAAATATTTCCCATCACCTCTCTATGTACAACACCAAACACTGGACACCAGGGATAATATCCTAATATTCCTCATCACCTCTCTATGTACAACACCAAACACTGGACACCAGGGATAATATCCTAATATTCCTCATCACCTGTCTATGTACAACACCAAACACTGGACACCAGGGATAATATCCTAATATTCCCCATCACCTGTCTATGTACAACACCAAACACTGGACACCAGGGATAATATCCAAATATTCTCCATCACCTGTCTATGTACAACACCAAACACTGGACACCAGGGATAATATCCTAATATTCCCCATCACCTGTCTATGTACAACACCAAACACTGGACACCAGGGATAATATCCAAATATTCCCCATCACTTGTCTATATACAACACCTAACACTGGACACCAGGGATAATATCCTAATATTCTCCATCACATGTCTATGTACAACACCAAACACTGGACACCAGGGATAATATCCTAATATTCCCCATCACCTGTCTATGTACAATACCAAACACTGGACACCAGGGATAATATCCTAATATTCCCCATCACCTGTCTATGTACAACACCAAACACTGGACACCAGGGATAATATCCAAATATTCCCATCACTAGTCTATGTACAACACCAAACACTGGACACCAGGGATAATATCCAAATATTCTCCATCATCTGTCTATATACAACACCTAACACTGGACACCAGGGATAATATCCAAATATTCCCTATCACCTGTCTATGTACAACACCAAACACTGGACACCAGGGATAATATCCTAATATTCCCCATCACCTGTCTATGTACAACACCAAACACTGGACACCAGGGATAATATCCTAATATTCTCCATCACATGTCTATGTACAACACCAAGCACTGGACACCAGGGATAATATCCAAATATTCCCCATCACCTGTCTATGTACAACACCAAACACTGGACACCAGGGATAATATCCTAATATTCCCCATCACCTCTCTATGTACAACACCAAACACTGGACACCAGGGATAATATCCAAATATTCCCCATCACCTGTCTATGTACAACACCAAACACTGGACACCAGGGATAATATCCAAATATTCTCCATCACCTGTCTATGTACAGCACCAAACACTGGACACCAGGGATGATATCCTAATATTCCTCATCACCTCTCTATGTACAACACTGGACACCAGGGATAATATCCTAATATTCCCCATCACCTGTCTATGTACAACACCAAACACTGGACACCAGGGATAATATCCTAATATTCCTCATCATCTCTCTATGTACAACACCAAACACTGGACACCAGGGATAATATCCTAATATTCCCCATTACCTGTCTATGTACAACACCAAACACTGGACACCAGGGATAATATCCTAATATTCTCCATCACATGTCTATGTACAACACCAAGCACTGGACACCAGGGATAATATCCAAATATTCCCCATCACCTGTCTATGTACAACACCAAACACTGGACACCAGGGATAATATCCAAATATTCCCCATCACCTGTCTATGTACAACACCAAACACTGGACACCAGGGATAATATCCTAATATTCCCCATCACCTGTCTATGTACAACACCAAACACTGGACACCAGGGATAATATCCTAATATTCCCCATCATCTGTCTATGTACAGCACCAAACACTGGACACCAGGGATAATATCCTAATATTCCTCATCACCTGTCTATATACAACACCAAACACTGGACACCAGGGATAATATCCAAATATTCCCCATCCCCTCTCTATGTACAACACTGGACACCAGGGATAATATCCTAATATTCCCCATCATCTGTCTATGTACAGCACCAAACACTGGACACCAGGGATAATATCCTAATATTCTCCATCACATGTCTATGTACAGCACCAAACACTGGACACCAGGGATAATATCCTAATATTCCCCATCCCCTCTCTATGTACAACACTGGACACCAGGGATAATATCCTAATATTCCCCATCATCTGTCTATGTACAGCACCAAACACTGGACACCAGGGATAATATCCTAATATTCTCCATCACATGTCTATGTACAACACCAAACACTGGACACCAGGGATAATATCCAAATATTCCTCATCACCTGTCTATGTACAACACCTAACACTGGACACCAGGGATAATATCCAAATATTTCCCATCACCTCTCTATGTACAACACCAAACACTGGACACCAGGGATAATATCCTAATATTCCTCATCACCTCTCTATGTACAACACCAAACACTGGACACCAGGGATAATATCCTAATATTCTCCATCACATGTCTATGTACAACACCAAACACTGGACACCAGGGATAATATCCAAATATTCCTCATCACCTGTCTATGTACAACACCTAACACTGGACACCAGGGATAATATCCAAATATTTCCCATCACCTCTCTATGTACAACACCAAACACTGGACACCAGGGATAATATCCTAATATTCCTCATCACCTCTCTATGTACAACACCAAACACTGGACACCAGGGATAATATCCTAATATTCCTCATCACCTGTCTATGTACAACACCAAACACTGGACACCAGGGATAATATCCTAATATTCCCCATCACCTGTCTATGTACAACACCAAACACTGGACACCAGGGATAATATCCAAATATTCTCCATCACCTGTCTATGTACAACACCAAACACTGGACACCAGGGATAATATCCTAATATTCCCCATCACCTGTCTATGTACAACACCAAACACTGGACACCAGGGATAATATCCAAATATTCCCCATCACTTGTCTATATGCAACACTTAACACTGGACACCAGGGATAATATCCTAATATTCTCCATCACATGTCTATGTACAACACCAAACACTGGACACCAGGGATAATATCCTAATATTATCCATCACATGTCTATGTACAACACCAAACACTGGACACCAGGGATAATATCCAAATATTCTCCATCATCTGTCTATGTACAACACCAAACACTGGACACCAGGGATAATATCCTAATATTCCCCATCACCTGTCTATGTACAATACCAAACACTGGACACCAGGGATAATATCCTAATATTCCCCATCACCTGTCTATGTACAACACCAAACACTGGACACCAGGGATAATATCCAAATATTCCCATCACTAGTCTATGTACAACACCAAACACTGGACACCAGGGATAATATCCAAATATTCTCCATCATCTGTCTATATACAACACCTAACACTGGACACCAGGGATAATATCCAAATATTCCCTATCACCTGTCTATGTACAACACCAAACACTGGACACCAGGGATAATATCCTAATATTCCCCATCCCCTCTCTATGTACAACACTGGACACCAGGGATAATATCCTAATATTCCCCATCATCTGTCTATGTACAGCACCAAACACTGGACACCAGGGATGATATCCTAATATTCCTCATCACCTCTCTATGTACAACACTGGACACCAGGGATAATATCCTAATATTCCCCATCACCTGTCTATGTACAACACCAAACACTGGACACCAGGGATAATATCCTAATATTCCTCATCACCTCTCTATGTACAACACCAAACACTGGACACCAGGGATAATATCCTAATATTCCCCATCACCTGTCTATGTACAACACCAAACACTGGACACCAGGGATAATATCCTAATATTTCCCATCACCTGTCTATGTACAACACCAAACACTGGACACCAGGGATAATATCCTAATATTCCCCATCCCCTCTCTATGTACAACACTGGACACCAGGGATAATATCCTAATATTCCCCATCATCTGTCTATGTACAGCACCAAACACTGGACACCAGGGATAATATCCTAATATTCCTCATCACCTCTCTATGTACAACACTGGACACCAGGGATAATATCCTAATATTCCCCATCACCTGTCTATGTACAACACCAAACACTGGACACCAGGGATAATATCCAAATATTCTCCATCACCTGTCTATGTACAGCACCAAACACTGGACACCAGGGATAATATCCAAATATTTCCCATCACCTGTCTATGTACAACACCAAACACTGGACACCAGGGATAATATCCAAATATTCCTCATCACCTGTCTATGTACAACACCTAACACTGGACACCAGGGATATTATCCAAATATTTCCCATCACCTGTCTATGTACAACACCAAACACTGGACACCAGGGATAATATCCAAATATTCCTCATCACATGTCTATGTACAACACCAAACACTGGACAGCTGGGATAATATCCAAATATTCCCCATCACCTGTCTATGGACAACACCAAACACTGGACACCAGGGATAATATCCAAATATTCTCCATCACCTGTCTATGTACAGCACCAAACACTGGACACCAGGGATAATATCCTAATATTCCCCATCCCCTCTCTATGTACAACACTGGACACCAGGGATAATATCCTAATATTCCCCATCATCTGTCTATGTACAGCACCAAACACTGGACACCAGGGATAATATCCTAATATTCCTCATCACCTCTCTATGTACAACACTGGACACCAGGGATAATATCCTAATATTCCTCATCACCTGTCTATGTACAACACCAAACACTGGACACCAGGGATAATATCCAAATATTCTCCATCACCTGTCTATGTACAGCACCAAACACTGGACACCAGGGATAATATCCAAATATTTCCCATCACCTGTCTATGTACAACACCAAACACTGGACACCAGGGATAATATCCAAATATTCCTCATCACCTGTCTATGTACAACACCTAACACTGGACACCAGGGATAATATCCAAATATTTCCCATCACCTCTCTATGTACAACACCAAACACTGGACACCAGGGATAATATCCTAATATTCCTCATCACCTCTCTATGTACAACACCAAACACTGGACACCAGGGATAATATCCTAATATTCCTCATCACCTGTCTATGTACAACACCAAACACTGGACACCAGGGATAATATCCTAATATTCCCCATCACCTGTCTATGTACAACACCAAACACTGGACACCAGGGATAATATCCAAATATTCTCCATCACCTGTCTATGTACAACACCAAACACTGGACACCAGGGATAATATCCTAATATTCCCCATCACCTGTCTATGTACAACACCAAACACTGGACACCAGGGATAATATCCAAATATTCCCCATCACTTGTCTATATACAACACCTAACACTGGACACCAGGGATAATATCCTAATATTCTCCATCACATGTCTATGTACAACACCAAACACTGGACACCAGGGATAATATCCTAATATTCCCCATCACCTGTCTATGTACAATACCAAACACTGGACACCAGGGATAATATCCTAATATTCCCCATCACCTGTCTATGTACAACACCAAACACTGGACACCAGGGATAATATCCAAATATTCCCATCACTAGTCTATGTACAACACCAAACACTGGACACCAGGGATAATATCCAAATATTCTCCATCATCTGTCTATATACAACACCTAACACTGGACACCAGGGATAATATCCAAATATTCCCTATCACCTGTCTATGTACAACACCAAACACTGGACACCAGGGATAATATCCTAATATTCCCCATCACCTGTCTATGTACAACACCAAACACTGGACACCAGGGATAATATCCTAATATTCTCCATCACATGTCTATGTACAACACCAAGCACTGGACACCAGGGATAATATCCAAATATTCCCCATCACCTGTCTATGTACAACACCAAACACTGGACACCAGGGATAATATCCTAATATTCCCCATCACCTCTCTATGTACAACACCAAACACTGGACACCAGGGATAATATCCAAATATTCCCCATCACCTGTCTATGTACAACACCAAACACTGGACACCAGGGATAATATCCAAATATTCTCCATCACCTGTCTATGTACAGCACCAAACACTGGACACCAGGGATGATATCCTAATATTCCTCATCACCTCTCTATGTACAACACTGGACACCAGGGATAATATCCTAATATTCCCCATCACCTGTCTATGTACAACACCAAACACTGGACACCAGGGATAATATCCTAATATTCCTCATCACCTCTCTATGTACAACACCAAACACTGGACACCAGGGATAATATCCTAATATTCCCCATTACCTGTCTATGTACAACACCAAACACTGGACACCAGGGATAATATCCTAATATTCTCCATCACATGTCTATGTACAACACCAAGCACTGGACACCAGGGATAATATCCAAATATTCCCCATCACCTGTCTATGTACAACACCAAACACTGGACACCAGGGATAATATCCAAATATTCCCCATCACCTGTCTATGTACAACACCAAACACTGGACACCAGGGATAATATCCTAATATTCCCCATCACCTGTCTATGTACAACACCAAACACTGGACACCAGGGATAATATCCTAATATTCCCCATCATCTGTCTATGTACAGCACCAAACACTGGACACCAGGGATAATATCCTAATATTCCTCATCACCTGTCTATATACAACACCAAACACTGGACACCAGGGATAATATCCAAATATTCCCCATCCCCTCTCTATGTACAACACTGGACACCAGGGATAATATCCTAATATTCCCCATCATCTGTCTATGTACAGCACCAAACACTGGACACCAGGGATAATATCCTAATATTCTCCATCACATGTCTATGTACAGCACCAAACACTGGACACCAGGGATAATATCCTAATATTCCCCATCCCCTCTCTATGTACAACACTGGACACCAGGGATAATATCCTAATATTCCCCATCATCTGTCTATGTACAGCACCAAACACTGGACACCAGGGATAATATCCTAATATTCTCCATCACATGTCTATGTACAACACCAAACACTGGACACCAGGGATAATATCCAAATATTCCTCATCACCTGTCTATGTACAACACCTAACACTGGACACCAGGGATAATATCCAAATATTTCCCATCACCTCTCTATGTACAACACCAAACACTGGACACCAGGGATAATATCCTAATATTCCTCATCACCTCTCTATGTACAACACCAAACACTGGACACCAGGGATAATATCCTAATATTCTCCATCACATGTCTATGTACAACACCAAACACTGGACACCAGGGATAATATCCAAATATTCCTCATCACCTGTCTATGTACAACACCTAACACTGGACACCAGGGATAATATCCAAATATTTCCCATCACCTCTCTATGTACAACACCAAACACTGGACACCAGGGATAATATCCTAATATTCCTCATCACCTGTCTATGTACAACACTGGACACCAGGGATAATATCCTAATATTCCTCATCACCTGTCTATGTACAACACCAAACACTGGACACCAGGGATAATATCCTAATATTCCCCATCACCTGTCTATGTACAACACCAAACACTGGACACCAGGGATAATATCCAAATATTCTCCATCACCTGTCTATGTACAACACCAAACACTGGACACCAGGGATAATATCCTAATATTCCCCATCACCTGTCTATGTACAACACCAAACACTGGACACCAGGGATAATATCCAAATATTCCCCATCACTTGTCTATATGCAACACTTAACACTGGACACCAGGGATAATATCCTAATATTCTCCATCACATGTCTATGTACAACACCAAACACTGGACACCAGGGATAATATCCTAATATTATCCATCACATGTCTATGTACAACACCAAACACTGGACACCAGGGATAATATCCAAATATTCTCCATCATCTGTCTATGTACAGCACTGGACACCAGGGATAATATCCTAATATTCCCCATCACCTGTCTATGTACAATACCAAACACTGGACACCAGGGATAATATCCTAATATTCCCCATCACCTGTCTATGTACAACACCAAACACTGGACACCAGGGATAATATCCAAATATTCCCATCACTAGTCTATGTACAACACCAAACACTGGACACCAGGGATAATATCCAAATATTCTCCATCATCTGTCTATATACAACACCTAACACTGGACACCAGGGATAATATCCAAATATTCCCTATCACCTGTCTATGTACAACACCAAACACTGGACACCAGGGATAATATCCTAATATTCCCCATCACCTGTCTATGTACAACACCAAACACTGGACACCAGGGATAATATCCTAATATTCTCCATCACATGTCTATGTACAACACCAAGCACTGGACACCAGGGATAATATCCAAATATTCCCCATCACCTGTCTATGTACAACACCAAACACTGGACACCAGGGATAATATCCAAATATTCCCCATCACCTGTCTATGTACAACACCAAACACTGGACACCAGGGATAATATCCTAATATTCCCCATCACCTGTCTATGTACAACACCAAACACTGGACACCAGGGATAATATCCTAATATTCCTCATCACCTGTCTATGTACAACACCAAACACTGGACACCAGGGATAATATCCAAATATTCCCCATCACCTGTCTATGTACAACACCAAACACTGGACACCAGGGATAATATCCAAATATTCCCCATCACCTGTCTATGTACAACACCAAACACTGGACACCAGGGATAATATCCTAATATTCCCCATCACCTGTCTATGTACAACACCAAACACTGGACACCAGGGATAATATCCAAATATTCCCCATCACTTGTCTATATACAACACTTAACACTGGACACCAGGGATAATATCCTAATATTCTCCATCACATGTCTATGTACAACACCAAACACTGGACACCAGGGATAATATCCAAATATTCTCCATCATCTGTCTATGTACAGCACTGGACACCAGGGATAATATCCTAATATTCCCCATCACCTGTCTATGTACAATACCAAACACTGGACACCAGGGATAATATCCTAATATTCCCCATCACCTGTCTATGTACAACACCAAACACTGGACACCAGGGATAATATCCAAATATTCCCATCACTAGTCTATGTACAACACCAAACACTGGACACCAGGGATAATATCCAAATATTCTCCATCATCTGTCTATATACAACACCTAACACTGGACACCAGGGATAATATCCAAATATTCCCTATCACCTGTCTATGTACAACACCAAACACTGGACACCAGGGATAATATCCTAATATTCCCCATCACCTGTCTATGTACAACACCAAACACTGGACACCAGGGATAATATCCTAATATTCTCCATCACATGTCTATGTACAACACCAAGCACTGGACACCAGGGATAATATCCAAATATTCCCCATCACCTGTCTATGTACAACACCAAACACTGGACACCAGGGATAATATCCAAATATTCCCCATCACCTGTCTATGTACAACACCAAACACTGGACACCAGGGATAATATCCTAATATTCCCCATCACCTCTCTATGTACAACACCAAACACTGGACACCAGGGATAATATCCAAATATTCCCCATCACCTGTCTATGTACAACACCAAACACTGGACACCAGGGATAATATCCTAATATTCCTCATCACCTGTCTATGTACAACACCAAACACTGGACACCAGGGATAATATCCAAATATTCCCCATCACCTGTCTATGTACAACACCAAACACTGGACACCAGGGATAATATCCAAATATTCCCCATCACCTGTCTATGTACAACACCAAACACTGGACACCAGGGATAATATCCTAATATTCTCCATCACCTGTCTATGAACAACACCAAACACTGGACACCAGGGATAATATCCAAATATTCCCCATCACCTCTCTATGTACAACACCAAACACTGGACACCAGGAATAATATCCAAATATTCTCCATCACCTGTCTATGTACAGCACCAAACACTGGACACCAGGGATAATATCCTAATATTCCTCATCACCTCTCTATGTACAACACCAAACACTGGACACCAGGGATAATATCCTAATATTCCCCATCACCTGTCTATGTACAACACCAAACACTGGACACCAGGGATAATATCCTAATATTTCCCATCACCTGTCTATGTACAACACCAAACACTGGACACCAGGGATAATATCCTAATATTCCCCATCCCCTCTCTATGTACAACACTGGACACCAGGGATAATATCCTAATATTCCCCATCATCTGTCTATGTACAGCACCAAACACTGGACACCAGGGATAATATCCTAATATTCCTCATCACCTCTCTATGTACAACACTGGACCCCAGGGATAATATCCTAATATTCCTCATCACCTGTCTATGTACAACACCTAACACTGGACACCAGGGATAATATCCAAATATTTCCCATCACCTCTCTATGTACAACACCAAACACTGGACACCAGGGATAATATCCTAATATTCCTCATCACCTCTCTATGTACAACACCAAACACTGGACACCAGGGATAATATCCTAATATTCCTCATCACCTGTCTATGTACAACACCAAACACTGGACACCAGGGATAATATCCTAATATTCCCCATCACCTGTCTATGTACAACACCAAACACTGGACACCAGGGATAATATCCAAATATTCTCCATCACCTGTCTATGTACAACACCAAACACTGGACACCAGGGATAATATCCTAATATTCCCCATCACCTGTCTATGTACAACACCAAACACTGGACACCAGGGATAATATCCAAATATTCCCCATCACTTGTCTATATGCAACACTTAACACTGGACACCAGGGATAATATCCTAATATTCTCCATCACATGTCTATGTACAACACCAAACACTGGACACCAGGGATAATATCCTAATATTATCCATCACATGTCTATGTACAACACCAAACACTGGACACCAGGGATAATATCCAAATATTCTCCATCATCTGTCTAAGTACAGCACTGGACACCAGGGATAATATCCTAATATTCCCCATCACCTGTCTATGTACAATACCAAACACTGGACACCAGGGATAATATCCTAATATTCCCCATCACCTGTCTATGTACAACACCAAACACTGGACACCAGGGATAATATCCAAATATTCCCATCACTAGTCTATGTACAACACCAAACACTGGACACCAGGGATAATATCCAAATATTCTCCATCATCTGTCTATATACAACACCTAACACTGGACACCAGGGATAATATCCAAATATTCCCTATCACCTGTCTATGTACAACACCAAACACTGGACACCAGGGATAATATCCTAATATTCCCCATCACCTGTCTATGTACAACACCAAACACTGGACACCAGGGATAATATCCTAATATTCTCCATCACATGTCTATGTACAACACCAAGCACTGGACACCAGGGATAATATCCAAATATTCCCCATCACCTGTCTATGTACAACACCAAACACTGGACACCAGGGATAATATCCAAATATTCCCCATCACCTGTCTATGTACAACACCAAACACTGGACACCAGGGATAATATCCTAATATTCCCCATCACCTGTCTATGTACAACACCAAACACTGGACACCAGGGATAATATCCTAATATTCCTCATCACCTGTCTATGTACAACACCAAACACTGGACACCAGGGATAATATCCAAATATTCCCCATCACCTGTCTATGTACAACACCAAACACTGGACACCAGGGATAATATCCAAATATTCCCCATCACCTGTCTATGTACAACACCAAACACTGGACACCAGGGATAATATCCTAATATTCCCCATCACCTGTCTATGTACAACACCAAACACTGGACACCAGGGATAATATCCAAATATTCCCCATCACTTGTCTATATACAACACTTAACACTGGACACCAGGGATAATATCCTAATATTCTCCATCACATGTCTATGTACAACACCAAACACTGGACACCAGGGATAATATCCAAATATTCTCCATCATCTGTCTATGTACAGCACTGGACACCAGGGATAATATCCTAATATTCCCCATCACCTGTCTATGTACAATACCAAACACTGGACACCAGGGATAATATCCTAATATTCCCCATCACCTGTCTATGTACAACACCAAACACTGGACACCAGGGATAATATCCAAATATTCCCATCACTAGTCTATGTACAACACCAAACACTGGACACCAGGGATAATATCCAAATATTCTCCATCATCTGTCTATATACAACACCAAACACTGGACACCAGGGATAATATCCAAATATTCCCTATCACCTGTCTATGTACAACACCAAACACTGGACACCAGGGATAATATCCTAATATTCCCCATCACCTGTCTATGTACAACACCAAACACTGGACACCAGGGATAATATCCTAATATTCTCCATCACATGTCTATGTACAACACCAAGCACTGGACACCAGGGATAATATCCAAATATTCCCCATCACCTGTCTATGTACAACACCAAACACTGGACACCAGGGATAATATCCAAATATTCCCCATCACCTGTCTATGTACAACACCAAACACTGGACACCAGGGATAATATCCTAATATTCCCCATCACCTCTCTATGTACAACACCAAACACTGGACACCAGGGATAATATCCAAATATTCCCCATCACCTGTCTATGTACAACACCAAACACTGGACACCAGGGATAATATCCTAATATTCCTCATCACCTGTCTATGTACAACACCAAACACTGGACACCAGGGATAATATCCAAATATTCCCCATCACCTGTCTATGTACAACACCAAACACTGGACACCAGGGATAATATCCAAATATTCCCCATCACCTGTCTATGTACAACACCAAACACTGGACACCAGGGATAATATCCTAATATTCTCCATCACCTGTCTATGAACAACACCAAACACTGGACACCAGGGATAATATCCAAATATTCCCCATCACCTCTCTATGTACAACACCAAACACTGGACACCAGGAATAATATCCAAATATTCTCCATCACCTGTCTATGTACAGCACCAAACACTGGACACCAGGGATAATATCCTAATATTCCTCATCACCTCTCTATGTACAACACCAAACACTGGACACCAGGGATAATATCCTAATATTCCCCATCACCTGTCTATGTACAACACCAAACACTGGACACCAGGGATAATATCCTAATATTTCCCATCACCTGTCTATGTACAACACCAAACACTGGACACCAGGGATAATATCCTAATATTCCCCATCCCCTCTCTATGTACAACACTGGACACCAGGGATAATATCCTAATATTCCCCATCATCTGTCTATGTACAGCACCAAACACTGGACACCAGGGATAATATCCTAATATTCCTCATCACCTCTCTATGTACAACACTGGACCCCAGGGATAATATCCTAATATTCCTCATCACCTGTCTATGTACAACACCAAACACTGGACACCAGGGATAATATCCTAATATTCCTCATCACCTGTCTATGTACAACACCAAACACTGGACACCAGGGATAATATCCAAATATTCCTCATCACCTGTCTATGTACAACACCTAACACTGGACACCAGGGATAATATCCTAATATTCCTCATCACCTGTCTATGTACAACACCAAACACTGGACACCAGGGATAATATCCAAATATTCTCCATCACCTGTCTATGTACAGCACCAAACACTGGACACCAGGGATAATATCCAAATATTTCCCATCACCTGTCTATGTACAACACCAAACACTGGACACCAGGGATAATATCCAAATATTCCTCATCACCTGTCTATGTACAACACCTAACACTGGACACCAGGGATAATATCCAAATATTTCCCATCACCTGTCTATGTACAACACCAAACACTGGACACCAGGGATAATATCCAAATATTCCTCATCACATGTCTATGTACAACACCAAACACTGGACAGCTGGGATAATATCCAAATATTCCCCATCGCCTGTCTATGGACAACACCAAACACTGGACACCAGGGATAATATCCAAATATTCTCCATCACCTGTCTATGTACAGCACCAAACACTGGACACCAGGGATAATATCCTAATATTCCCCATCCCCTCTCTATGTACAACACTGGACACCAGGGATAATATCCTAATATTCCCCATCATCTGTCTATGTACAGCACCAAACACTGGACACCAGGGATAATATCCTAATATTCCTCATCACCTCTCTATGTACAACACTGGACCCCAGGGATAATATCCTAATATTCCTCATCACCTGTCTATGTACAACACCAAACACTGGACACCAGGGATAATATCCAAATATTCTCCATCACCTGTCTATGTACAGCACCAAACACTGGACACCAGGGATAATATCCAAATATTTCCCATCACCTGTCTATGTACAACACCTAACACTGGACACCAGGGATAATATCCAAATATTCCTCATCACCTGTCTATGTACAACACCTAACACTGGACACCAGGGATAATATCCAAATATTTCCCATCACCTCTCTATGTACAACACCAAACACTGGACACCAGGGATAATATCCTAATATTCCTCATCACCTCTCTATGTACAACACCAAACACTGGACACCAGGGATAATATCCTAATATTCCTCATCACCTGTCTATGTACAACACCAAACACTGGACACCAGGGATAATATCCTAATATTCCCCATCACCTGTCTATGTACAACACCAAACACTGGACACCAGGGATAATATCCAAATATTCTCCATCACCTGTCTATGTACAACACCAAACACTGGACACCAGGGATAATATCCTAATATTCCCCATCACCTGTCTATGTACAACACCAAACACTGGACACCAGGGATAATATCCAAATATTCCCCATCACTTGTCTATATACAACACCTAACACTGGACACCAGGGATAATATCCTAATATTCTCCATCACATGTCTATGTACAACACCAAACACTGGACACCAGGGATAATATCCTAATATTCCCCATCACCTGTCTATGTACAATACCAAACACTGGACACCAGGGATAATATCCTAATATTCCCCATCACCTGTCTATGTACAACACCAAACACTGGACACCAGGGATAATATCCAAATATTCCCATCACTAGTCTATGTACAACACCAAACACTGGACACCAGGGATAATATCCAAATATTCTCCATCATCTGTCTATATACAACACCTAACACTGGACACCAGGGATAATATCCAAATATTCCCTATCACCTGTCTATGTACAACACCAAACACTGGACACCAGGGATAATATCCTAATATTCCCCATCACCTGTCTATGTACAACACCAAACACTGGACACCAGGGATAATATCCTAATATTCTCCATCACATGTCTATGTACAACACCAAACACTGGACACCAGGGATAATATCCTAATATTCCCCATCACCTGTCTATGTACAACACCAAACACTGGACACCAGGGATAATATCCAAATATTCTCCATCACCTGTCTATGTACAACACCTAACACTGGACACCAGGGATAATATCCAAATATTTCCCATCACCTCTCTATGTACAACACCAAACACTGGACACCAGGTATAATATCCTAATATTCCTCATCACCTCTCTATGTACAACACCAAACACTGGACACCAGGGATAATATCCTAATATTCCTCATCACCTGTCTATGTACAACACCAAACACTGGACACCAGGGATAATATCCTAATATTCCCCATCACCTGTCTATGTACAACACCAAACACTGGACACCAGGGATAATATCCAAATATTCTCCATCACCTGTCTATGTACAACACCAAACACTGGACACCAGGGATAATATCCTAATATTCCCCATCACCTGTCTATGTACAACACCAAACACTGGACACCAGGGATAATATCCAAATATTCCCCATCACTTGTCTATATACAACACCTAACACTGGACACCAGGGATAATATCCTAATATTCTCCATCACATGTCTATGTACAACACCAAACACTGGACACCAGGGATAATATCCTAATATTATCCATCACATGTCTATGTACAACACCAAACACTGGACACCAGGGATAATATCCAAATATTCTCCATCATCTGTCTATGTACAGCACTGGACACCAGGGATAATATCCTAATATTCCCCATCACCTGTCTATGTACAATACCAAACACTGGACACCAGGGATAATATCCTAATATTCCCCATCACCTGTCTATGTACAACACCAAACACTGGACACCAGGGATAATATCCTAATATTCCCCATCACCTGTCTATGTACAACACCAAACACTGGACACCAGGGATAATATCCAAATATTCCCATCACTAGTCTATGTACAACACCAAACACTGGACACCAGGGATAATATCCAAATATTCTCCATCATCTGTCTATATACAACACCTAACACTGGACACCAGGGATAATATCCAAATATTCCCTATCACCTGTCTATGTACAACACCAAACACTGGACACCAGGGATAATATCCTAATATTCCCCATCACCTGTCTATGTACAACACCAAACACTGGACACCAGGGATAATATCCTAATATTCTCCATCACATGTCTATGTACAACACCAAGCACTGGACACCAGGGATAATATCCAAATATTCCCCATCACCTGTCTATGTACAACACCAAACACTGGACACCAGGGATAATATCCAAATATTCCCCATCACCTGTCTATGTACAACACCAAACACTGGACACCAGGGATAATATCCTAATATTCCTCATCACCTGTCTATGTACAACACCAAACACTGGACACCAGGGATAATATCCAAATATTCCCCATCACCTGTCTATGTACAACACCAAACACTGGACACCAGGGATAATATCCTAATATTCCCCATCATCTGTTTATGTACAACACCAAACACTGGACACCAGGGATAATATCCTAATATTCTCCATCACCTGTCTATGAACAACACCAAACACTGGACACCAGGGATAATATCCAAATATTCCCCATCACCTCTCTATGTACAACACCAAACACTGGACACCAGGAATAATATCCAAATATTCTCCATCACCTGTCTATGTACAGCACCAAACACTGGACACCAGGGATAATATCCTAATATTCCTCATCACCTCTCTATGTACAACACCAAACACTGGACACCAGGGATAATATCCTAATATTCCCCATCACCTGTCTATGTAGAACACCAAACACTGGACACCAGGGATAATATCCTAATATTTCCCATCACCTGTCTATGTACAACACCAAACACTGGACACCAGGGATAATATCCTAATATTCCCCATCCCCTCTCTATGTACAACACTGGACACCAGGGATAATATCCTAATATTCCCCATCATCTGTCTATGTACAGCACCAAACACTGGACACCAGGGATAATATCCTAATATTCCTCATCACCTCTCTATGTACAACACTGGACACCAGGGATAATATCCTAATATTCCTCATCACCTGTCTATGTACAACACCAAACACTGGACACCAGGGATAATATCCAAATATTCTCCATCACCTGTCTATGTACAGCACCAAACACTGGACACCAGGGATAATATCCAAATATTTCCCATCACCTGTCTATGTTCAACACCAAACACCGGACACCAGGGATAATATCCAAATATTCCTCATCACCTGTCTATGTACAACACCTAACACTGGACACCAGGGATAATATCCAAATATTTCCCATCACCTGTCTATGTACAACACCAAACACTGGACACCAGGGATAATATCCAAATATTCCTCATCACATGTCTATGTACAACACCAAACACTGGACAGCTGGGATAATATCCAAATATTCCCCATCACCTGTCTATGTACAACACCAAACACTGGACACCAGGGATAATATCCAAATATTCTCCATCACCTGTCTATGTACAGCACCAAACACTGGACACCAGGGATAATATCCTAATATTCCTCATCACCTCTCTATGTACAACACCAAACACTGGACACCAGGGATAATATCCTAATATTCCTCATCACCTCTCTATGTACAACACTGGACACCAGGGATAATATCCTAATATTCCCCATCACCTGTCTATGTACAATACCAAACACTGGACACCAGGGATAATATCCTAATATTCCTCATCACCTCTCTATGTACAACACTGGACACCAGGGATAATATCCTAATATTCCCCATCACCTCTCTATGTACAACACCAAACACTGGACACCAGGGATAATATCCTAATATTCCTCATCACCTCTCTATGTACAACACTGGACACCAGGGATAATATCCTAATATTCCTCATCACCTGTCTATGTACAACACCAAACACTGGACACCAGGTATAATATCCAAATATTCTCCATCACCTGTCTATGTACAACACCAAACACTGGACACCAGGGATAATATCCAAATATTCCCCATCACTTGTCTATATACAACACCTAACACTGGACACCAGGGATAATATCCTAATATTCTCCATCACATGTCTATGTACAACACCAAACACTGGACACCAGGGATAATATCCTAATATTCCTCATCACCTGTCTATGTACAACACCAAACACTGGACACCAGGGATAATATCCAAATATTCTCCATCATCTGTCTATGTACAGCACTGGACACCAGGGATAATATCCTAATATTCCCCATCACCTGTCTATGTACAATACCAAACACTGGACACCAGGGATAATATCCTAATATTCCCCATCACCTGTCTATGTACAACACCAAACACTGGACACCTGGGATAATATCCTAATATTCCCATCACTAGTCTATGTACAACACCAAACACTGGACACCAGGGATAATATCCAAATATTCTCCATCATCTGTCTATATACAACACCTAACACTGGACACCAGGGATAATATCCAAATATTCCCTATCACCTGTCTATGTACAACACCAAACACTGGACACCAGGGATAATATCCAAATATTCCCCATCACATGTCTATGTACAACACCAAACACTGGACACCAGGGATAATATCCAAATATTTCCCAACACCTGTCTATGTACAACACCAAACACTGGACACCAGGGATAATATCCAAATATTTCCCAACACCTGTCTATGTACAACACCAAACACTGGACACCAGGGATAATATCCTAATATTCCCCATCCCCTCTCTATGTACAACACCAAACACTGGACACCAGGAATAATATCCAAATATTCTCCATCACCTGTCTATGTACAGCACCAAACACTGGACACCAGGGATAATATCCTAATATTCCTCATCACCTCTCTATGTACAACACCAAACACTGGACACCAGGGATGATATCCTAATATTCTCCATCACATGTCTATGTACAACACCAAACACTGGACACCAGGGATAATATCCTAATATTCCCCATCACCTGTCTATGTACAACACCAAACACTGGACACCAGGGATAATATCCTAATATTCCCCATCACCTCTCTATATACAACACCAAACACTGGACACCAGGGATAATATCCTAATATTCTCCATCACCTGTCTATGTACAACACCAAACACTGGACACCAGGGATAATATCCTAATATTTTCCATCACCTGTCTATGTACAACACCAAACACTGGACACCAGGGATAATATCCTAATATTTTCCATCACCTGTCTATGTACAGCACCAAACTGTCACGATGCCGGCTGGCAGGTAGTGGATCCTCTGTGCCAGAGAGGGATTGGCGTGGACCGTGCTAGTGGACCGGTTCTAAGTCACTACTGGTTTTCACCAGAGCCCGCCGCAAAGCGGGATGGTCTTGCAGCGGCGGTAGTGACCAGGTCGTATCCACTAGCAACGGCTCAACCTCTCTGACTGCTGAAGATAGGCGCGGTACAAGGGAGTAGACAAGAGCAAGGTCGGACGTAGCAGAAGGTCAGGGCAGGCAGCAAGGATCGTAGTCAGGGGCAACGGCAGGAGGTCTGGAACACAGGCTAGGAACACACTAGGAAACGCTTTCACTGGCACAATGGCAACAAGATCCGGCAAGGAAGTACAGGGGAAGTGAGGTATAAATAGGGAGTGCACAGGTGATCACACTAATTGGAATCACTGCGCCAATCAGCGGCGCAGTGGCCCTTTAAATCGCAAAGACCCGGCGCGCGCGCGCCCTAGGGAGCGGGGCCGCGCGCGCCGGGACAGGACCGAGGGAGAGCGAGTCAGGTACGGGAGCCGGGGTGCGCATCGCGAGCGGGCGCTACCCGCATCGCGGATCGCATCCCGGCTGGAAGCGGAATCGCAGCGCCCCGGGTCAGTGGATCTGACCGGAGCGCTGCAGTGGGGAGAGTGTAGCGAGCGCTCCGGGGAGGAGCGGGGACCCGGAGCGCTCGGCGTAACACAAACACTGGACACCAGGGATAATATCCTAATATTCCCCATCACCTGTCTATGTACAACACCAAACACTGGACACCAGGGATAATATCCAAATATTCCCCATCACTTGTCTATATACAACACTGGACACCAGGGATAATATCCTAATATTCCTCATCACCTCTCTATGTACAACACCAAACACTGGACACCAGGGATAATATCCAATATTCCCCATCACCTCTCTATGTACAACACCAAACACTGGACACCAGGGATAATATCCTAATATTCCCAATCACCTGTCTATGTACAACACCAAACATTGGACACCAGGGATAATATCCTAATATTCCTCATCACCTGTCTATGTACAACACCTAACACTGGACACCAGGGATAGCATCCAATTATTTCCCATTACCTGTCTATGTACAACACCAAACACTGGACACCAGGGATAATATCCTAATATTCCCCATCACCTGTCTATGTACAACACCAAACACTGGACACCAGGAATAATATCCTAATATTCCCCATCACCTGTCTATGTACAGCACCAAACACTGGACACCAGGGATAATATCCTAATATTCCCAATCACCTGTCTATGTACAACACCAAACATTGGACACCAGGGATAATATCCTAATATTCCTCATCACCTGTCTATATACAACACCAAACACTGGACACCAGGGATAATATCCTAATATTCCTCATCACCTCTCTATGTACAACACTGGACACCAGGGATAATATCCAATTATTTCCCATTACCTGTCTATGTACAACAGCAGTTGTACATGCAGAATCTTTGGATATTATCCCTGGTGTCCAGTGTTTGGCATTGTACATAGACAGATGATGGGGAATATTAGGATATTATCCCTGGTGTCCAGTGTTAGGTGTTGTACATAGACAGATGATGGAGAATATTAGGATATTATTCCTGGTGTCCAGTGTTTGGTGTTGTACATAGACAGATGATGGGGAATATTTGGATATTATCCCTGGTGTCCAGTGTTAGGTGTTGTACATAGACAGGTGATGAGGAATATTAGGATATTATCCCTGGTGTCCAGTGTTTGGTGTTGTACATAAACAGATGATGGGGAATATTTGGATATTATCCCTGGTGTCCAGTGTTTGGTGTTGTACATAGACAGGTGATGAGGAATATTAGGATATTATCCCTGGTGTCCAGTGTTGTACATAGACAGGTGATGAGGAATATTTGGATATTATCCCTGGTGTCCAGTGCTTGGTGCTGTACATAGACAGGTGATGGGGAATATTTGGATATTATCCCTGGTGTCCAGTGTTTGGTGTTGTACATAGACTAGTTGTTACGCCGAGCGCTCCGGGTCCCCGCTCCTCCCCGGAGCGCTCGCTTCACTCCCTCCGCTGCAGCGCTCCGGTCACGTACTCTGACCCGGGGCGCTGCGATCCTGCTGCCAGCCGGGATGCGATTCGCGATGCGCACCCCGGCTCCCCTACCTGACTCGCTCCCCGTCTGTTCTGTCCCGGCGCGCGCGGCCCCGCTCCCTAGGGCGCGCGCGCGCCGGGTCTCTGCGATTTAAAGGGCCACTGCGCCGCTGATTGGCGCAGTGGTTCCAATTAGGGTTTTCACCTGTGCACTTCCCTATTTTACCTCACTTCCCTTGCACTCCCTTGCCGGATCTTGTTGCCTTAGTGCCAGTGAAAGCGTTCCTTGTGTGTTCCTTGCCTGTGTTTCCAGACCTTCTGCCGTTGCCCCTGACTACGATCCTTGCTGCCTGCCCCGACCTTCTGCTACGTCCGACCTTGCTTCTGCCTACTCCCTTGTACCGCGCCTATCTTCAGCAGCCAGAGAGGTGAGCCGTTGCTAGTGGATACGACCTGGTCACTACCGCCGCAGCAAGACCATCCCGCTTTGCGGCGGGCTCTGGTGAAAACCAGTAGTGGCTTAGAACCGGTCCACTAGCACGGTCCACGCCAATCCCTCTCTGGCACAGAGGGTCCACTACCTGCCAGCCGGCATCGTGACAGTAGATCCGGCCATGGATCCCGCTGAAGTTCCTTTGCCAGTTGTCGCTGACCTCACCACGGTGGTCGCCCAGCAGTCACAACAGATAGCGCAACAAGGCCAACAGCTGTCTCAACTGACCGTTATGCTACAACAGTTGCTACCACAGCTTCAGCAGTCATCTCCTCCGCCAGCTCCTGCACCTCCTCCGCAGCGAGTGGCCGCTCCTGGGCTACGCCTATCCTTGCCGGATAAATTTGATGGGGACTCTAAGTTTTGCCGTGGCTTTCTTTCCCAATGTTCCCTGCATCTGGAGATGATGTCGGACCTGTTTCCCACTGAAAGGTCTAAGGTGGCTTTCGTAGTCAGTCTTCTGTCCGGAAAAGCCCTGTCATGGGCCACACCGCTCTGGGACCGCAATGACCCCATCACTGCCTCTGTACACTCCTTCTTCTCGGAAATCCGAAGTGTCTTTGAGGAACCTGCCCGAGCCTCTTCTGCTGAGACTGCCCTGTTGAACCTGGTCCAGGGTAATTCTTCCGTTGGCGAGTATGCCGTACAATTCCGTACACTTGCTTCAGAATTGTCCTGGAATAATGAGGCCCTCTGCGCGACCTTCAAAAAAGGCCTATCCAGCAACATTAAAGATGTTCTGGCCGCACGAGAAATTCCTGCTAATCTACATGAACTTATTCACCTAGCCACTCGCATTGACATGCGTTTTTCTGAAAGGCGTCAGGAACTCCGCCAAGATATGGACTCTGTTCGCACGAGGCGTTTCGTCTCCTCGGCTCCTCTCTCCTCTGGTCCCCTGCAATCTGTTCCTGTGCCTCCCGCCGTGGAGGCTATGCAGGTCGACCGGTCTCGCCTGACACCTCAAGAGAGGACACGACGCCGTATGGAGAACCTCTGCCTGTACTGTGCTAGTACCGAACACTTCCTGAGGGATTGTCCTATCCGTCCTCCCCGCCTGGAAAGACGTACGCTGACTCCGCACAAAGGTGAGACAGTCCTTGATGTCTACTCTGCTTCTCCACTGTTACGCCGAGCGCTCCGGGTCCCCGCTCCTCCCCGGAGCGCTCGCTACACTTCCCTCACTGCAGCGCCCCGGTCGGTTCCACGGACCCGGGGCGCTGCGTTACCACCTCCGGCCGGGATGCGATTCGCGATGCGGGTAGCGCCCGCTCGCGATGCGCACCCCGGCTCCCGTACCTGACTCGCTCCCCGTCAGTTCTGTCCCGGCGCGCGCGGCCCCGCTCCCTAGGGCGCGCGCGCGCCGGGTCTTTGCGATTTAAAGGGCCACTGCACCGCTGATTGGTGCAGTGGTTCCAATTAGTGTTTACACCTGTGCACTTCCCTATATCACCTCACTTCCCCTTCACTCCCTCGCCGGATCTTGTTGCCCTAGTGCCAGTGAAAGCGTTCCTTGTGTGTTCCTTGCCTGTGATTCCAGACCTTCTGCCGTTGCCCCTGACTACGATCCTTGCTGCCTGCCCCGACCTTCTGCTACGTCCGACCTTGCTTCTGTCTACTCCCTTGTACCGCGCCTATCTTCAGCAGCCAGAGAGGTTGAGCCGTTGCTAGGGGATACGACCTGGTCACTACCGCCGCAGCAAGACCATCCCGCTTTGCGGCGGGCTCTGGTGAAAACCAGTAGTGACTTAGAACCGATCCTCTAGCACGGTCCACGCCAATCCCTCTCTGGCACAGAGGATCCACCACCTGCCAGCCGGCATCGTGACATCCACGTCTTACTGTGCCTGTGCGGATGTCTGCCTCTGCCTTCTCCTTCTCTACTGTGGCCTTCTTGGACTCTGGATCTGCAGGAAATTTTATTTTGGCCTCTCTCGTCAACAGGTTCAACATCCCAGTGACCAGTCTCGCCAGACCCCTCTACATCAATTGTGTAAATAATGAAAGATTGGACTGTACCATACGTTTCCGCACGGAGCCCCTTCTTATGAGCATCGGATCTCATCATGAGAGGATTGAACTTTTGGTCCTCCCCAATTGCACCTCAGAGATTCTCCTTGGACTTCCCTGGCTTCAACTTCATTCCCCAACCCTGGATTGGTCCACTGGGGAGATCAAGAGTTGGGGGTCCTCTTGTTCCAAGAACTGTCTAAAACCGGTTCCCAGTAACCCTTGCCGTAACTCTGTGGTTCCTCCAGTAACCGGTCTCCCTAAGGCCTATATGGACTTCGCGGATGTTTTCTGCAAAAAACAAGCTGAGACTCTACCTCCTCACAGGCCTTATGATTGCCCTATCGACCTCCTCCCGGGTACTACTCCACCCCGGGGCAGAATTTATCCTCTCTCTGCCCCAGAGACTCTTGCCATGTCCGAATACGTCCAGGAGAATCTAAAAAAGGGCTTTATCCGTAAATCCTCCTCTCCTGCCGGAGCCGGATTTTTCTTTGTGTCCAAAAAGGATGGCTCCCTACGTCCTTGCATTGACTACCGCGGTCTTAATAAAATCACGGTTAAGAACCGCTACCCCTTACCCCTCATCTCTGAACTCTTTGATCGCCTCCAAGGTGCCCACATCTTCACTAAATTGGACTTAAGAGGCGCCTATAACCTCATCCGCATCAGAGAGGGGGACGAGTGGAAAACGGCATTTAACACCAGAGATGGACACTTTGAGTATCTGGTCATGCCCTTTGGACTGTGCAATGCTCCTGCCGTCTTCCAAGACTTTGTCAATGAAATTTTTCGTGATCTGTTATACTCCTGTGTTGTGGTATATCTGGACGATATCCTAATTTTTTCTGCCAATCTAGAAGAACACCGCCAGCATGTCCGTATGGTTCTTCAGAGACTTCGTGACAACCAACTCTATGCCAAAATTGAGAAATGTCTGTTTGAATGCCAATCTCTTCCTTTTCTAGGATATTTGGTCTCTGGCCAGGGACTACAGATGGATCCAGACAAACTCTCTGCCGTCTTAAATTGGCCACGCCCCTCCGGACTCCGTGCTATCCAACGCTTTTTGGGGTTCGCCAATTATTACAGGCAATTTATTCCACATTTTTCTACCATTGTGGCTCCTATCGTGGCTTTAACCAAGAAAAATGCTGATCCCAAGTCCTGGCCTCCTCAAGCAGAAGACTCCTTTAAACGACTCAAGTCTGCCTTTTCTTCGGCTCCCGTGCTCTCCAGACCTGACCCTTCCAAACCCTTCCTATTGGAGGTTGATGCCTCCTCAGTAGGAGCTGGAGCTGTTCTTCTACAAAAAAATCCTTCCGGGCATGCTGTCACTTGTGGTTTTTTCTCTAGGACCTTCTCTCCAGCGGAGAGGAACTACTCCATCGGGGATCGAGAGCTTCTAGCCATTAAATTAGCACTTGAGGAATGGAGGCATCTGCTGGAGGGATCAAGATTTCCTGTTATTATCTACACTGACCACAAGAACCTCTCCTACCTCCAGTCGGCCCAACGGCTGAATCCTCGCCAGGCCCGGTGGTCTCTGTTCTTTGCCCGATTTAATTTTGAGATTCACTTTCGTCCTGCCGATAAGAACATTAGGGCCGATGCTCTCTCTCGTTCCTCGGATGCCTCAGAAGTTGATCTTCCTCCGCAACACATCATTCCACCTGACTGCCTGATCTCCACTTCTCCTGCCTCCATCAGGCAGACTCCTCCAGGAAAGACCTTTGTTTCTCCACGCCAACGCCTCGGAATCCTCAAATGGGGTCACTCCTCCCATCTCGCAGGTCATGCGGGCATCAAGAAATCTGTGCAACTCATCTCCCGCTTCTATTGGTGGCCGACTCTGGAGACGGATGTTGGGGACTTTGTGCGAGCCTGCACTATCTGTGCCCGGGATAAGACTCCTCGCCAGAAGCCCGCTGGTTTTCTTCATCCTCTGCCTGTCCCCGAACAGCCTTGGTCTCTGATTGGTATGGATTTTATTACTGATTTACCCCCTTCCCGTGGCAACACCGTTATTTGGGTGGTCGTTGATCGATTCTCCAAAATGGCACATTTCATCCCTCTTCCTGGTCTTCCTTCTGCGCCTCAGTTGGCTAAACAATTTTTTGTACACATTTTTCGTCTTCACGGGTTGCCTACGCAGATTGTCTCGGATAGAGGGGTCCAATTCGTGTCTAAATTCTGGAGGGCTCTCTGTAAACAACTCAAGATTAAATTAAATTTCTCCTCTGCATATCATCCCCAGTCCAATGGACAAGTAGAAAGAATTAACCAGATCCTGGGTGATTATTTGCGACATTTTGTTTCCTCCCGCCAGGATGACTGGGCAGATCTCCTTCCATGGGCCGAATTTTCGTATAACTTCAGGGTCTCTGAATCTTCCTCCAAATCCCCATTTTTCGTGGTGTACGGCCGTCACCCTCTTCCCCCCCTCCCTACCCCCTTGCCCTCTGGTCTGCCCGCTGTGGATGAAATTTCTCGTGACCTTTCCATTATATGGAGAGAGACCCAAAATTCTCTCTTACAGGCTTCTTCACGCATGAAGAGGTTCGCGGATAAGAAAAGAAGAGCTCCCCCCGTCTTTTCCCCTGGAGACAAGGTATGGCTCTCCGCTAAATATGTCCGCTTCCGTGTCCCTAGCTACAAGTTGGGACCACGCTATCTTGGTCCTTTCAAAATTTTGTGTCAAATTAATCCTGTCTCTTATAAACTTCTTCTTCCTCCTTCTCTTCGTATCCCTAATGCCTTTCACGTCTCTCTTCTCAAACCACTCATCCTCAACCGTTTTTCTCCCAAATCTGTTCCTCCCACTCCTGTTTCCGGCTCCTCGGACGTCTTCTCGGTCAAGGAAATTTTGGCTGCCAAAAAGGTCAGAGGGAAAAATTTTTTTTTAGTAGACTGGGAGGGTTGTGGTCCTGAAGAGAGATCCTGGGAACCTGAGGACAACATCCTTGACAAAAGTCTGCTCCTCAGGTTCTCAGGCTCCAAGAAGAGGGGGAGACCCAAGGGGGGGGGTACTGTTACGCCGAGCGCTCCGGGTCCCCGCTCCTCCCCGGAGCGCTCGCTTCACTCCCTCCGCTGCAGCGCTCCGGTCACGTACTCTGACCCGGGGCGCTGCGATCCTGCTGCCAGCCGGGATGCGATTCGCGATGCGGGTAGCGCCCGCTCGCGATGCGCACCCCGGCTCCCCTACCTGACTCGCTCCCCGTCTGTTCTGTCCCGGCGCGCGCGGCCCCGCTCCCTAGGGCGCGCGCGCGCCGGGTCTCTGCGATTTAAAGGGCCACTGCGCCGCTGATTGGCGCAGTGGTTCCAATTAGGGTTTTCACCTGTGCACTTCCCTATTTTACCTCACTTCCCTTGCACTCCCTTGCCGGATCTTGTTGCCTTAGTGCCAGTGAAAGCGTTCCTTGTGTGTTCCTTGCCTGTGTTTCCAGACCTTCTGCCGTTGCCCCTGACTACGATCCTTGCTGCCTGCCCCGACCTTCTGCTACGTCCGACCTTGCTTCTGCCTACTCCCTTGTACCGCGCCTATCTTCAGCAGCCAGAGAGGTGAGCCGTTGCTAGTGGATACGACCTGGTCACTACCGCCGCAGCAAGACCATCCCGCTTTGCGGCGGGCTCTGGTGAAAACCAGTAGTGGCTTAGAACCGGTCCACTAGCACGGTCCACGCCAATCCCTCTCTGGCACAGAGGGTCCACTACCTGCCAGCCGGCATCGTGACACTAGTGATGGGAATATTTGGATATTATCCCTGGTGTCCAATGTTTGGTGTTGTACATAGACAGGTGATTGGGAATATTAGGATATTATCCCTGGTGTCCAGTGTTAGGTGTTGTACATAGACAGGTGATGGGGAATATTAGGATATTATCCCTGGTGTCCAGTGTTAGGTGTTGTATATAGACAGGTGATGGAGAATATTAGGATATTATCCCTGGTGTCCAGTGTTTGGTGTTGTACATAGACAGGTGATGGGGAATATTAGGATATTATCCCTGGTGTCCAGTGTTTGGTGCTGTACATAGACAGGTGATGGGGAATATTTGGATATTATCCCTGGTGTCCAGTGTTTGGTGTTGTACATAGACAGGTGATGGAGAATATTAGGATATTATCCCTGGTGTCCAGTGATATGAACTTGTTCTAAGTTATAAGAAGTCCCCTCCAGTGCACCAGGGCCACTGGTAAAGATATTGCTAGGATGGTGCGTGGGATCTTGTGTATGAGGCCTCCAGAGTCCACATCAATTGTTAGTAAAAATGGACATGGTGGACATCAATTGCCCAACCCACTAGTCACATGACTACCACAACTACCATAACCCCCATTCTCTGCTGGTTTCCATAGCCCGATCCTCTAGTCACATGACTACCATAACCCCCATTCTCTGCTGGTTTCCATAGCCTGATCCTCAAGTCACATGATTACCATAACCCCCATTCTCTGCTGGTTTCCATAGCCCGATCCTCTAGTCACATGACTACCACAACTACCATAACCCCCATTCTCTGCTGGTTTCCATAACCCGATCCTCTAGTCACATGACTACCATAACCCCCATTCTCTGCTGTTTTCCATAGCCCGATCCTCTAGTCACATGACTACCATAACCCCCATTCTCTGCTGTTTTCCATAGCCCGATCCTCTAGTCACATGACTACCATAACCTCCATCCTCTGCTGGTTTCCATAGCCCGATCCTCTAGTCACATGACTACCACAACTACCATAACCCCCATTCTCTGCTGGTTTCCATAGCCCGATCCTCTAGTCACATGACTACCATAACCTCCATCCTCTGCTGGTTTCCATAGCCCGATCCTCTAGTCACATGACTACCACAACTACCATAACCCCCATTCTCTGCTGGTTTCCATAGCCCGATCCTCTAGTCACATGACTACCATAACCCCCATTCTCTGCTGTTTTGTTGCAGTGCTCCAGTGCCGCCGCCATCGCCATTGTCACCGCCCTCAGTTTAATGACAATATTTGGGAGATTACAGAACGTGGCTCAGAACTTCCATCTGTCGGTGTGAGGGGCCCCGGGGGCCACCACAATCTCTGTGATCTACAGCGAGGAGACATGGGCCCCAGGCTCAGGACGTTGGGCCCCTCAGGCTGCTCCTCCTGACACATATAATGGCTGCTCAGGTTCCGGATGTGATTGCCAAACATTTTTGTATTATTTGTATTAAATATGGCAAGAGGTAGAGGATCTCTAAAATAAACCAAAAAACATGTCTGTTCTCCCAAGATTTTATCGTGACACACGTCAGCGGGGGTGGGGGGGTTGGGGGGTTGGCACCGGGGGTGGGGGCGCCAGAGAGGAGCGTCAACCAACATCTCAGTAAGGGTTGGGAAGAGTCTATTCTACCTGGATAATCCAAATATGTCCAAGGATTAATGGTTTAGGTGGAAAAAGGTGGAAAACAATTTCTATCCAACAAAAGTATGTGAACCTCCTAGTTATTTACACACAGTCATGTGATCTCCATGGACCAAACCAACGAGCTCCGGGGGTGTAAATCAGCAAAAAGACTATTGGGAACCTCATGATATTGATCTCCATGATGAAGCAGATCCCCCTGAGATCAGCACAATGCCAGGTGTCTGCTGGAGTGGTGTAAAGCATGGCATCACTGTTCTCGTGGTCTGTGGAGTGGTGTAAAGCATGGCATCACTGTTCTCGTGGTGTAAAGCATGGCATCACTGTTCTCATGGTCTCTGGAGTGGTGTAAAGCATGGCATCACTGTTCTTGTGGTCTGTGGAGAGGTGTAAAGCATGGCATCACTGTACTCGTGGTCTGTGGAGTGGTGTAAAGCATGGCATCACTGTTCTCGTGGTGTAAAGCATGGCATCACTGTTCTTGTGGTCTGTGGAGTGGTGTAAAGCATGGCATCACTGTTCTCGTGGTCTGTGGAGTAAAGCATGGCATCACTGTTCTCGTGGTGTAAAGCATGGCATCACTGTTCTCGTGGTCTGTGGAGTGGTGTAAAGCATGGCATCACTGTTCTCGTGGTCTCCGGAGTGGTGTAAAGCATGGCATCACTGTTCTCGTGGTCTCTGGAGTGGTGTAAAGCATGGCATCACTGTTCTCGTGGTCTGTGGAGTGGTGTAAAGCATGGCATCACTGTTCTCGTGGTCTGTGGAGTGGTGTAAAGCATGGCATCACTGTTCTCGTGGTCTCCGGAGTGGTGTAAAGCATGGCATCACTGTTCTCGTGGTGTAAAGCATGGCATCACTGTTCTCGTGGTCTGTGGAGTGGTGTAAAGCATGGCATCACTGTTCTCGTGGTCTCCGGAGTGGTGTAAAGCATGGCATCACTGTTCTCGTGGTCTCTGGAGTGGTGTAAAGCATGGCATCACTGTTCTCGTGGTCTGTGGAGTGGTGTAAAGCATGGCATCACTGTTCTCGTGGTCTGTGGAGTGGTGTAAAGCATGGCATCACTGTTCTCGTGGTCTCCGGAGTGGTGTAAAGCATGGCATCACTGTTCTCGTGGTCTGTGGAGTGGTGTAAAGCATGGCATCACTGTTCTCGTGGTCTGTGGAGTGGTGTAAAGCATGGCATCACTGTTCTCGTGGTGTAAAGCATGGCATCACTGTTCTCGTGGTCTCCGGAGTGGTGTAAAGCATGGCATCACTGTTCTCGTGGTCTGTGGAGTGGTGTAAAGCATGGCATCACTGTTCTCGTGGTCTATAGAGTGGTGTAAAGCATGGCATCACTGTACTCGTGGTCTGTGGAATGGTATAAAGCATGATATCAATGTTCTCGTGGTCTGTGGAGGGGTGTAAAGCATGGCATCACTGTTCTCGTGGTCTGTGGAGTAAAGCATGGCATCACTGTTCTTGTGGTCTGTGGAGTGGTGTAAAGCATGGCATCACTGTACTCGTGGTCTGCGGAGAGGTGTAAAGCATGGCATCACTGTTCTCGTGGTCTCCGGAGTGGTGCAAAGCATGGCATCAATGTTCTCGTGGTCTGTGGAGTGGTGTAAAGCATGGCATCACTGTTCTTGTGGTCTGTAGAGCGGTGTAAAGCATGGCATCACTGTTCTCGTGGTCTGTGGAGTGGTGTAAAGCATTGCATCAATGTTCTCGTGGTCTCCGGAGTGGTGCAAAGCATGGCATCACTGTTCTCGTGGTCTCTGGAGTGGTGTAAAGCATGGCATCACTGTTCTCATGGTCTATGGAGAGGTGTAAAGCATGGCATCACTGTACTCGTGGTCTATGGAGAGGTGTAAAGCATGGCATCACTGTACTCGTGGTCTGTGGAGTGGTGTAAAGCATGGCATCACTGTTCTCATGGTCTATGGAGAGGTGTAAAGCATGGCATCACTGTTCTCGTGGTCTCTGGAGTGGTGTAAAGCATGGCATCAGTGTACTCGTGGTCTGTGGAGTGGTGTAAAGCATGGCATCACTGTACTCGTGGTCTGTGGAGAGGTGTAAAGCATGGCATCACTGTTCTCGTGGTCTCCGGAGAGGTGTAAAGCATGGCATCACTGTACTCGTGGTCTGTGGAGTAAAGCATGGCATCACTGTTCTCGTGGTCTGTGGAGTAAAGCATGGCATCACTGTTCTCGTGGTCTGTGGAGTGGTGTAAAGCATGGCATAACTGTTCTCGTGGTCTCCGGAGTGGTGTAAAGCATGGCATCACTGTTCTCGTGGTCTGTGGAGTGGTGTAAAGCAAGGCATCACTGTTCTCGTGGTCTGTGGAGTGGTGTAAAGCATGGCATCACTGTTCTCGTGGTCTGTGGAGTGGTGTAAAGCATGGCATCACTGTACTCGTGGTCTGTGGAGTAGTGTAAAGCATGGCATCACTGTTCTCGTGGTCTGTGGAGTGGTGTAAAGCATGACATCACTGTTCTCGTGGTGTAAAGCATGGCATCACTTTTCTTGTGGTCTGTGGAGTGGTGTAAAGCATGGCATCACTGTTCTCGTGGTCTGTGGAGTGGTGTAAAGCATGGCATCACTGTTCTCGTGGTCTGTGGAGTGGTGTAAAGCATGGCATCACTGTTCTCGTGGTCTGTGGAGAGGTGTAAAGCATGGCATCACTGTTCTCGTGGTCTGTGGAGTGGTGTAAAGCAAGGCATCACTGTTCTCGTGGTCTGTGGAGGGGTGTAAAGCATGGCATCACAGTTCTCGTGGTCTGCAGAGTGGTATAAAGCATGGCATCACTGTTCTCGTGGTCTGCAGAGTGGTATAAAGCATGGCATCACTGTTCTCGTGGTCTTTGGAGTGGTGTAAAGCATGGCATCACTGTTCTTGTGGTCTGTGGAGTGGTGTAAAGCATGGCATCACTGTTCTCGTGGTCTGTGGAGTGGTGTAAAGCATGGCATCACTGTTCTCGTGGTCTGTGGAGTAAAGCATGGCATCACTGTTCTTGTGGTCTGTAGAGCGGTGTAAAGCATGGCATCACTGTTCTCGTGGTCTGTGGAGTGGTGTAAAGCATTGCATCAATGTTCTCGTGGTCTCCGGAGTGGTGCAAAGCATGGCATCACTGTTCTCGTGGTCTCTGGAGTGGTGTAAAGCATGGCATCACTGTTCTTGTGGTCTGTGGAGTGGTGTAAAGCATGGCATCACTGTTCTCGTGGTCTGTGTAGTGGTGTAAAGCATGGCATCACTGTTCTTGTGGTCTGTGGAGTGGTGTAAAGCATGGCATCAGTGTTCTCGTGGTCTGTGGAGTGGTGTAAAGCATGGCATCACTGTTCTCGTGGTCTGTGGAGTAAAGCATGGCATCACTGTTCTCGTGGTCTGTGGAGAGGTGTAAAGCATGGCATCACTGTTCTTGTGGTCTGTGGAGGGGTGTAAAGCATGACATCACTGTTCTTGTGGTCTGTGGAGCGGTGTAAAGCATGGCATCACTGTTCTTGTGGTCTGTGGAGTGGTGTAAAGCATGGCATCACTGTTCTTGTGGTCTGTGGAGCGGTGTAAAGCATGGCATCACTGTTCTTGTGGTCTGTGGAGTGGTGTAAAGCATGCCATCACTGTTCTCGTGGTCTCCGGAGTGGTGTAAAGCATGGCATCACTGTTCTCGTGGTCTCCGGAGTGTTGTAAAGCATGGCATCACTGTTCTCGTGGTCTCCGGAGTGTTGTAAAGCATGGCATCACTGTACTCGTGGTCTGTGGAGAGGTGTAAAGCATGGCATCACTGTTCTTGTGGTCTGTGGAGTGGTGTAAAGCATGGCATCACTGTTCTTGTGGTCTGTGGAGTGGTGTAAAGCATGGCATCACTGTTCTTGTGGTCTGTGGAGCGGTGTAAAGCATGGCATCACTGTTCTCGTGGTCTCCGGAGTGTTGTAAAGCATGGCATCACTGTACTCGTGGTCTGTGGAGTGGTGTAAAGCATGGCATCACTGTTCTCGTGGTCTGCAGAGTGGTAAAAAGCATGGCATCACTGTTCTCGTGGTCTGCAGAGTGGTATAAAGCATGGCATCACTGTTCTCGTGGTCTGTGGAGTGGTGTAAAGCATGGCATCACTGTTCTCGTGGTCTCCGGAGTGGTATAAAGCATGGCATCACTGTTCTCGTGGTCTGTGGAGTGGTGTAAAGCAAGGCATCACTGTTCTCGTGGTCTGTGGAGTAAAGCATGGCATCACTGTTCTCGTGGTCTGTGGAGTGGTGTAAAGCATGGCATCACTGTTTTCGTGGTCTGTGGAGTGGTGTAAAGCATGGCATCACTGTTCTCGTGGTCTGTGGAGTGGTGTAAAGCATGGCATCACTGTTCTCGTGGTCTGTGGAGTGGTGTAAAGCATGGCATCACTGTTCTCGTGGTCTCCGGAGTGGTGTAAAGCATGGCATCACTGTACTCGTGGTCTGTGGAGTGGTGTAAAGCATGGCATCACTATCCTTGTGGTCTCTGGAGTCGTGTAAAGCATGGCATCACTGTTCTCGTGGTCTGTGGAGTGGTGTAAAGCATTGCATCACTGTACTCGTGGTCTGTGGAGTGGTGTAAAGCATGGCATCACTGTTCTTGTGGTCTGTGGAGTGGTGTAAAGCATGGCATCACTGTTCTCGTGGTCTGCAGAGTGGTATAAAGCATGGCATCACTGTTCTCGTGGTCTGTGGAGTAGTGTAAAGCATGGCATCACTGTTCTCGTGGTCTGTGGAGTGGTGTAAAGCATAGCATCACTGTTCTTGTGGTCTGTGGAGTGGTGTAAAGCATGGCATCACTGTTCTCGTGGTCTGTGGAGTGGTGTAATGCATGGCATCACTGTTCTCGTGGTGTAAAGCATGGCATCACTGTTCTCGTGGTCTGTGGAGTGGTGTAAAGCAAGGCATCACTGTTCTCGTGGTCTGTGGAGTGGTGTAAAGCATGGCATCACTGTTCTCGTGGTCTGTGGAGGGGTGTAAAGCATGGCGTCACTGTTCTCGTGGTCTGCAGAGTGGTATAAAGCATGGCATCACTGTTCTCGTGGTCTGCAGAGTGGTATAAAGCATGGCATCACTGTTCTCGTGGTCTGCAGAGTGGTATAAAGCATTGCACCACTGTTCTCGTGGTCTGTGGAGTGGTGTAAAGCATGGCATCACTGTTCTCGTGGTCTGTGGAGTAAAGCATGGCATCACTGTTCTCGTGGTCTGTGGAGAGGTGTAAAGCATGGCATCACTGTTCTTGTGGTCTCCGGAGTGGTATAAAGCATGGCATCACTGTTCTCGTGGTCTCCGGAGTGGTGTAAAGCATGGCGTCACTGTTCATGTGGTCTGTGGAGTGGTGTAAAGCATGGCATCACTGTACTCGTGGTCTGTGGAGTGGTGTAAAGCATGGCATCACTGTTCTCGTGGTCTGCAGAGTGGTAAAAAGCATGGCATCACTGTTCTCGTGGTCTGCAGAGTGGTATAAAGCATGGCATCACTGTTCTCGTGGTCTGTGGAGAGGTGTAAAGCATGGCATCACTGTACTCGTGGTCTGTGGAGTGGTGTAAAGCATGGCATCACTGTTCTCGTGGTCTGTGGAGTGGTGTAAAGCATTGCATCAATGTTCTCGTGGTCTGTGGAGTGGTGTAAAGCATGGCATCACTGTACTCGTGGTCTGTGGAGAGGTGTAAAGCATGGCATCACTGTTCTCGTGGTGTAAAGCATGGCATCACTGTTCTCGTGGTCTGTGGAGTGGTGTAAAGCATTGCATCAATGTTCTCGTGGTCTGTGGAGTGGTGTAAAGCATGGCATCACTGTTCTCGTGGTCTGTGGAGTGGTGTAAAGCATGGCATCAATGTTCTCGTGGTCTGTGGAGTGGTGTAAAGCATGGCATCACTGTTCTCGTGGTCTCTGGAGTGGTGTAAAGCATGGCATCACTGTTCTCGTGGTCTCCGGAGTGGTGTAAAGCATTGCATCACTGTACTCGTGGTCTGTGGAGTGGTGTAAAGCATGGCATCACTGTACTCGTGGTCTGTGGAGTGGTGTAAAGCATGGCATCACTGTTCTTGTGGTCTGTGGAGGGGTGTAAAGCATGGCATCACTGTTCTCATGGTCTGTGGAGGGGTGTAAAGCATGGCATCACTGTTCTCGTGGTCTGTGGAGCGGTGTAAAGCATGGCATCACTGTTCTTGTGGTCTGTGGAGCGGTGTAAAGCATGGCATCACTGTTCTTGTGGTCTGTGGAGTGGTGTAAAGCATGGCATCAATGTTCTCATGGTCTGTGGAGTTGTGTAAAGCATGGCATCACTGTTCTCGGGGTCTGCAGAGTGGTATAAAGCATGGCATCACTGTTCTCGTGGTCTGCAGAGTGGTATAAAGCATGGCATCACTGTTCTCGTGGTCTGTGGAGTGGTGTAAAGCATGGCATCACTGTTCTCGTGGTCTGTGGAGTGGTGTAAAGCATGGCATCACTGTTCTCGTGGTCTCTGGAGTGGTGTAAAGCATTGCATCAATGTTCTCGTGGTCTGTGGAGTGGTGTAAAGCATGGCATCACTGTACTCGTGGTCTGTGGAGTGGTGTAAAGCATGGCATCACTGTTCTCGTGGTCTGTGGAGTGGTGTAAAGCATGGCATCACTGTTCTCGTGGTCTGTGGAGTGGTGTAAAGCATGGCATCACTGTTCTCGTGGTCTGTGGAGTGGTGTAAAGCATGGCATCACTGTACTCGTGGTCTATGGAGTGGTGTAAAGCATGGCATCACTGTACTCGTGGTCTGTGGAGTGGTGTAAAGCATGGCATCACTGTTCTCGTGGTCTGTGGAGTGGTGTAAAGCATGGCATCACTGTTCTCGTGGTGTAAAGCATAGCATCACTTTTCTTGTGGTCTGTGGAGTGGTGTAAAGCATGGCATCACTGTTCTCGTGGTCTGTGGAGTGGTGTAAAGCATGGCATCACTGTTCTCGTGGTCTGTGGAGAGGTGTAAAGCATGGCATCACTGTTCTCGTGGTCTCCGGAGTGGTGTAAAGCAAGGCATCACTGTTCTCGTGGTCTGTGGAGTGGTGTAAAGCATGGCATCACTGTTCTCGTGGTCTGTGGAGTGGTGTAAAGCAAGGCATCACTGTTCTCGTGGTCTGTGGAGGGGTGTAAAGCATGGCGTCACTGTTCTCGTGGTCTGCAGAGTGGTATAAAGCATGGCATCACTGTTCTCGTGGTCTTTGGAGTGGTGTAAAGCATGGCATCACTGTTCTTGTGGTCTGTGGAGTGGTGTAAAGCATGGCATCACTGTTCTCGTGGTCTGTGGAGTAAATCATGGCATCACTGTTCTCGTGGTCTGTGGAGAGGTGTAAAGCATGGCATCACTGTTCTTGTGGTCTGTGGAGTGGTGTAAAGCATGGCATCACTGTTCTTGTGGTCTGTGGAGCGGTGTAAAGCATGGCATCACTGTACTCGTGGTCTGTGGAGTGGTGTAAAGCATGGCATCACTGTTCTCGTGGTCTGCAGAGTGGTAAAAAGCATGGCATCACTGTTCTCGTGGTCTGCAGAGTGGTATAAAGCATGGCATCACTGTTCTCGTGGTCTGTGGAGTGGTGTAAAGCATTGCATCAATGTTCTCGTGGTCTCCGGAGTGGTGCAAAGCATGGCATCAATGTTCTCGTGGTCTGTTGAGTGGTGTAAAGCATGGCATCACTGTTCTCGTGGTCTCTGGAGTGGTGTAAAGCATGGCATCACTGTACTCGTGGTCTGTGGAGTGGTGTAAAGCATGGCATCACTGTTCTCGTGGTCTCCGGAGAGGTGTAAAGCATGGCATCACTGTACTCGTGGTCTGTGGAGAGGTGTAAAGCATGGCATCAATGTTCTCGTGGTCTGTGGAGTAAAGCATGGCATCACTGTTCTCGTGGTCTGTGGAGTGGTGTAAAGCATGGCATCACTGTTCTCGTGGTCTGTGGAGTGGTGTAAAGCATGGCATCACTGTTCTCGTGGTCTCCGGAGTGGTATAAAGCATGGCATCACTGTTCTCGTGGTCTGTGGAGTGGTGTAAAGCAAGGCATCACTGTTCTCGTGGTCTGTGGAGTAAAGCATGGCATCACTGTTCTCGTGGTCTGTGGAGTGGTGTAAAGCATGGCATCACTGTTCTCGTGGTCTGTGGAGTGGTGTAAAGCATGGCATCACTGTTCTCGTGGTCTCCGGAGTGGTGTAAAGCATGGCATCACTGTACTCGTGGTCTGTGGAGTGGTGTAAAGCATGGCATCACTATCCTTGTGGTCTCTGGAGTCGTGTAAAGCATGGCATCACTGTACTCGTGGTCTGTGGAGTGGTGTAAAGCATGGCATCACTGTTCTTGTGGTCTTTGGAGTGGTGTAAAGCATGGCATCACTGTACTCGTGGTCTGTGGAGTAGTGTAAAGCATGGCATCACTGTTCTCGTGGTCTGTGGAGTGGTGTAAAGCATGGCATCACTGTTCTCGTGGTCTGTGGAGTGGTGTAATGCATGGCATCACTGTTCTCATGGTGTAAAGCATGGCATCACTTTTCTTGTGGTCTGTGGAGTGGTGTAAAGCATGGCATCACTGTTCTCGTGGTCTGTGGAGTGGTGTAAAGCATGGCATCACTGTTCTCGTGGTCTGTGGAGTGGTGTAAAGCATGGCATCACTGTACTCGTGGTCTGCGGAGGGGTGTAAAGCATGGCATCACTGTTCTTGTGGTCTGTGGAGGGGTGTAAAGCATGGCATCACTGTTCTCATGGTCTGTGGAGTGGTGTAAAGCAAGGCATCACTGTTCTCGTGGTCTGTGGAGTGGTGTAAAGCATGGCATCACTGTTCTCGTGGTCTGTGGAGGGGTGTAAAGCATGGCGTCACTGTTCTCGTGGTCTGCAGAGTGGTATAAAGCATGGCATCACTGTTCTCGTGGTCTGCAGAGTGGTATAAAGCATGGCATCACTGTTCTCGTGGTCTGCAGAGTGGTATAAAGCATGGCATCACTGTTCTCGTGGTCTGTGGAGTGGTGTAAAGCATGGCATCACTGTTCTCGTGGTCTGTGGAGAGGTGTAAAGCATGGCGTCACTGTTCTCGTGGTCTGTGGAGTGGTGTAAAGCATGGCATCACTGTTCTCGTGGTCTGTGGAGTGGTTGTAAAGCATGGCATCACTGTTCTTGTGGTCTCCGGAGTGGTGTAAAGCATGGCATCACTGTTCTTGTGGTCTCCGGAGTGGTGTAAAGCATGGCATCACTGTTCTTGTGGTCTGTGGAGCGGTGTAAAGCATGGCATCACTGTACTCGTGGTCTGTGGAGTGGTGTAAAGCATGGCATCACTGTTCTCGTGGTCTGCAGAGTGGTGTAAAGCATGGCATCACTGTTCTCGTGGTCTGCAGAGTGGTATAAAGCATGGCATCACTGTTCTCGTGGTCTGTGGAGTGGTGTAAAGCATTGCATCAATGTTCTCGTGGTCTGTGGAGTGGTGTAAAGCATGGCATCACTGTACTCGTGGTCTGTGGAGTGGTGTAAAGCATGGCATCACTGTTCTCGTGGTCTGTGGAGTGGTGTAAAGCATTGCATCAATGTTCTCGTGGTCTGTGGAGTGGTGTAAAGCATGGCATCACTGTTCTCGTGGTCTGTGGAGTGGTGTAAAGCATGGCATCAATGTTCTCGTGGTCTGTGGAGTGGTGTAAAGCATGGCATCACTGTACTCGTGGTCTGTGGAGTGGTGTAAAGCATGGCATCACTGTTCTCGTGGTCTCTGGAGTGGTGTAAAGCATGGCATCACTGTTCTCGTGGTCTCCGGAGTGGTGTAAAGCATGGCATCACTGTTCTCGTGGTCTGTGGAGTGGTGTAAAACATGGCATCACTGTACTCGTGGTCTGTGGAGTGGTGTAAAGCATGGCATCACTGTTCTCGTGGTCTGTGGAGTGGTGTAAAGCATGGCATCACTGTTCTCGTGGTCTCCGGAGTGGTGTAAAGCATGGCATCACTGTTCTTGTGGTCTGTGGAGGGGTGTAAAGCATGGCATCACTGTTCTCATGGTCTGTGGAGTGGTGTAAAGCATGGCATCACTGTTCTCGTGGTCTGTGGAGTGGTGTAAAGCATGGCATCACTGTTCTCGTGGTCTGCAGAGTGGTATAAAGCATGGCATCACTGTTCTCGTGGTCTGTGGAGTGGTGTAAAGCATTGCATCAATGTTCTCGTGGTCTGTGGAGTGGTGTAAAGCATGGCATCACTGTTCTCGTGGTCTGTGGAGTGGTGTAAAGCATGGCATCACTGTTCTCATGGTCTGTGGAGTGGTGTAAAGCATGGCATCACTGTTCTCGTGGTCTGCAGAGTGGTATAAAGCATGGCATCACTGTTCTCGTGGTCTGTGGAGTGGTGTAAAGCATTGCATCAATGTTCTCGTGGTCTGTGGAGTGGTGTAAAGCATGGCATCACTGTTCTCGTGGTCTGTGGAGTGGTGTAAAGCATGGCATCACTGTACTCGTGGTCTGTGGAGTGGTGTAAAGCATGGCATCAGTGTTCTCGTGGTCTCCGGAGTGGTGTAAAGCATGGCATCACTGTTCTCATGGTCTGTGGAGTGGTGTAAAGCATGGCATCACTGTTCTCGTGGTCTGCAGAGTGGTATAAAGCATGGCATCACTGTTCTCGTGGTCTGTGGAGTGGTGTAAAGCATGGCATCAGTGTTCTCGTGGTCTCCGGAGTGGTGTAAAGCATTGCATCACTGTTCTCATGGTCTGTGGAGTGGTGTAAAGCATGGCATCACTGTTCTCGTGGTCTGCAGAGTGGTATAAAGCATGGCATCACTGTTCTCGTGGTCTGTGGAGTGGTGTAAAGCATTGCATCACTGTTCTCGTGGTCTGTGGAGTGGTGTAAAGCATGGCATCACTGTACTCGTGGTCTGTGGAGTGGTGTAAAGCATGGCATCACTGTTCTCGTGGTCTGTGGAGTGGTATAAAGCATGGCATCACTGTTCTCGTGGTCTGTGGAGTGGTGTAAAGCATGGCATCACTGTTCTTGTGGTCTGTGGAGGGGTGTAAAGCATGGCATCACTGTTCTCGTGGTCTATAGAGTGGTGTAAAGCAAAATTCTGAAATAGGATGTCCAACAAGCTCATGCATATAGTGGGGGGTTCACATACTTTTGCCCCTATAGATTACAACCTAACACTTATCCTATAAGGAGCCTGAATCCAATAGATGACCCTGAAGAGTAGTTTAATCACCACATGGTAAGGGCGACCCCCCCCCCCCCTGTAACATTACAACCTGTGTATTAGCCTCTCCCCCCCCCCCCCCCCCCGTATCCTCACAACCTGTGTATTAGCCCCTCTGGTCGTCCTCGTACAGTATATACAGTAATTCACACGTTATGGATGGAAATGGGGAAACAGGAAACAAAGAGATTCCAGACATTGGGGCCACGTCCCGTAGCTGATGACCGCGTGGCCTCCGTTATATAAGAAGGATCCGTCCCAGGAAGTCTTGGCCGTCAGTAGAAGTGCAGACATGTTATGCCACCATGATGTCCCCTCTCACCCTCTTCTCAGAGTCGGGGTCACAGGTCACAGGTGGAGGACCTGACCCAGTATTTGTGATAGGATCAGCAGCGCACCGACCAGAACCACCACCGGAGTCTCCACTGTGATCGGGATACTGGAGGCTGGTGGGAAAAAACATAAAGCAAAATCAACCTCTTACCCTATATACATGTAAGTGCGGGGTCAGATACTATGGGATGGGAATTAATCGAGGGGAGGAGCAAACAATTACTAGGACCAAGGTCTGTGCCCCCAACCTTTCCCACTACTGCCGGTATATTACTGATCCAGGGGCCCAATATACATCGTATTATTTATAGGGCTCCGAGGTGTTACCATAACCTCTGCATCCCCTATAGCTGAGCCCCTGACCAGTATTAGGATCAAACTGGGATTAAAATAAGGTGCTACTTACCCCCCTGATCTTCCCCTGTGGTACAGGTCACCACTGATCTTTCTGGTCCTCGCTCGACACACAGGAAATGACTGGGAATGTCTGCTCAGCCAATCACTGAGGCCGGTCACTGCTGCTGCCAGTGACTGTCTAAGCGCCCGCCATCTTCTGTGTGTTCAGAGGAGACCAAGAAATGATGATCGGCAGAGAACAAAGGGCATCGGTACAGGAGCTGTCGGGGAGTTGCGGTACAGCGGTGGGGGGGTACTCTTACAGATCCAGTGCGGCCCCACAACATCAGGGGCAGCAGTGAGAGGGGCAGCGGTGGGGGAGGCGTCTGGCACTTACCTGAATTGTAAGGACACCAGTTCAATCTGCATGTTCGGTCTGTAAAAAAACCAAAAAAAAATTATAATACATGTGAGGATATACAGATAGTCCAAGGCTGGTATCTCATCTACATATAGTCCAAGGCTGGTATCTCATCTACGTATAGTCCTAGGCTGGTATCTCATTTACGTATAGTCCTAGGATGGTATCTCATCTATATATAGTCCAAGGCTGGTATCTCATCTACGTATAGTCCTAGGCTGGTATCTCATCTACAGATAGTCCAAGGCTGGTATCTCATCTACGTATAGTCCTAGGCTGGTATCTCATCTACATATAGTCCTAGGCTGGTATCTCATCTACGTATAGTCCTAGGCTGGTATCTCATCTACGTATAGTCCTAGGCTGGTATCTCATCTACGTATAGTCCTAGGATGGTATCTCATCTACGTATAGTCCTAGGCTGGTATCTCATCTACATATAGTCCTAGGCTGGTATCTCATCTACGTATAGTCCTAGGCTGGTATCTCATCTACGTTTAGTCCTAGGCTGGTATCTCATCTACGTATAGTCCTAGGATGGTATCTCATCTACGTATAGTCCTAGGCTGGTATCTCATCTACGTATAGTCCTAGGCTGGTATCTCATCTACGTATAGTCCAAGGCTGGTATCTCATTTACGTATAGTCCTAGGATGGTATCTCATCTACAGATAGTCCAAGGCTGGTATCTCATCTGCGTATAGTCCGAGGCTGGTATGTCATCTACATATAGTCCAAGGCTGGTATCTCATCTACGTATAGTCCTAGGCTGGTATCTCATCTACGTATAGTCCAAGGCTGGTATCTCATTTACGTATAGTCCTAGGATAGTATCTAATTTACGCATAGTCCTAGGATGGTATCTCATCTACAGATAGTCCAAGGCTGGTATCTCATCTGCGTATAGTCCGAGGCTGGTATCTCATCTACATATAGTCCAAGGCTGGTATCTCATTTACGTATAGTCCTAGGATAGTATCTCATTTACGTATAGTCCTAGGATGGTATCTCATCTACAGATGGTCCAAGGCTGGTATCTCATCTACGTATAGTCCGAGGCTGGTATCTCATCTACGTATAGTCCTAGGATGGTATCTCATCTACGTATAGTCCAAGGCTGGTATCTCATCTACATATAGTCCAAGGCTGGTATCTCATCTACGTATAGTCCTAGGCTGGTATCTCATCTATGTATAGTCCTAGGCTGGTATCTCATCTACAGATAGTCCAAGGCTGGTATCTCATCTACGTAAAGTCCTAGGCTGGTATCTCATCTACGTATAGTCCTAGTATGGTATCTCATCTACGTATAGTCCTAGTATGGTATCTCATCTACGTATAGTCCTAGGCTGGTATCTCATCTACAGATAGTCCAAGGCTGGTATCTCATCTACGTAAAGTCCTAGGCTGGTATCTCATCTACGTATAGTCCTAGTATGGTATCTCATTTACGTATAGTCCTAGGCTGGTATCTCATCTACGTATAGTCCTAGGCTGGTATCTCATCTACGTATAGTCCTAGGCTGGTATCTCATCTACGTATAGTCCTAGGCTGGTATCTCATCTACGTATAGTCCTAGGCTGGTATCTCATCTACAGATAGTCCAAGGCTGGTATCTCATCTACAAATAGTCCAAGGCTGGCATCTCATCTACGTATACTCCTAGGCTGGTATCTCATCTACAGATAGTCCAAGGCTGGTATCTCATCTACGTATAGTCCTAGGCTGGTATCTCATCTACATATAGTCCAAGGCTGGTATCTCATCTACGTATAGTCCTAGGATGGTATCTCATTTACGTATAGTCCTAGGCTGGTATCTCATCTACATATAGTCCAAGGCTGGTATCTCATCTACGTATAGTCCAAGGCTGGTATCTCATCTACGTATAGTCCTAGAATGGTATCTCATTTACGTATAGTCCTAGGCTGGTATCTCATCTACGTATAGTCCTAGGCTGGTATCTCATCTACATATAGTCCAAGGCTGGTATCTCATCAACGTATAGTCCTAGGATGGTATCTCATTTACGTATAGTCCTAGGCTGGTATGTCATCTACGTATAGTCCTAGGCTGGTATCTCATCTACGTATAGTGCAAGGTTGGTATCTCATCTACGTATAGTCCTAGGCTGGTATCTCATTTACGTATAGTCCTAGGCTGGTATCTCATCTACGTATAGTCCTAGGCTGGTATCTCATCTACGTATAGTCCAAGGCTGGTATTTCATCTACGTATAGTCCTAGGCTAGTATCTCATCTACGTATAGTCCTAGGCTGGTATCTCATCTACATATAGTCCTAGGCTGGTATCTCATGTACGTATAATCCTATGATGGTATCTCATCTACGTATAGTCCTAGGCTGGTATCTCATCTACGTATAGTCCTAGGCTGGTATCTCATCTACGTATAATCCTAGGATGGTATCTCATCTATGTATAGTCCTAGGCAGGTATCTCATCTACATATAGTCCAAGGCTGGAAACTCATCTACATATAGTCCTAGGATGGTATCTCATCTACGTATAGTCCAAGGCTGGTATCTCATCTACATATAGTCCAAGGCTGGTATCTCATCTACGTATAGTCCTAGGATGGTATCTCATCTACGTATAGTCCTAGGATGGTATCTCATTTACGTATAGTCCTAGGCTGGTATGTCATCTACGTATAGTCCTAGGCTTGTATCTCATCTACATATAGTCCAAGGCTGGTATCTCATCTACGTATAGTCCTAGGATGGTATCTCATCTACGTATAGTCCTAGGATGGTATCTAATCTACGTATAGTCCTAGGATGGTATCTCATTTACGTATAGTCCTAGGCTGGTATGTCATCTACGTATAGTCCTAGGCTTGTATCTCATCTACTTATAGTCCAAGGCTGGTATCTCATCTACGTATAGTCCTAGGCTGGTATCTCATCTACGTATAGTCCTAGGATGGTATCTCATTTACGTATAGTCCTAGGCTGGTATCTCATCTACATATAGTCCAAGGCTGGTATCTCATCTACGTATAGTCCTAGGATGGTATCTCATTTACGTATAGTCCAAGGCTGGTATCTCATCTACGTATAGTCCTAGGCTGGTATCTCATCTACATATAGTCCAAGGCTGGTATCTCATCTACATATAGTCCTAGGATGGTATCTCATCTACGTATAGTCCTAGGCTGGTATCTCATCTACGTATAGTCCTAGGCTGGTATCTCATCTACGTATAGTCCAAGGCTGGTATTTCATCTACGTATAGTCCTAGGCTGGTATCTCATCTACGTATAGTCCAAGGCTGGTATCTCATCTACGTATAGTCCTAGGCTGGTATCTCATCTACGTATAGTCCTAGGCTAGTATTTCATCTACGTATAGTCCAAGGCTGGTATCTCATCTACGTATAGTCCAAGGCTGGTATCTCATCTACGTATAGTCCTAGGATGGTATCTCATCTACGTATAGTCCTAGGCTGGTATCTCATCTACGTATAGTCCTAGGCTGGTATCTCATCTACGTATAGTCCAAGGCTGGTATTTCATCTACGTATAGTCCTAGGCTGGTATCTCATCTACGTATAGTCCAAGGCTGGTATCTCATCTACGTATAGTCCTAGGCTGGTATCTCATCTACGTATAGTCCTAGGCTAGTATTTCATCTACGTATAGTCCAAGGCTGGTATCTCATCTACGTATAGTCCAAGGCTGGTATCTCATCTACGTATAGTCCTAGGATGGTATCTCATCTACATATAGTCCAAGGCTGGTATCTCATCTACGTATAATCCTAGGCTGGTATCTCATCTACATATAGTCCTAGGATGGTATCTCATCTACGTATAGTCCAAGGCTGGTATCTCATCTACATATAGTCCAAGGCTGGTATCTCATCTACGTATAGTCCTAGGCTGGTATCTCATCTACGTTTAGTCCTAGGATGGTATCTCATCTACGTATAGTCCTAGGCTGGTATCTCATCTACGTATAGTCCTAGGATGGTATCTCATCTACTTGTAGTCCTAGGTTGGTATCTCATCTACGTATAGTCCTAGGATGGTATCTCATCTACGTATAGTCCTAGGCTGGTATCTCATCTACATATAGTCCAAGGCGGGTATCTCATCTACGTATAGTCCTAGGCTGGTATCTCATCTACTTATAGTCTTAGGATGGTAACTCATCTACGTATAGTCCTAGGATGGTATCTCATTTATATATAGTCCAAGGCTGGTATCTCATCTACGTATAGTCCTAGGCTGGTATCTTGTCTTTGTATAGTCCTAGGATGGTATCTCATCTTTTTATAGTCCTAGGCATGTATCTAATCTCTGTATAGTCCCAGGCTGGTATCTAATCTACGTATAGTCCTAGGCTGGTATCGCATCTACTTATAGTCTTAGGATGGTATCACATCTACTTATAGGCTGGTGTCTCATCTACTTATAGTCCTAGGCTGGTATCTCATCTACGTATAGTCCTAGGATGGTATCTCATCTACGTATAGTCCAAGGCTGGTATCTCATCTACGTATAGTCCTAGGCTGGTATCTCATCTACATATAGTCCTAGGCTGGTATCTCATCTACGCTTAGTCCTAGGCTGGTATCTCATCTACGTTTAGTCCTAGGCTGGTATCTCATCTACGTTTAGTCCTAGGCTGGTATCTCATCTACGTTTAGTCCTAGGCTGGTATCATGTCTTTGTATAGTCCTAGGCATCTATCTCAACTCTGTATTGTCTGGTATCTCATCTAAGTATAGTCCAAGGCTGGTATCTCATCCACATATAGTCCTAGGCTGGTATCTCATCTACGTATAGTCCTAGGATGGTTTCTAGTCTTTGTATAGTCCTAGGATGGTATCTCATCTTTTTATAGTCCTAGGATTGTATCTCATCTATGTATAGTCCTAGGCTGGTATCTCATCTACGTATAGTCCTAGGCTTGTATCTCATCTACGTATAGTCCTAAGCTGGTATCTCATCTACGTATAGTCCTAGGCTGGTATCTCATCTACGTATAGTCCTAGGCTTGTATCTCATCTACGTATAGTCCTAGGCTTGTATCTCATCTACGTATAGTCCTAGGATGGTATCTCATCTACGTATAGTCCTAGGATGGTATCTCATCTACATATAGTCCTAGGATGGTATCTCATCTACGTATAGTCCTAGGATGGTATCTCATCTACGTATAGTCCTAGGCTGATATCTCATCTACGTATAGTCCCAGGCTGGTATCTCATCTACGTATAGTCCTAGGCTAGTATCTCATCTACTTATAGTCTTAGGATGGTATCTCATCTACTTATAGTCTTAGGATGGTATCTCATCTACTTATAGGCTGGTATCTCATCTACGCTGAGTCCTAGGCTGGTATCTCATCTACGTTTAGTCCTAGGCTGGTATCTTGTCTTTGTATAGTCCTAGGATGGTATCTCATCTTTTTATAGTCTTAGGCATCTATCTCAACTCTGTATAGTCTGGTATCTCATCTAAGTATAGTCCAAGGCTGGTATCTCATCCACGTATGGTCCTAGGCAGGTATCTCATCTACGTATAGTCCTAGGATGGTATCTCATCCACGTATAGTCCTAGGATGGTTTCTAGTCTTTGTATAGTCCTAGGCTGGTATCTCATCTTTTTATAGTCCTAGGATGGTATCTCTTCTACGTATAGTCCTAGGCTGGTATCTCTTCTACGTATAGTCCAAGGCTGGTATCTCATCTACGTATAGTCCTAGGATGGTATCTCTTCTACGTATAGTCCTAGGCTGGTATCTCATCTTTTTATAGTCCTAGGATGGTATCTCTTCTACGTATAGTCCAAGGCTGGTATCTCATCTACGTATAATCCTACGATGGTATCTCATCTACGTATAGTCCTAGGCTGGTATCTCATCTACGTATAGTCCTAGGCTTGTATCTCATCTACGTATAGTCCTAGGCTGGTATCTCATCTACGTATAGTCCTAGGCTGGTATCTCATCTACGTATAGTCCTAGGCTTGTATCTCATCTACGTATAGTCCTAGGCTTGTATCTCATCTACGTATAGTCCTAGGATGGTATCTCATCTACGTATAGTCCTAGGATGGTATCTCATCTACATATAGTCCTAGGATGGTATCTCATCTACGTATAGTCCTAGGATGGTATCTCATCTACGTATAGTCCTAGGCTGATATCTCATCTACGTATAGTCCCAGGCTGGTATCTCATCTACGTATAGTCCTAGGCTAGTATCTCATCTACTTATAGTCTTAGGATGGTATCTCATCTACTTATAGGCTGGTATCTCATCTACGCTGAGTCCTAGGCTTGTATCTCATCTACGTTTAGTCCTAGGCTGGTATCTTGTCTTTGTATAGTCCTAGGATGGTATCTCATCTTTTTATAGTCTTAGGCATCTATCTCAACTCTGTATAGTCTGGTATCTCATCTAAGTATAGTCCAAGGCTGGTATCTCATCCACGTATGGTCCTAGGCTGGTATCTCATCTACGTATAGTCCTAGGATGGTATCTCATCCACGTATAGTCCTAGGATGGTTTCTAGTCTTTGTATAGTCCTAGGCTGGTATCTCATCTTTTTATAGTCCTAGGATGGTATCTCTTCTACGTATAGTCCAAGGCTGGTATCTCATCTACGTATAGTCCTAGGATGGTATCTCTTCTACGTATAGTCCTAGGCTGGTATCTCATCTACGTATAATCCTACGATGGTATCTCATCTACGTATAGTCCTAGGCTGGTATCTCATCTACGTATAGTCCTAGGCTGGTATCTCATCTACGTATAGTCCTAGGCTGGTATCTCATCTACATGTAGTCTAAGGCTGGTAACTCATCCAGGTATAGTCCTAGGCTGGTATCTCATCTACGTATAGTCCTAGGCTGGTATCTCATCTACGTATAGTCCTAGGCTGGTATGTCATCTACGTATAGTCCTAGGCTGGTATCTCATCTACGTATAGTCCTAGGCTGGTATCTCATCTACGTATAGTCCTAGGCTGGTATCTCATCTACGTATAGTCCAAGGCTGGTATCTCATCTACATATAGTCCTAGGCTGGTATCTCATCTACGTATAGTCCTAGGCTGGTATCTCATCTACGTATAGTCCTAGGCTGGTATCTCATCTACGTATAGTCCTAGGCTGGTATCTCATCTATGTATTATCCTAGGATGGTATCTCATCTACGTATAGTCCTAGGATGGTATCTCCTCTACATATAGTCCTAGGCTGGTATCTCATCTACGTATAGTCCTAGGCTGGTATCTCATCTACGTGTAGTCCAAGGCTGGTATCTCATCTACTTATAGTCCTAAGCTGGTATCTCATCTACTTATAGTCCTAGGCTGGTATCTCATCTACATATAGTCCTAGGCTGGTATCTCATCTACGTATAGTCCTAGGCTGGTATCTCATCTACTTATAGTCCAAGGCTGGTATTTCATCTACGTATAGTCCTAGGCTGGTATCTCATATACGTATAGTACTAGGCTGGTATCTCATCTACGTATAGTCCTAGGCTGGTATCTCATCTACGTATAGTCCAAGGCTGGTATCTCATCTACGTATAGTCCTAGGCTGGTATCTCATCTACGTATAGTCCTAGGCTGGTATCTCATCTACGTATAGTCCTAGGCTGGTATCTCATCTACGTATAGTCCTAGGCTGGTATCTCATCTACGTATAGTTCATGGCTTGTATCTCATCTACGTATAGTCCTAGGCTGGTATCTCATCTACGTATAGTCCTAGGCTGGTATCTCATCTACGTATAGTCCTAGGCTGGTATCTCATCTACGTATAGTCCTAGGCTGGTATCTCATCTATGCATAGTCCTAGGCTGGTATCTCATCTACGTATAATCCTAGGATGGTATCTCATCTACATATAGTCCTAGGCTGGTATCTCATCTACGTATAGTCCTAGGCTGGTATCTCATCTACATATAGTCCTAGGCTGGTATCTCATCTACGTATAGTCCTAGGCTGGTATCTCATCTACGTATAGTCCTAGGCTGGTATCTCATCCACATATAGTCCTAGGCTGGTATCTCATCTACGTATAATCCTAGGATGGTATCTCATCTACGTATAGTCCTAGGCTGGTATCTCATCTCTGTATAGTCCTAGGCTGGTATCTCATCTACATATAGTCCTAGGCTGGTATCTCATCTGTGTATAGTCCTAGGATGGTATCTCATCTACGTATAGTCCTAGGATGGTATCTCATCTACGTATAGTCCTAGGCTGGTATCTCATCTACGTATAGTCCTAGGCTGGTATCTCATCTGCGTATAGTCCTAGGCTGGTATCTCATCTATGTATAGTCCTAGGATGGTATCTCATCTACATATAGTCCAAGGCTGGTATCTCATCTACGTATAGTCCTAGGCTGGTATCTCATCTACGTATAGTCCTAGGCTGGTATCTCATCTGCGTATAGTCCTAGGCTGGTATCTCATCTACGTATAGTCCTAGGCTGGTATCTCATCTACGTATAGTCCTAGGCTGGTATCTCATCTACGTATAGTCCTAGGCTGGTATCTCATCTACGTATAGTCCTAGGCTGGTATCTCATCTACGTATAATCCTAGGATGGTATCTCATCTACGTATAGTCCTAGGCTGGTAACTCATCTACATATAGTCCTAGGCTGGTATCTCATCTCTGTATAGTCCTAGGCTGGTATCTCATCTACATATAGTCCTAGGCTGGTATCTCATCTGTGTATAGTCCTAGGATGGTATCTCATCTACGTATAGTCCTAGGATGGTATCTCATCTACATATAGTCCTAGGCTGGTATCTCATCTACGTATAGTCCTAGCCTGGTATCTCATCTGCGTATAGTCCTAGGCTGGTATCTCATCTACGTATAGTCCTAGGCTGGTATCTCATCTACGTATAGTCCTAGGATGGTATCTCATCTACGTATAGTCCTAGGATGGTATCTCATCTACGTATAGTCCTAGGATGGTATCTCATCTACGTATAGTCCTAGGCTGGTATCTCATCTACGTATAGTCCTAGGATGGTATCTCATCTACTTATAGTCCTAGGCTGGTATCTCATCTACGTATAGTCCTAGGATGGTATCTCATCTACGTATAGTCCTAGGCTGGTATCTCATCTATGTATAGTCCTAGGCTGGTATCTCATCTACGTATAGTCCTTGGCATGTATCTAATCTATGTATAGTGCGGTATCTCATCTACTTATAGTCCTAGGATGGTATCTCATCTATGAATAGTCCTTGGCATGTATCTAATCTATGTATAGTGCGGTATCTCATCTACGTATAGTCCTAGTCCTGTTTGTGATGGCCGTCGCTCACTTTTCACCAGTTCGCAGTTGTAGACGCTGGACTTCTCCAGGGACTGCAGAGCGATCACGTTCCGGTCTCTTTCTCGGGTGAAGTTCGTCACTTTAAACTTTTCAAATGGCGGAATCAGAACCTCCTCCTCCCCGGGGAAGAAGGAGAAGTTCTTGATGTTGACGCCATAACACGTCCGGATGCTGAAGAAAGTGTCTTCTCCAAACTGCAAAGCATTCTGGTCGTTCTTGGATGAAGAGGTGAATTGACCGAACCGTATGGGTTTACGGGACTCTGACTTAAACCTGACCCCTCTGATCCCTCTGAAGACCATGTGACAGGCCGGGGTGTCCACCTCATCCAGGACCTGCAGAGCCTTGGTCAGATAGAAGTGAAGGACCTTGAAGTTGAAGTTCCTGAGGTAATACTGCTTGGACTGGCCGGCCTCCCGCACCGCCTCATTGAAGACCTTGTGCAGAGGACCATTAATGGTGTACGCGAACAGCGCGATGGCGTATTCATCCCTGAAGCCCTTCGGTAAATTCACATATCTCTGCTTATCCTGCTGCCACTTAAAGGTGGCCGTGTCCCAACCATCAGCAAACTCCTTATTGGTGGCGTACTCCTCCCGGAACAGCTGGGGGATCTCCTTCTCCATGGCGTCACTGCACCCTCTGTACTGGTCATCAAAGGATGTGGGAGCCATGTCCAGAATGGATTCCTTAGGAGAAAAGATGTCTCTTCTGGAAACCCTGCGACCGCCAACCTGGTGAAGGTAGATATAGTGTCAGACGTCTCTATATCATACGTATTATATATGACTACTCATAAGACTACTATAATACTGCTCCTATATACAATAATATAACTACTATAATACTGCCCCTATATACAAGAATATAACTACTATAATACTGCCCCCTATATACAAGAATATAACTACTATAATACTGCTCCTATATACAAGAATATAACTACTATAATACTGCTCCTATATACAATTATATAACTACTATAATACTGCCCCTATATACAAGAATATAACTACTATAATACTGCTCCTATATACAAGAATATAACTACTATAATACTGCTCCTATATACAATAATATAACTACTATAATACTGCCCCTATATACAAGAATATAACTACTATAATACTGCTCCTATATACAAGAATATAACTACTATAATACTGCCTCCTATGAACAAGAATATAACTACTATAATACTTCTCCTATATACAAGAATATAACTACTATAATACTGCTCCTATATACAAGAATATAACTACTATAATACTGCTCCTATATACAAGAATATAACTACTATAATACTGCTCCTATATACAAGAATATAACTACTATAATACCGCTCCTATATACAAGAATATAACTACTATAATACTGCCTCCTATATACAAGAATATAACTACTATAATACTGCTCCTATATACAAGAATATATCTATTATAATACTGCTCCTATATACAAGAATATAACTACTATAATACTGCTCCTATATACAAGAATATAACTACTATAATACTGCCTCCTATATACAAGTATATAACTACTATAATACTGCTCCTGTATACAAGAATATAACTACTATAATACTACTCCTATATACAAGAATATAACTACCATAATACTGCCCCCAATATACAAGAATATAACTACTATAATACTGCTCCTATATACAAGAATATAACTACTATAATACTGCTCCTATATACAAGAATATAACTACTATAATACTGCCCCTATATTCAAGAATATAACTACTATAATACTGCCCCTATATACAAGAATATAATTACTATGATACTGTCTCCTATGTACAGGAATATAACTACTATAATACTGCTCCTATATACAAGAATATAACTACTATAATACTGCTCCTATATACAAGAATATAACTACTATAATACTGCTCCTATATACAAGAATATAACTACTATAATACTGCTCCTATATACAAGAATATATCTACTATAATACTGCTCCTATATACAAGAATATAACTACTATAATAGTGCCTCCTATATATAAGAATATAACTACTATAATACTGCTCCTATATACAAGAATATAACTACTATAATACTGCCTCCTATATACAAGAATATAACTACTATAATACTGCTCCTATATACAAGAATATGACTACTATAATACTGCCTCCTATATACAAGAATATAACTTCTATAATACTGCTCCTATATACAAGAATATAACTACTATAATACTGCTCCTATATACAAGAATATATCTATTATAATACTGCTCCTATATACAAGAATATAACTACTATAATACTGCTCCTATATACAAGAATATAACTACTATAATACTGCCTCCTATATACAAGTATATAACTACTATAATACTGCTCCTGTATACAAGAATATAACTACTATAATACTACTCCTATATACAAGAATATAACTACCATAATACTGCCCCCAATATACAAGAATATAACTACTATAATACTGCTCCTATATACAAGAATATAATTACTATAATACTGCTCCTATATTCAAGAATATAACTACTATAATACTGCTCCTATATACAAGAATATAACTACTATAATACTGCTCCTATATACAAGAATATAACTACTATAATACTGCCCCTATATTCAAGAATATAACTACTATAATACTGCCCCTATATACAAGAATATAATTACTATGATACTGTCTCCTATGTACAGGAATATAACTACTATAATACTGCTCCTATATACAAGAATATAACTACTATAATACTGCTCCTATATACAAGAATATAACTACTATAATACTGCTCCTATATACAAGAATATAACTACTATAATACTGCTCCTATATACAAGAATATATCTACTATAATACTGCTCCTATATACAAGAATATAACTACTATAATAGTGCCTCCTATATATAAGAATATAACTACTATAATACTGCTCCTATATACAAGAATATAACTACTATAATACTGCCTCCTATATACAAGAATATAACTACTATAATACTGCTCCTATATACAAGAATATGACTACTATAATACTGCCTCCTATATACAAGAATATAACTTCTATAATACTGCTCCTATATACAAGAATATAACTACTATAATACTGCTCCTATATACAAGAATATAACTACTATAATACTGCCCCTATATACAAGAATATAACTACTATAATACTGCTCCTATATACAAGAATATAACTAATATAATACTGCTCCTATATACAAGAATATAACTACTATAATACTGCTCCTATATACAAGAATATAACTGCTTTAATACTGCTCCTATATACAAGAATATAACTACTATAATACTACCTCCAATATACAAGAATATAACTACTATAATACTGCCCCTATATTACAAGAATATAATTACTATAATACTGCTCCTATATACAAGAATATAACTACTATAATACTGCTCCTATATACAAGAATATAACTACTATAATACTGCTCCTATGTACAGGAATATAACTACTATAATACTGCTCCTATATACAAGAATATAACTACTATAATACTGCTCCTATGTACAGGAATATATCTACTATAATACTGCTCCTATATACAAGAATATAACTACTATAATACTGCCCCTATATACAAGAATATAACTACTATAATACTGCCCCTATATACAAGAATATAATTACTATAAAACTGTCTCCTATGTACAGGAATATAACTACTATAATACTGCTCCTATATACAAGAATATAACTACTATAATACTAACCCTATATACAAGAATATAACTACTATAATACTACCCCTATATACAAGAATATAACTACTATAATACTGCCCCCTATGGACAGGAATGTATGCTCAGTGGTATCTCACCTGTATAATGGTGCTCAGTATAATCAGGGTTATGATGATGGGGGTTGTAGTATAATATTCTGCAGATTTCGTCCCCATTTTCCTGCGGTGACATAGACAGGTATTAGAGACTTTATTACCTATAGACATCACATTATAGTATAAGATATAAGAGCAGAACCTCTGGATTATTAGGTGACAATGGCGCCAATTGTGAGGAACAAATGGCCGGTCAGTCCTGTTTGTGCTGTAACAACTGTGACCGGGGCTGAATAGTGATGTGTAGACCAATTGGGTCAGATCATCTCTAGACCGGCTGGTCATGTGGGATGTTCCCGGTATGTAGTGGTTGTTGCCTACCAAAAATGCTCCAAGAAAGGACAACTGGTGGCCAGGACAGGGTCATGGGGCCCAAAAAAGGCCAACATTTACTGGGAACAGGGTCATGAGGCCCAGGGAAGCACAATGGGTGACTGGGGACAGGGTCATTTGGCCCGAGGAAGGACAACCAGTGACGGGGCAGGGTCATGGGGCCAAATGAAGGACAGCCAGTGACTGGGGACAGGGTCATGGAGGTCCAAAAAAGGACAACAAGTGACCAGGGAAGGAAAAACAATGATTGGGGACAGGATAATGGGGCCCAGGAAAGGACAACCAGTAACTTGGGACATGGTCATGGGGCCCAGGGCTCATTGATGTGTGGGGATGAAGGCTGCTGTAGAGGAAATTGTTGAAAATCCTCCTTCTTTCCAGGATACATATGAATCAGATCACACAGGACATAATGTATGTAATAATGCACATGGAGGTATCAGAAGACGCAATGGGTTTTTCCAAGTATTCAATGGATTATTCATTTTGGGAGTTGCACAATAGTGAGGGAGAAATAGCTTTTGTATAGAAAAGTAAAAAAAAATATATATATATATCCCTTTTTTGGGGCTCATGGATTGTGTATGTGTAGGCCTGGCTGGTAGTAACAGCAGCAGCAGCAGCAAGGGTGATGGCAGACTGGTTGGATGGGTGACACGTGTAGATTCTGGAGAGTAGATGGGTGACACGTGTAGATGTTGGAGGGTGGATGGGTGACAGGTGGAGATTCTAAAGGGTGGATGGGTGACACAGGTAGATGTTGGAGGGTAGATAGGTGACAGTTGGAGATTCAGATGGGTGGATGGGCGACACGTGTCGATTCTAGAAGATGGATGGGTGACACGTGTAGATTCTGGAAAATGGATGGGTGACACATGTAGATTCTGAAGGGTGGATGGGTGACACGTGTGGATGTTGGAGGGTATATAGGTGACAGGTGGAGATTCTGGTGGGTGGATGGGTGACACGTGTAGGTTCTGGAGGGTAAATGGGTGACACGTGTAGATGTTGAAGGATGGATGGGTGACCGGTGGAGTTTCTGGAGGGTGGATGGGTGACATGTGTAGATTCTGGAGGGTGCATGGGTGACACATGTAGTTTCTGGAGGGTGGATGGGTGACACGTGTAGTGTGAGGAAGAAATAGCTTTTGTATAGAAAAGTTAAAAACAAATATATATCCCTTTTTTGGGGATCATGGATTGTGTATGTGTAGGCCTGGCTGGTAGTAACAGCAGCAGCAGTAGTAGCCAGTGGAAAGGACAGCAGGCAGTGGTGAAATGTTGGTGTATTAGTAGAGCCAGCGTGCAGCAGGAGGTGGTGGACTGATGGGAGTAGTAGTATTCAGCGTACAGCAGGAGGTGGTGGACTGGTGGCATTTGTAGTATCCAGTGTACAGCAGGAGGTGGTGGACTGATGGGAGTTTTAGTAGCCAGCATACAGGAGGTGGTGGACTGCTGGGGGTTGCAGTTGCCAGCGGACAGGATAGCAGGCAGTGGTGGGCTGGTGAGAGTAGTAGTAGCCAATGTACAGCAGGTGTGAAAGTACAGGTCAGCCCACCGCACAATGCTTTGCTCAAATTGCTTTGTGTTGAAGTGTGATAGTTTTTTTTTATGAACTCGTCATGCAATCGCTCTGCTAGGACTTGCAGTGTATCAACTGGACACAGCAATATGGGTCACTGAGGTCCGCCCACTGAACAATTCTTTGCTTTATGTTGTAGTATAAAAGCTTTCTGGGTCCAGCAGTTCCACAGTGAGATCTTCTCTGCGTTGCTTACTTCTCAGCTTTCTAGCCAAGATGGGCGCTGCAACACAGCGCATAAGGTTTTATCACTCCTGATTGGCCTGGGTGGCTGTATGCAAACAATGATATGCTAACCTGCGGTCATGTGATCTTGCTGCTAGCTGCAAAGTATGTTGGGCTACCCTGACATGGTGTTGCCCATGTGGTCTGCAGATCAATCTTTGGCTATCATTATGTTTGAGACAAAAGCAGGACTCAGCGCTAAAAACAATAGCCTTTCACTAAAAATAATAAATGTACACCCTTAGAAATACACTGACAGTACACGTGCCACCCATCCACCCTCCAGAATCTTCACATGTCACCCATTCACCATCCAGAATCTACACGTGTCACCCATCCACCCTCCAGAATCTCTACCTGTCACCATCCACCCTCCAGAATCTCTACCTGTCACCATCCACCCTCCAACATCTACACATGTCACCCATCCATCTTCTAGAATCTACATGTGTCACCCATCCACCCTCCAGAATATCCACCTGTCACCTATATACCCTCCAACATTCACACGTGTCACCCATCCACTCTTCAGAATCTACACGTGTCACCCATCCATCTTACAGAAAATACACGTGTCACCCATCCATCTTCTACAATCTACACGTGTCGCCCATCCATCTTCTAGAATCTCCACCTGTCACCCATCCACCCTCCAACATCTACACGTGTCACCCATCTACCCTCCAGAATCTACACGTGTCACCCATCCACCTTCCAGAATCTCCACCTGTGACCATCCACCCTCCAACATCTACACGTGTCACCCATTCATCTTCTAGAACCTACATGTCACCTATCCACCCTTCGGAATCTACACGTGTCACCCATACATCTTTCAGAATCTCTACCCGTCACCCATCCATCTTCCAGAATACACGTGTTACCCATCCATCTTCTAGTGTCGCCCATCCATCTTCTAGAATCTACATGTGTCACCCATCCACCCTCCAACATCTACATGTGTCACCCTTCCACCCTTCAAAATCTACACGTGTCACCCATCCACCCTCGAGGATCTACACGTGTCACCCATCCACCCTCCAACATCTACACGTGTCACCCATCCATCTTCTAGAATCTACAAGTGTCACCCATCCACCCTCCAACATCTACACGTGTAACCAATCAACCCACCAGAATCTCCACCTGTCACCTATCTACCCTCCAACATCTAAACATGTCACCCATCCACCCTTCAGAATCTACACGTGTTACCAGTACATCTTTCAGAATCTACACTTATGTCCCATCCTCCAGAATCTACAGGGTGCGCCATTTCTATGGATACACCTTAATAAAATGGGAATGGTTGGTGATAACTTCCTGTTTGTGGCACATTAGTATATGTGAGGGGGGAAACTTTTCAAGATGTGTGGTGACCATGGCGGCCATTTTGAAGTCGGCCATTTTGAATTTAACTTTTGTTTTTTCAATAGGAAGAGGGTCATGTGACACATTAAACTTATTGGTAATTTCACAAGAAAAACAATGATGTGCTTGGTTTTAACGTAACTTTATTCTTTCATGAGTTATTTACAAGTTTCTGACCACTTATAAAATGTGTTCAATGTGCTGCCCATTGTGTTGGATTGTCAATGCAACCCTCTTCTCTATATACTACTATATACTGTTACGCCGAGCGCTCCAGGTCCCTGCTCCTCCCCAGAGCGCTCGCGGCGTTCTCCTCTCTGCAGCGCCCCGGTCAGACCCGCTGACCGGGAGCGCTGCACTGACACTCACGACGGGGATGCGATTCGCATAGCGGGACGCTCCCGCTCGCGAATCGCATCCCAAGCCACTTACCTGTCCCGGTCCCTGGCTGTCACTTTCTGGCGCGCGTGGCTCCGCTCTCTAGGGTGCGCGCGCGCCAGCTCTCTATGATTTAAAGGGCCAGTGCACCAATGATTGGTGCCTGGCCCAATCAGTCTAATTAGCCTCCACCTGCTCCCTGCTCATATAACCTCACTTCCCCTTCACTGCTTTGCCGGATCTTGTTGCCATTGTGCCAGAGAAAGCGTTTTGTGTATGTCCCAAGCCTGTGTTCCAGACCTTCTGCTGTTGCCCCTGACTACGACCCTTGCTGCCTGCCCTGACCTTCTGCTACGTCCGACCTTGCTCTTGCCTTGTCCTTTTGTACCCCGCCTGTCTCAGCAGTCAGAGAGGTTGAGCCGTTACCGGTGGATACGACCTGGTTGCTACCGCCGCAGCAAGACCATCCCGCTTTGCGGCGGGCTCTGGTGAATACCAGTAGCAACTTAGAACCGGTCCACCGACACGGTCCACACCAATCCCTCTCTGACACAGAGGATCCACCTCCAGCCGGCCGAATCCTAACAGTACATCCAGCCATGGATCCCGCTGAGGTGCCGCTGCCAAGTCTTGCTGACCTACCCACGGTGGTCGCCCAGCAATCCCAACAAATCGCCCAACAAGGACAGCAGCTGTCGCAGTTGACCGCCATGCTACAGCAACTTCTGCCACTGCTACAGCAGCAACCATCTCCTCCGCCAGCTCCTGCACCTCCTCCGCAGCGAGTGCCCGCTCCTAGCCTCCGCTTGTCCCTGCCGGACAAATTTGATGGGGACTCTAGACTCTGCCGTGGTTTCCTGTCTTAATGTTCCCTACATATGGAGATGTTGTCGGACCAATTTCCTACAAAACGGTCTAAGGTGGCTTTTGTAGTTAGTCTTCTGTCTGGAAAGGCCTTGTCTTGGGCCACACCGCTCTGGGACCGCAATGATCCTGCCACAGCCTCTGTCCAGTCCTTCTTCGCTGAAGTCCGTAGTGTCTTCGAGGAGCCAGCCCGGGCCTCCTCTGCCGAGACTGCCTTGTTGAACCTAGTCCAAGGAACTTCTTCCGTAGGCGAATACGCCATCCAGTTTCGTACCCTTGCCTCAGAGCTAGCCTGGAACAATGAGGCCCTCTGCGCGACCTTCAAGAAAGGCTTATCCAGCAACATCAAGGATGTACTGGCCGCACGAGAAATTCCAGCTAACCTGCATGAACTTATCCATTTGGCCACCCGCATCGACAAGCGTTTTTCTGAAAGACACCAGGAGCTCTGCCAGGAAAAGGACCTTGATCTCTGGGCACCTCTCTCCCAGTATCCTTTGCAATCTACCCCTGTGCCTCCCGCCGAGGAGGCTATGCAAGTGGATCGGTCTCGCCTGACCCATGAAGAGAGGACTTGCCGCAGAGATAAAAATTTATGTCTGTACTGCGCTAGTACCAAACATTTCTTGGTGGATTGCCCTATTCGTCCTCCGCGTCTGGGAAACGCACGCACCCTGTTCAAATGGGAGTGGTGTCCCTTGGTGTGAATTCTGCTTCTCCACGTCTCACTGTGCCCGTGCGGATTGCTCCTTCTGCCAACTCCTCCCTCTCAGCCGTGGCCAGCTTGGACCCTGGTTCTGCTGGAAATTTTATTCTGGCCTCTTTGGTTAATAGGTTCTGCATCCCGGTGACCCCTCTCGTCAAGCCGCTCTACATTTCTTCGGTCAACGGAGTAAAATTGGACTCCACTGTGCATTACCGCACAGAACCCCTGCTCATGAGCATTGGACTGCATCACGAGAAAATTTAATTTTTTGTTCTGCCCAACTGCACCTCTGAAGTCCTCCTCGGTCTGCCATGGCTCCAACGTCATTCTCCTACCCTTGACTGGACCACCGATCAAGAATTGGGGTCCTGCTTGTCACAAATGATGCCTCACATCTGCTCCTCATAGCCCCCTTCCTGGTAACACTCTGCCCCGTGACAAGCTTCACCCTCTGCCCCCCCCTCCCCATTCCCACTTCTTCTGGATTGCCTGCCGCTGATGTTGCTTCCCAGGACTTCTCTTTTTTCCGGAAGGAAACTCAAGAGTCGCCCCCTATGTTCTCATCTCATTTGAAGGGACAAGGAGACAAAAAGAGGGGGAGATCTAAGGGGGGGGGGGTGTACTGTTACGCCGAGCGCTCTGGGTCCCTGCTCCTCCCCAGAGCGCTTGCGGCGTTCTCCTCTCTGCAGCGCCCCGGTCAGACCCGCTGACCGGGAGCGCTGCACTGACACTCACGAAGGGGATGCGATTCGCATAGCGGGACGCGTCTGCTCGCGAATCGCATCCCAAGCCACTTACCTGTCCCGGTCCCCGGCTGTCACGTTCAGGCGCGCGCGGCTCCGCTCTCTAGGGCGCGCACGCCAGCTCTCTAAGATTTAAAGGGCCAGTGCACCAATGATTGGTGCTTGGCCCAATCAGTCTAATTAGCCTCCACCTGCTCCCTGCTCATATAAGCTCACTTCCCCTTCCCAGCATTGCCGGATCTTGTTGCCATTGTGCCAGAGAAAGCATTTAGTGTATGTCCCAAGCCTGTGTTCCAGACCTTCTGCTGTTGCCCCTGACTACGACCCTTGCTGCCTGCCCTGACCTTCTGCTACGTCCGACCTTGCTCTTGCCTTGTCCTTTTGTACCCCGCCTGTCTCAGCAGTCAGAGAGGTTGAGCCGTTACCGGTGGATACGACCTGGTTGCTACCGCCGCAGCAAGACCATCCCGCTTTGCGGCGGGCTCTGGTGAATACCAGTAGCAACTTAGAACCGGTCCACCGACACGGTCCACACCAATCCCTCTCTGACACAGAGGATCCACCTCCAGCCGGCCGAATCCTAACAGTACATCCAGCCATGGATCCCGCTGAGGTGCCGCTGCCAAGTCTTGCTGACCTACCCACGGTGGTCGCCCAGCAATCCCAACAAATCGCCCAACAAGGACAGCAGCTGTCGCAGTTGACCGCCATGCTACAGCAACTTCTGCCACTGCTACAGCAGCAACCATCTCCTCCGCCAGCTCCTGCACCTCCTCCGCAGCGAGTGGCCGCTCCTAGCCTCCGCTTGTCCCTGCCGGACAAATTTGATGGGGACTCTAGACTCTGCCGTGGTTTCCTGTCTTAATGTTCCCTACATATGGAGATGTTGTCGGACCAATTTCCTACAAAACGGTCTAAGGTGGCTTTTGTAGTTAGTCTTCTGTCTGGAAAGGCCTTGTCTTGGGCCACACCGCTCTGGGACCGCAATGATCCTGCCACAGCCTCTGTCCAGTCCTTCTTCGCTGAAGTCCGTAGTGTCTTCGAGGAGCCAGCCCGGGCCTCCTCTGCCGAGACTGCCTTGTTGAACCTAGTCCAAGGAACTTCTTCCGTAGGCGAATACGCCATCCAGTTTCGTACCCTTGCCTCAGAGCTAGCCTGGAACAATGAGGCCCTCTGCGCGACCTTCAAGAAAGGCTTATCCAGCAACATCAAGGATGTACTGGCCGCACGAGAAATTCCAGCTAACCTGCATGAACTTATCCATTTGGCCACCCGCATCGACAAGCGTTTTTCTGAAAGACACCAGGAGCTCTGCCAGGAAAAGGACCTTGATCTCTGGGCACCTCTCTCCCAGTATCCTTTGCAATCTACCCCTGTGCCTCCCGCCGAGGAGGCTATGCAAGTGGATCGGTCTCGCCTGACCCATGAAGAGAGGACTTGCCGCAGAGATAAAAATTTATGTCTGTACTGCGCTAGTACCAAACATTTCTTGGTGGATTGCCCTATTCGTCCTCCGCGTCTGGGAAACGCACGCACCCTGTTCAAATGGGAGTGGTGTCCCTTGGTGTGAATTCTGCTTCTCCACGTCTCACTGTGCCCGTGCGGATTGCTCCTTCTGCCAACTCCTCCCTCTCAGCCGTGGCCAGCTTGGACCCTGGTTCTGCTGGAAATTTTATTCTGGCCTCTTTGGTTAATAGGTTCTGCATCCCGGTGACCCCTCTCGTCAAGCCGCTCTACATTTCTTCGGTCAACGGAGTAAAATTGGACTCCACTGTGCATTACCGCACAGAACCCCTGCTCATGAGCATTGGACTGCATCACGAGAAAATTTAATTTTTTGTTCTGCCCAACTGCACCTCTGAAGTCCTCCTCGGTCTGCCATGGCTCCAACGTCATTCTCCTACCCTTGACTGGACCACCGATCAAGAATTGGGGTCCTGCTTGTCACAAATGATGCCTCACATCTGCTCCTCATAGCCCCCTTCCTGGTAACACTCTGCCCCGTGACAAGCTTCACCCTCTGCCCCCCCTCCCCATTCCCACTTCTTCTGGATTGCCTGCCGCTGATGTTGCTTCCCAGGACTTCTCTTTTTTCCGGAAGGAAACTCAAGAGTCGCCCCCTATGTTCTCATCTCATTTGAAGGGACAAGGAGACAAAAAGAGGGGGAGATCTAAGGGGGGGGGGGTGTACTGTTACGCCGAGCGCTCTGGGTCCCTGCTCCTCCCCAGAGCGCTTGCGGCGTTCTCCTCTCTGCAGCGCCCCGGTCAGACCCGCTGACCGGGAGCGCTGCACTGACACTCACGAAGGGGATGCGATTCGCATAGCGGGACGCGTCTGCTCGCGAATCGCATCCCAAGCCACTTACCTGTCCCGGTCCCCGGCTGTCACGTTCAGGCGCGCGCGGCTCCGCTCTCTAGGGCGCGCACGCCAGCTCTCTAAGATTTAAAGGGCCAGTGCACCAATGATTGGTGCTTGGCCCAATCAGTCTAATTAGCCTCCACCTGCTCCCTGCTCATATAAGCTCACTTCCCCTTCCCAGCATTGCCGGATCTTGTTGCCATTGTGCCAGAGAAAGCATTTAGTGTATGTCCCAAGCCTGTGTTCCAGACCTTCTGCTGTTGCCCCTGACTACGACCCTTGCTGCCTGCCCTGACCTTCTGCTACGTCCGACCTTGCTCTTGCCTTGTCCTTTTGTACCACGCCTGTCTCAGCAGTCAAAGAGGTTGAGCCGTTACCGGTGGATACGACCTGGTCACTACCGCCGCAGCAAGACCATCCCGCTTTGCGGCGGGCTCTGGTGAATACCAGTAGCAACTTAGAACCGGTCCACCGACACGGTCCACGCCAATCCCTCTCTGACACAGAGGATCCACCACCAGCCGGCCGAATACTAACATATACTACTATATACACCGCAGGAGAAATGCTTGCACAGGCTTCCAGTATCTGTATACACTGCTATATACTACTATATACACACCGCAGGAGAAATGCTAGCACAGGCTTTCAGTATCCGTATACACTGCTATATACTACTATATACACACCGCAGGAGAAATGCTAGCACAGGCTTCCAGTATCCGTATACACTGCTATATACTACTATATACACCGCAGGAGAAATGCTAGCACAGGCTTCCAGTATCTGTATACACTGCTATATACTACTATATACACCGCAGGAGAAATGCTAGCACAGGCTTCCAGTATGCGTATACACTGCTAACATATACTACTATATACACCGCAGGAGAAATGCTAGCACAGGCTTCCAGTATCCGTATACACTGCTATATACTACTATATACACCGCAGGAGAAATGCTAGCACAGGCCTCCAGTATCCGTATACACTGCTATATGCTACTATATACACCGCAGGAAAAATGTTAGAACAGGCTTCCAGTATCCGTATACACTGCTATATACTACTATATACACCGCAGGAGAAATGCTAGCACAGGCTTCCAGTATCCGTATACACTGCTATATACTACTATATACACCGCAGGAGAAATGCTAGCACAGGCTTCCAGTATCTGTATACACTGCTATATACTACTATATACACCGCAGGAGAAATGCTAGCACAGGCTTCCAGTATGCGTATACACTGCTATATACTACTATATACACCGCAGGAGAAATGCTAGCACAGGCTTCCAGTATCCGTATATACTGCTATATACTACTATATACACCGCAGGAGAAATGCTAGCACAGGCTTCCAGTATCCGTATATACTGCTATATACTACTATATACACCGCAGGAGAAATGCTAGCACAGGCTTCCAGTATCCATATACACTGCTATATACTACTATATACACCGCAGGAGAAATGCTAGCACAGGCTTCCAGTATCCGTATACACGGCTATATACTACTATATACACCGCAGGAGAAATGCTAGCACAGGCTCCCAGTATCTGTATACAATGCTATATACTACTATATACACCACAGGAGAAATGCTAGCACGGGCTTCCAGTATCCGTATACACTGCTATATACTACTATATACACTGCAGGAGAAATGCTAGCACAGGCCTCCAGTATCCGTATACACTACTATATACTACTACTATATACACCGCAGGAGAAATGCCAGCACAGGCTTCCAGTATCTGTAGTTTCAGGTGCTGCACATCTCGTATCTTCACAGCATAGACAATTGCCTTCAGATGACCCCAAAGATAAAAGTCTAAGGGGGTCAGATCGGGAGACCTTGGGGGCCATTCAACTGGCCCACGACGACCAATCCACTTTCCAGGAAACTGTTCATCTAGGAATGCTCGGACCTGACACCCATAATGTGGTGGTCACCATCTTGCCGGAAAAACTCAGGGAACGTGCAGCTTCAGTGCATAAAGAGGGAAACATCATCATCATGGAACAATTTCACATATCCAGTGGCCTTGAGGTTTCCATTGATGAAGAATGGCCCCACTATCTTTGTACCCCATATACCACACCAGACCATACATTTTTGTGTTCCAACAGTCTTGGAGGGATCTATCCAATGTAGGTTAGTGTCAGACCAATAGCGCTGGTTTTGTTTGTTATCTTCACCATTCACATAAAAGTTTCCTCATCACTGAACAAAATCTTCTGTGTAAACTGAGGGTCCTGTTCACATTATTGTTTTTCCCATTCTGCAGCACCTGAAACTACGGATACTGGAAGCCTGTGCTAGCATTTCTCCTGCGGTGTATATAGTAGTATATAGCAGTGTATACAGATACTGGAAGCCTGTGCTAGCATTTCTCCTGCGGTGTATATAGTAGTATATAGCAGTGTATACGGATACTGGAAGCCTGTGCTAGCATTTCTCCTGCAGTGTATATAGTAGTATATAGCAGTGTATATGGATACTGGAAGCCTGTGCTAGCATTTCTCCTGCGGTGTATATAGTAGTATATAGCAGTGTATACAGATACTGGAAGCCTGTGCTAGCATTTCTCCTGTGGTGTATATAGTAGTATATAGCAGTATATAGAGAAGAGGGTCGCATTGACAATCCAACACAATGGGCAGCACATTGAACACTGTCACGATGCCGGCTGGCAGGTAGTGGACCCTCTGTGCCAGAGAGGGATTGGCGTGGACCGTGCTAGTGGACCGGTTCTAAGCCACTACTGGTTTTCACCAGAGCCCGCCGCAAAGCGGGATGGTCTTGCTGCGGCGGTAGTGACCAGGTCGTATCCACTAGCAACGGCTCACCTCTCTGGCTGCTGAAGATAGGCGCGGTACAAGGGAGTAGGCAGAAGCAAGGTCGGACGTAGCAGAAGGTCGGGGCAGGCAGCAAGGATCGTAGTCAGGGGCAACGGCAGAAGGTCTGGAAACACAGGCAAGGAACACACAAGGAACGCTTTCACTGGCACTAAGGCAACAAGATCCGGCAAGGGAGTGCAAGGGAAGTGAGGTAATATAGGGAAGTGCACAGGTGAAAACCCTAATTGGAACCACTGCGCCAATCAGCGGCGCAGTGGCCCTTTAAATCGCAGAGACCCGGCGCGCGCGCGCCCTAGGGAGCGGGGCCGCGCGCGCCGGGACAGAACAGACGGGGAGCGAGTCAGGTAGGGGAGCCGGGGTGCGCATCGCGAGCGGGCGCTACCCGCATCGCGAATCGCATCCCGGCTGGCAGCAGGATCGCAGCGCCCCGGGTCAGAGGACGTGACCGGAGCGCTGCAGCGGAGGGAGTGAAGCGAGCGCTCCGGGGAGGAGCGGGGACCCGGAGCGCTCGGCGTAACAGTACCCCCCCCCTTGGGTCTCCCCCTCTTCTTGGAGCCTGAGAACCTGAGGAGCAGACTTTTGTCAAGGATGTTGTCCTCAGGTTCCCAGGATCTCTCTTCAGGACCACAACCCTCCCAGTCTACTAAAAAAAATTTTTTCCCTCTGACCTTTTTGGCAGCCAAAATTTCCTTGACCGAGAAGACGTCCGAGGAGCCGGAAACAGGAGTGGGAGGAACAGATTTGGGAGAAAAACGGTTGAGGATGAGTGGTTTGAGAAGAGAGACGTGAAAGGCATTAGGGATACGAAGAGAAGGAGGAAGAAGAAGTTTATAAGAGACAGGATTAATTTGACACAAAATTTTGAAAGGACCAAGATAGCGTGGTCCCAACTTGTAGCTAGGGACACGGAAGCGGACATATTTAGCGGAGAGCCATACCTTGTCTCCAGGGGAAAAAACGGGGGGAGCTCTTCTTTTCTTATCCGCGAACCTCTTCATGCGTGAAGAAGCCTGTAAGAGAGAATTTGGGGTCTCTCTCCATATAATGGAAAGGTCACGAGAAATTTCATCCACAGCGGGCAGACCAGAGGGCAAGGGGGTAGGGAGGGGGGGAAGAGGGTGACGGCCGTACACCACGAAAAATGGGGATTTGGAGGAAGATTCAGAGACCCTGAAGTTATACGAAAATTCGGCCCATGGAAGGAGATCTGCCCAGTCATCCTGGCGGGAGGAAACAAAATGTCGCAAATAATCACCCAGGATCTGGTTAATTCTTTCTACTTGTCCATTGGACTGGGGATGATATGCAGAGGAAAAATTTAATTTAATCTTGAGTTGTTTACAGAGAGCCCTCCAGAATTTAGACACGAATTGGACCCCTCTATCCGAGACAATCTGCGTAGGCAACCCGTGAAGACGAAAAATGTGTACAAAAAATTGTTTAGCCAACTGAGGCGCAGAAGGAAGACCAGGAAGAGGGATGAAATGTGCCATTTTGGAGAATCGATCAACGACCACCCAAATAACGGTGTTGCCACGGGAAGGGGGTAAATCAGTAATAAAATCCATACCAATCAGAGACCAAGGCTGTTCGGGGACAGGCAGAGGATGAAGAAAACCAGCGGGCTTCTGGCGAGGAGTCTTATCCCGGGCACAGATAGTGCAGGCTCGCACAAAGTCCCCAACATCCGTCTCCAGAGTCGGCCACCAATAGAAGCGGGAGATGAGTTGCACAGATTTCTTGATGCCCGCATGACCTGCGAGATGGGAGGAGTGACCCCATTTGAGGATTCCGAGGCGTTGGCGTGGAGAAACAAAGGTCTTTCCTGGAGGAGTCTGCCTGATGGAGGCAGGAGAAGTGGAGATCAGGCAGTCAGGTGGAATGATGTGTTGCGGAGGGAGATCAACTTCTGAGGCATCCGAGGAACGAGAGAGAGCATCGGCCCTAATGTTCTTATCGGCAGGACGAAAGTGAATCTCAAAATTAAATCGGGCAAAGAACAGAGACCACCGGGCCTGGCGAGGATTCAGCCGTTGGGCCGACTGGAGGTAGGAGAGGTTCTTGTGGTCGGTGTAGATAATAACAGGAAATCTTGATCCCTCCAGCAGATGCCTCCATTCCTCAAGTGCTAATTTAATGGCTAGAAGCTCTCGATCCCCGATGGAGTAGTTCCTCTCCGCTGGAGAGAAGGTCCTAGAGAAAAAACCACAAGTGACAGCATGCCCGGAAGGATTTTTTTGTAGAAGAACAGCTCCAGCTCCTACTGAGGAGGCATCAACCTCCAATAGGAAGGGTTTGGAAGGGTCAGGTCTGGAGAGCACGGGAGCCGAAGAAAAGGCAGACTTGAGTCGTTTAAAGGAGTCTTCTGCTTGAGGAGGCCAGGACTTGGGATCAGCATTTTTCTTGGTTAAAGCCACGATAGGAGCCACAATGGTAGAAAAATGTGGAATAAATTGCCTGTAATAATTGGCGAACCCCAAAAAGCGTTGGATAGCACGGAGTCCGGAGGGGCGTGGCCAATTTAAGACGGCAGAGAGTTTGTCTGGATCCATCTGTAGTCCCTGGCCAGAGACCAAATATCCTAGAAAAGGAAGAGATTGGCATTCAAACAGACATTTCTCAATTTTGGCATAGAGTTGGTTGTCACGAAGTCTCTGAAGAACCATACGGACATGCTGGCGGTGTTCTTCTAGATTGGCAGAAAAAATTAGGATATCGTCCAGATATACCACAACACAGGAGTATAACAGATCACGAAAAATTTCATTGACAAAGTCTTGGAAGACGGCAGGGGCATTGCACAGTCCAAAGGGCATGACCAGATACTCAAAGTGTCCATCTCTGGTGTTAAATGCCGTTTTCCACTCGTCCCCCTCTCTGATGCGGATGAGGTTATAGGCGCCTCTTAAGTCCAATTTAGTGAAGATGTGGGCACCTTGGAGGCGATCAAAGAGTTCAGAGATGAGGGGTAAGGGGTAGCGGTTCTTAACCGTGATTTTATTAAGACCGCGGTAGTCAATGCAAGGACGTAGGGAGCCATCTTTTTTGGACACAAAGAAAAATCCGGCTCCGGCAGGAGAGGAGGATTTACGGATAAAGCCCTTTTTTAGATTCTCCTGGACGTATTCGGACATGGCAAGAGTCTCTGGGGCAGAGAGAGGATAAATTCTGCCCCGGGGTGGAGTAGTACCCGGGAGGAGGTCGATAGGGCAATCATAAGGCCTGTGAGGAGGTAGAGTCTCAGCTTGTTTTTTGCAGAAAACATCCGCGAAGTCCATATAGGCCTTAGGGAGACCGGTTACTGGAGGAACCACAGAGTTACGGCAAGGGTTACTGGGAACCGGTTTTAGACAGTTCTTGGAACAAGAGGACCCCCAACTCTTGATCTCCCCAGTGGACCAATCCAGGGTTGGGGAATGAAGTTGAAGCCAGGGAAGTCCAAGGAGAATCTCCGAGGTGCAATTGGGGAGGACCAAAAGTTCAATCCTCTCATGATGAGATCCGATGCTCATAAGAAGGGGCTCCGTGCGGAAACGTATGGTACAGTCCAATCTTTCATTATTTACACAATTGATGTAGAGGGGTCTGGCGAGACTGGTCACTGGGATGTTGAACCTGTTGACGAGAGAGGCCAAAATAAAATTTCCTGCAGATCCAGAGTCCAAGAAGGCCACTGTAGAGAAGGAGAAGGTAGAGGCAGACATCCGCACAGGCACAGTAAGACGTGGAGAAGCAGAGTAGACATCAAGGACTGTCTCACCTTTGTGCGGAGTCAGCGTACGTCTTTCCAGGCGGGGAGGACGGATAGGACAATCCCTCAGGAAGTGTTCGGTACTAGCACAGTACAGGCAGAGGTTCTCCATACGGCGTCGTGTCCTCTCTTGAGGTGTCAGGCGAGACCGGTCGACCTGCATAGCCTCCACGGCGGGAGGCACAGGAACAGATTGCAGGGGACCAGAGGAGAGAGGAGCCGAGGAGACGAAACGCCTCGTGCGAACAGAGTCCATATCTTGGCGGAGTTCCTGACGCCTTTCAGAAAAACGCATGTCAATGCGAGTGGCTAGGTGAATAAGTTCATGTAGATTAGCAGGAATTTCTCGTGCGGCCAGAACATCTTTAATGTTGCTGGATAGGCCTTTTTTGAAGGTCGCGCAGAGGGCCTCATTATTCCAGGACAATTCTGAAGCAAGTGTACGGAATTGTACGGCATACTCGCCAACGGAAGAATTACCCTGGACCAGGTTCAACAGGGCAGTCTCAGCAGAAGAGGCTCGGGCAGGTTCCTCAAAGACACTTCGGATTTCCGAGAAGAAGGAGTGTACAGAGGCAGTGACGGGGTCATTGCGGTCCCAGAGCGGTGTGGCCCATGACAGGGCTTTTCCGGACAGAAGACTGACTACGAAAGCCACCTTAGACCTTTCAGTGGGAAACAGGTCCGACATCATCTCCAGATGCAGGGAACATTGGGAAAGAAAGCCACGGCAAAACTTAGAGTCCCCATCAAATTTATCCGGCAAGGATAAGCGTATCCCAGGAGCGGCCACTCGCTGCGGAGGAGGTGCAGGAGCTGGCGGAGGAGATGACTGCTGAAGCTGTGGTAGCAACTGTTGTAGCATAACGGTCAGTTGAGACAGCTGTTGGCCTTGTTGCGCTATCTGTTGTGACTGCTGGGCGACCACCGTGGTGAGGTCAGCGACAACTGGCAGAGGAACTTCAGCGGGATCCATGGCCGGATCTACTGTCACGATGCCGGCTGGCAGGTAGTGGACCCTCTGTGCCAGAGAGGGATTGGCGTGGACCGTGCTAGTGGACCGGTTCTAAGCCACTACTGGTTTTCACCAGAGCCCGCCGCAAAGCGGGATGGTCTTGCTGCGGCGGTAGTGACCAGGTCGTATCCACTAGCAACGGCTCAACCTCTCTGGCTGCTGAAGATAGGCGCGGTACAAGGGAGTAGGCAGAAGCAAGGTCGGACGTAGCAGAAGGTCGGGGCAGGCAGCAAGGATCGTAGTCAGGGGCAACGGCAGAAGGTCTGGAAACACAGGCAAGGAACACACAAGGAACGCTTTCACTGGCACTAAGGCAACAAGATCCGGCAAGGGAGTGCAAGGGAAGTGAGGTAATATAGGGAAGTGCACAGGTGAAAACCCTAATTGGAACCACTGCGCCAATCAGCGGCGCAGTGGCCCTTTAAATCGCAGAGACCCGGCGCGCGCGCGCCCTAGGGAGCGGGGCCGCGCGCGCCGGGACAGAACAGACGGGGAGCGAGTCAGGTAGGGGAGCCGGGGTGCGCATCGCGAGCGGGCGCTACCCGCATCGCGAATCGCATCCCGGCTGGCAGCAGGATCGCAGCGCCCCGGGTCAGAGGACGTGACCGGAGCGCTGCAGCGGAGGGAGTGAAGCGAGCGCTCCGGGGAGGAGCGGGGACCCGGAGCGCTCGGCGTAACAAACACATTTTATAAGTGGTCAGAAACTTGTAAATAACTCATGAAAGAATAAAGTTAAGTTAAAACCAAGCACATCATAGTTTTTCTTGTGAAATTCCCAATAAGTTTGATGTGTCACATGACCCTCTTCCTATTGAAAAAACAAAAGTTGGATTCAGAATGGCCTACTTCAAAATGGCCGCCATGGTCACCACCCATCTTGAAAAGTTTCCCCCCTCTTATATACTAATGTGCCACAAACAGGAAGTTATCACCAACCATTCCCATTTTATTAGGGTGTATCCATAGAAATGGCCCACCCTGTACATGTGTCACCCATCCACCCTCCAGAATCTACACGTGTCACCCACGTGTCACCCATCCATCCTCCACAATCTACACGTGTCACCCATCCATCCTCCAGAATCTACACGTGTCACCCATCCATCCTCCAGAATCTACACGTGTTACCCATCCATCTTCCATAATCTACACGTCGCCCATCCACCCTCCAGAATCTACACGTCACCCATCCACCCTCCAGAATCTACATGTCGCCCATCCACCCTCCAGAATCTACACGTCACCCATCCACCCTCCAGAATCTACATGTCGCCCATCCACCCTCCAGAATCTACATGTCGCCCATCCACCCTCCAGAATCTACATGTCGCCCATCCACCCTCCAGAATCTCCACCTGTCACCCATCTACCCTCCAGAATCTACACCTGCCACCCCTCCACCCTCCAGAATCTACACCTGCCACCCCTCCACCCTCCAGAATCTACACCTGCCACCCCTCCACCCTCCAGAATCTACTCCTGCCTGTCACGATTCGGCTTACAGGTTGTGGATCCACTGTGTCAGCGAGGGATTGGCGTGGACCGTGCTGGTGGACCGGTTCTAAGAGGCTACTGGTGTTCACCAGAGCCCGCCGCAAAGCGGGGTGGTCTTGCTGCGGCAGTAGCAACCAGGTCGTATCCACTAGCAACGGCTCAACCTCGCTGACTGCTGAGAAGGCGTGGGACAGAAGGACTAGGCAGAGGCAAGGTCAGACGTAGCAGAAGGTCGGGGCAGGCGGCAAGGTTCGTAGTCAAGATGGATAGCAGGAGATCAGGTAACACAGGCTTGGACAACACTAAACGCTTTCACTGGCACAAGGCAACAAGATCCGGCAAGGAAGTGCAGGGGAAGTGATGTGATATAGCCAGGGAGCAGGTGGAAGCTAATTAAGCTAATTGGGCCAGGCACCAATCATTGGTGCACTGGCCCTTTAAGTCTCAGAGAGCTGGCGCGTGCGCGCCCTAGAGAGCGGAGCCGCGCGCGCCAGCACATGACAGCCGGGGACCGGGACGGGTAAGTGACTTGGGATGCGATTCGCGAGCGGGCGCGTCCCGCTATGCGAATCGCATCCCCGCCGGCAATGTCAGTGCAGCGCTCCCGGTCAGCGGGTCTGACCGGGGCGCTGCAGGGAGAGAGACGCCGTGAGCGCTCCGGGGAGGAGCAGGGACCCGGAGCGCTCGGCGTAACACTGCCACCCATCCACCCTCCAGAATCTACGGCTGTCACCCATCTACCCTGCAGAATCTGCACGTGTCGCCCATCTACCCTCCAGAATCTACACGTGTTGCCCATCTACCGTCCAGAATCTAAAAGTGTCGCCCATCTACCCTACAGAATCTACACGTGTCGCCCATCTACCCTACAGAATCTACACGTGTCGCCCATCTACCCTACAGAATCTACACGTGTCGCCCATCTACCCTCCAGAATCTAAAAGTGTTGCCCATCTACCCTCCAGAATCTACACGTGTCGCCCATCTACCCTCCAGAATCTACACGTGTCGCCCATCTACCCTCCAGAATCTACACGTGTCGCCCATCCACCCTCCAGAATCTACACGTGTCGCCCATCTACCCTCCAGAATCTACACTATCCATTTTAATGGAAAACAGCTAATATGCATATTTTTTCCCATGTAGCATTGCCTGCAAGATTCAATCAGCCACCTGAATCTCCCCAGTGAGAACCATCCTCCCCTCCTCCATATAAATCTAATGACAGTGATGAGGAGCCCCCAATCACAACTTACAGGTGGACAGAGAGACATTTGGGCTCCATAAATTAGGGCCCCCGGCCCTTTATCAGCCCCCACAGCTCCCATACACATCCTGTAGCCAAATACATTGTTACTGAAGAGACATAGTCCTTGCAATAGTTCTTGCTGGTCCTGATAATGAACTTCAGTGACTGTTGGGCTGTGGGTGCTGCCCGTCTGCCCCCCCAAAACACAGAGGGCCCCCTGTCATACCCCCCATAACATATATGGCCCCCTGTCCCTTATGTTTACCTGCTGCCCGTCTGACCCCCATAACATATATTGCCCCCTGTCCCTTATGTTTACCTGCTGCCCGCCTGACCCCCATAACATATATGGCCCCCTGTCCCTTATATTTACCTGCTGCCCGTTTGCCCCCCATAACCCCCCATAACATATATGGCCCCTGTCCCTTATGTTTACCTGCTGCCCGTTTGCCCCCCCCCCCCATAACTGCCCATAACACATATGGCCCCTGTCCCTTATGTTCACCTGCTGCCCGTCTGACCCCCATAGCCCCATAACATATATGGCCCCCTGTCCCTTATGTTTACCTGCTGCCCGTTTGCCCCCCATAACACAGATGGCCCCTGTCCCTTATGTTTACCTGCTGCCCATTTGTGCCCCCACCCATAACACCCCATAACACAGATGGCCTCTGTCCCTTGTGTTTACCAGCTGCCCATTCCCCCCCCCCATAACCCCCATAACACATATGGCCCCTGTCCCTTATGTTTACCTGCTGCCCGTTTGCCCCCCCCCCATAACCCCCCATAACACAGATGGCCCCTGTCCCTTATGTTTACCTGCTGCCCATTTGCCCCCCCCCATAACCCCCCATAACACAGATGGCCCCTGTCCCTTATGTTTACCTGCTGCCCGTTTGCCCCCCCCCCATAACCCCCCATAACACATATGGCCCCTGTCCCTTATGTTTACCTGCTGCCCATTTCCCCCCCCCCATAACCCCCCATAACACAGATGGCCCCTGTCCCTTATGTTTACCTGCTGCCCATTTGCCCCCCCCCCCATAACACAGATGGCCCCTGTCCCTTATGTTTACCTGCTGTCCGTTTGCCCCCCCCCCATAAATGCCCATAACACATATGGCCCCTGTCCCTTATGTTTACCTGCTGCCCATTTGCCCCCCCCCCCCATAACCCCCCATAACACAGATGGCCCCTGTCCCTTATGTTTACCTGCTGTCCGCTCTGTAGACCCTCAGCTGCCTGTGACACCCCCGGCCCTGGCACCCAGCTCAGACGCCTGACAGCTCGTTCTTAATATAGAAAGACGACGACTATCAGATGTCACCAACACCAGTAATAGTCAGATAATAATCCAGACAGAAGAGCCGAGCTGGGGGCCGGGCGCTTCACAACTACAACATATAAAGAAAGTCTTCAGACCCTTCCACGTCTTGTTACGTTGCTCCTTGTGCTCCCCATCATTCTGCCCTAAATACCCCATAAGGCCAAAGTGATCACAGAATGTTAGACATGTTAGAAAATATAAAATTATACATTTATGCAATAATACATAATAAAAAAAATTCTTATATGTATCAATATGAGGAGGGAAAACTGCCTGCAAAGCTCAGAGAAAGGATTGTGTCACAGATCTGGAGAAGAGGACAAGACAATTCTGCTTCACTGAACGTTCCCAAGAGCTCAGTGATCTCCATAATTCTTACATAGAAGAAGAAGGAACAACCAGGACTCTTCCTAGAGCCGCCGCCGACCAAACTAAGTAATCGGGGATAGTGTTGCTCACGAATATTCGCAATTCGAATATTCGTTGCGAATATCGCATATTCGCGAATATTACGAATTTCGCGATTAAAATTCGCTATTTCGAATATTCGTCTTTTTCTCAAACTGTTTTTTAAAAACTGAGCACATTGTAGGGATCTCCTTCGACTGATAAATGCAATGATTGTATCATTAAAGACCCAGGATGAGACTGTGAGGCGAAAGGTTTATGCAATGCGAATATTCGTGGAAATTCCGCCCTACTTATGCCTGTGAGCCAATGAGAGTTCTGCAAGCACAGTCGTCAGAGCTTAGCAACATCCCTAGTAACGTCCCTCGCATGATGTTATAGCGCGCATGCGCAGACGAGCGAAATGTCGCTATTAATTTCGCATTCGCAATAGCGAAATTTCGCAATTCAAAAAATCATCAGGAATATAACGAATACTTGAATTTCACGAATATGGGATGAATATTCGTCCTCAAATTCACGAAATATCGCAAATGCCATTATGGCATATGCCGCTCATCACTAATCGGGGAGAAGGGTCTTGGTAATAGAAGAATGGAAAGAAGATCCCGGCACTATATTGTTTCTTTGAAGAAATGCTTTTACTTATGTAGATGACTATATTACAGCACACTAGAAACAATCGAGTGCCGGGATCTTATTTCCATTACTACATTCATCAGTCCATGGGCACCGGACTTACCTGCAGTGACGACCAACTCTCTTATTGTGGTAATATAGGAGACCAAGAACCCAATGGTCACTGTGACTGAGCTCTGAACATCCTGCGTGCAGATGGGAGAAACTTCCAGAAGGTCCAGAACATCACTGCAGCCTCCACAATCTGGACAAAAAGAAGCCGCCTCACTAATAACATGGAAGATGCTTAGAGGAAACCAGGCACTGCCCATCACCCGCCCAATACCATCCCTACAGTGATCATGGTGGGGGCAGCATCATGTCTGGGGGAAACCAGGCAGTGCCCATCACCTACCCAATACCATCCCTACAGTGATCATGGTGGGGGCAGCATCATGTCTGGAGGAAACCAGGCACTGCCCATCACCTACCCATTACCATCCCTACAGTGATCATGGTGGGGGCAGCATCATGTCTAGGGGAAACCAGGCACTGCCCATCACCTGCCCAATACCATCCCTACAGTGATCATGGTGGGGGCAGCATCATGTCTGGGGGAAACCAGGTACTGCCCATCACCTACCCAATACCATCCCTACAGTGATCATGGTGGGGGCAGCATCATGTCTGGAGGAAACCAGGCACTGCCCATCACCTACCCATTACCATCCCTACAGTGATCATGGTGGGGGCAGCATCATGTCTAGGGGAAACCAGGTACTGCCCATCACCTGCCCAATACCATCTCTACAGTGATCATGGTGGGGGCAGCATCATGTCTGGAGGAAACCAGGCACTGCCCACCACCTGCCCAATACCATCCCTACAGTGATCATTGTGGGGGCAGCATCATGTATAGAGGAAACCAGGCACTGCCCATCAACTGCCCAATACCATCCCTACAGTGATCATGGTGGGGGCAGCATCACGTCTGGGGGAAACCAGGTACTGCCCATCACCTGCCCAATACCATCCCTACAGTGATCATTGTGGGGGCAGCATCATGTCTGGGGGAGACCAGGCACTGCCATCACCTGCCCAATACCATCCATACAGTGATCATGGTGGGGGCAGCATCATGTCTGGGGGAGACCAGGCACTGCCCATCACCTGCCCAATACCATCCATACAGTGATCATGGTGGGGGCAGCATCATGTCTGGGGGAAACCAGGCACTGCCCATCACCTGCCCAATACCATCTCTACAGTGATCATGGTGGGGGCAGCATCATGTCTGGAGGAAACCAGGCACTGCCCATCACCTACCCATTACCATCCCTACAGTGATCATGGTGGGGGCAGCATCATGTCTAGGGGAAACCAGGCACTGCCCATCACCTGCCCAATACCATCCCTACAGTGATCATGGTGGGGGCAGCATCATGTCTGGGGGAAACCAGGTACTGCCCATCACCTACCCAATACCATCCCTACAGTGATCATGGTGGGGGCAGCATCATGTCTGGAGGAAACCAGGCACTGCCCATCACCTACCCATTACCATCCCTACAGTGATCATGGTGGGGGCAGCATCATGTCTAGGGGGAAACCAGGTACTGCCCATCACCTGCCCAATACCATCTCTACAGTGATCATGGTGGGGGCAGCATCATGTCTGGAGGAAACCAGGCACTGCCCACCACCTGCCCAATACCATCCCTACAGTGATCATTGTGGGGGCAGCATCATGTATAGAGGAAACCAGGCACTGCCCATCAACTGCCCAATACCATCCCTACAGTGATCATGGTGGGGGCAGCATCACGTCTGGGGGAAACCAGGTACTGCCCATCACCTGCCCAATACCATCCCTACAGTGATCATTGTGGGGGCAGCATCATGTCTGGGGGAGACCAGGCACTGCCATCACCTGCCCAATACCATCCCTACAGTGATCATGGTGGGGGCAGCATCATGTCTGGAGGAAACAAGGCACTGCCCATCACCTGCCCAATACCATCCCTACAGTGATCATGGTGGGGGCAGCATCATGTCTGGAGGAAACCAGGCACTGCCCATCACCTGCCCAATACCATCCCTACAGTGATCATGGTGGGGGCAGCATCATGTCTGGAGGAAACCAGGTACTACCCATCACCTGCCCAATACCATCCCTACAGTGATCAAGGTGGGGGCAGCATCATGTATAGAGGAAACCAGGCACTGCCATCACCTGCCCAATACCATCCATACAGTGATCATGGTGGGGGCAGCATCATGTCTGGGGGAAACCAGGCACTGCCCATCACCTGCCCAATACCATCTCTACAGTGATCATGGTGGGGGCAGCATCATGTCTGGGGGAAACCAGGCACTGCCCATCACCTGCCCAATACCATCCCTATGGTGATCATGGTGGGGGCAGCATCATGTCTGGGGGAAACCAGGCTCTGCCCATCACCTGCCTAATACCATCCCTACGGTGATCATGGTGGGGGCAGCATCATGTCTGGGGGAAACCAGGTACTGCCCATCACCTGCACAATACCATCCTACAGTGATCATGGTGGGGGCCGCATCATTTCTGGGGGAAACCAGGTACTGCCCATCACCTGCCCAATACCATCCCTACAGTGATCATGGTGGGGGCAGCATCATGTCTGGAGGAAACCAGGTACTGCCCATCACCTGCCCAATACCATCCCTACAGTGATCATGGTGGGGGCAGCATCATGTCTGGAGGAAACCAGGGCACTGCCCATCACCTGCCCATCACCTGCCCAATACCATCCCTACAGTGATCATTGTGGGGGCAGCATCATGTCTGGGGGAAACCAGGCACTGCCCGATACCATCCCTACAGTGATCATGGTGGGGGCAGGCATCATGTCTGGAGGAAACCAGGCACTGCCCATCACCTGCCCAATACCATCCCTATGGTGATCATGGTGGGGCAGTGTCATGTCTGGGGAAACCAGGCACTGCCCATCACCTGCCCATCACCATTGCTACAGTGATCATGATGGGGGCAGCATCCTGTCTGAAGGAAACCAGGCACTGCCCATCACCTGCCCAATACCATCCCTACAGTGATCATGATGGGGGCAGCATCCTGTCTGAAGGAAACCAGGTACTGCCCATCACCTGCCCTATACCATCCCTACAGTGATCATGGTGGGGGCAGCATCATGTACCATCAAGTACTCTTCCAGTACTCATCAGCTGCTGTATGCTCCACAGGAAGTTCTTTTCTTTTTTAATTTCCTTTCTGTCTGACCACAGTGCTCACTGCTGACACCTCTGTCCATATCAGGAACTGTCCAAAAAAGGAGAGGTTTACTATGTGAATTTTCTCCTGCTCTGGACAGTTCCTGACAGGAACACAGGTGTCAGCAGAGAGCACTGTGGTTAGACAGAAAGGAAATAAAAAAAAAAAGAACATCCTCTGTAGTATACAGCAGCTGATTAAGTACCAGAAGGTTTAAAAATTAAGATTTACAAATCTGTTTAACTTTCTGACACATGTTGAGCAAAAAAAAAAAAAAAAAAACGGAAAAAGCATTAATATAAAATATATCGCACCCTTATTAGTAAACTTTGCAAGGACCCAAAAATTTTCAAGGACCCAAAAATGTCAGGTAATAAATCAGACATAGCTCTGAACAGCTGTGACATAGATTTGCATTGGGGGGGGGGGGGGGGGGCGTGACATCATGAGGGGGGCAGGGCTATGATGTCACAAGCTCCCGGCTCCTGCGTTCGGAACAGTTTGTTCCAAACCTTGAGCAGCGGTAAATGATAAAAACTAAAAACTAACAAAATAGAGTAGCACTGGATATGTGACAGGATTTCAGAAACCTCATATGTGTTCCAAGCCACAGCGTATAACAGCAATAGTGGTGGACAGAGAGTCTGAAGACGTGACAGGTAGTATATACACAATATTAAAACGTAAGCCTGAAGACGTGACGAGTGATATATACACCGTACTAAAATGTAAGCCTAGAGACGTGACCAGCAAAAAAATACATCACAATAGAACGCAAGCCTGAAAACGTGACCAGCAAAAAATACATCACAATAGAACGTAAGCCTGAAGACTGTGACCAGCAAAAAATACATCACAATAGAACGTAAGCCTGAAGACGTGACCAGCAAAAAAATACATCACAATAGAACTTAAGCCTGAAGACGTGACCAGCAAAAAATACATCACAATAGAACGTAAGCCTGAAAACGTGACCAGCAAAAAATACATCACAATAGAATGTAAGCCTGAAGACGTGACTAGCAAAAAATACATCACAATAGAACGTAAGCCTGAAGACGTCACCAGCAAAAAATACATCACAATAGAATGTAAGCCTGAAGACGTGACCAGCAAAAAAAAATACATCACAATAGAACGTAAGCCTGAAGACGTGACCAGCAAAAAATACATCACAATAGAACGTAAGCCTGAAGACGTGACCAGCAAAAAATACATCACAATAGAACGTAAGCCTGAAGACGTGACCAGCAAAAAATACATCACAATAGAACGTAAGCCTGAAAACGTGACCAGCAAAAAATACAGCACAATAGAACGTAAGCCTGAAGACGTCACCAGCAAAAAATACATCACAATAGAACGTAAGCCTGAAGACGTCACCAGCAAAAAATACATCACAATAGAATGTAAGCCTGAAGACGTGACCAGCAAAAAAATACATCACAATAGAACGTAAGCCTGAAGACGTGACCAGCAAAAAATACATCACAATAGAACGTAAGCCTGAAGACGTGACCAGCAAAAAATACATCACAATAGAACGTAAGCCTGAAAACGTGACCAGCAAAAAATACATCAAAATATGAACGTAAGCCTGAAGACGTGACCAGCAAAAGATACATCACAATAGAACGTAAGCCTGAAGACGTGACCAGCAAAAAATACATCACAATAGAACGTAAGCCTGAAGACGTGACTAGCAAAAAATACATCACAATAGAACGTAAGCCTGAAGACGTGACCAGCAAAAAATACATCACAATAGAACGTAAGCCTGAAGACGTGACCAGCAAAAAATACATCACAATAGAACGTAAGCCTGAAGACGTGACCAGCAAAAAATACATCACAATAGAACGTAAGCCTGAAAACGTGACCAGCAAAAAATACATCAAAATATGAACGTAAGCCTGAAGACGTGACCAGCAAAAAATACATCACAATAGAACGTAAGCCTGAAGACGTGACCAGCAAAAAAATACATCACAATAGAACGTAAGCCTGAAGACGTGACCAGCAAAAAATACATCACAATAGAACGTAAGCCTGAAAACGTGACCAGCAAAAAATACATCAAAATATGAACGTAAGCCTGAAGACGTGACCAGCAAAAAATACATCAAAATATGAACGTAAGCCTGAAGACGTGACCAGCAAAAAATACATCACAATAGAACGTAAGCCTGAAGACGTGACCAGCAAAAAATACATCACAATAGAACGTAAGCCTGAAGACGTGACCAGCAAAAAATACATCACAATAGAACGTAAGCCTGAAGACGTGACCAGCAAAAAATACATCACAATAGAACGTAAGCCTGAAGACGTGACCAGCAAAAAATACATCAAATACATCACAATAGAACGTAAGCCTGAAGACGTGACCAGCAAAAAATACATCACAATAGAACGTAAGCCTGAAGACGTGACCAGCAAAAAATACATCACAATAGAACGTAAGCCTGAAAACGTGATCAGCAAAAAATACATCACAATAGAACGTAAGCCTGAAGACGTGACCAGCAAAAAATACATCACAATAGAACGTAAGCCTGAAGACGTGACCAGCAAAAAATACATCACAATAGAACGTAAGCCTGAAGACGTGACTAGCAAAAAATACATCACAATAGAACGTAAGCCTGAAGACGTGACCAGCAAAAAATACATCACAATAGAACGTAAGCCTGAAGACGTGACTAGCAAAAAATACATCACAATAGAACGTAAGCCTGAAGACGTGACCAGCAAAAAATACATCACAATAGAACGTAAGCCTGAAGACGTGACAAGTAACATATGTCAAAATAACAAGTAAACAAATATGAGAAAAGCTACTTGATATGCAGATATTATATTCAAACATGAGCAAAAAAGTGACAGTCTTCTTTGTTAGATGATGCTGAATATATGAGAAGCTTTGCAAACTTGTCGTGCGTGAAATCTGAATCCCCAGGTCAGATACCGTAATCTACCATTCAGGAAACCCCTAGCTCCCATGAGGTACCCATAAACCGGATCGACCAAACGTACCCACTTCCTAACAGGATGCATCTGCCGAATGAAAATGTAAGCGCTGACTCATACAGGCCATGTAGTAAACCTTACAGGCCCCCTGAACCGTGTCCCACCCGACAGCAACCGGAAAGAGCCGAGCCAGTACTTACCTGCATCAAAACCTGGCAAGGTGACTGTCAACTAATAATGCAACAACGAAAACCGAAGAAGGTCTAAAGTGCCCAATCGCTGAGGTGATCGGAAAACAAAGAATCTGAACCTGGACCAAGTGATACAAACCCAAAATAATACGGACCTGGAGCTGATGTCTGACTGGAACAAATTCTGCTTCAAATACAATATATATATATGGAATATAACAAACTATCTTATCTATTCATCATAGTAAAACACATTCCTGAAGACTAGACAGACAAAACATTTTTTCTTTTTATTTTTTTTATAAATATTGTAAATTAATGATGATGTGACATCCTAAAAATATGAAACATGCCCAAGCAGATATCGTGACAGCCCGAAGAGCGCGAGAGATCAGATTTCATAAACCGTAAAGGTAATGATATACATATGTGACACCCTGAAGATACGAAACGGAGTATGTGAAAAAATGTCACCAAGAAGTTATCAAGACAGCCTAAAAAGTTACCGGACCGTCATTTATTAACAGTGGTGCCAGTATGACTACCTAAAACCTGATGACCCTAAATAGCTGACAAAATGAAGTATTACCTGATGACTTGTCATGTCCGAGTATAAAAGACCTGACCAACTGATATTGTGACGCCTGAAGCCAACAGTAAAGCTATCCTAACAACCTTAAAGGGGTATTCCAGAAACTGGCTTCAGAAAGTTAAACAAATTTGTAAATGACTTCTATTAGAAAATCTTCCTCCTTCCAATAATTATCAGCTGCTGAAGTTGAGTTGTTCTTTTCTGTCTGACAACAGTGCTCTCTGCTGACACCTCTGTCTGTCTCAGGAACTGCACAGAGTAGAAGAGGTTTGCTATAGGGATTTGCTTCTACTCTGGACAGTTCCCGAGACAGGTGTCATCAAAGAGCACTTAGACAGAAAAGAACAACTCAATTTCAGCAGCTCATAAGTACTGAAAGGATTAAGATTTTTAATAGAAGTAATTAACAAATCTGTTTAACTTTCTGGAGCCAGTTGATATATATAAAAAAAAGTTTTTTCCTGGAATACACCTTTAACGTGACAGACATAAGTACCTAAAACTGCACTGGTGATGCTATGTGACAGCCTAAAACAGAACAACCTAAAATACATGAGAAAGAAACAAATACAGCTATTGTTGTCACGATTCGGCTGGCAGGAGGTGGATCCTCTGTGCCAGAGAGGGATTGGCGTGGACCGTGCTAGTGGACCGGTTCTAAGTTACTACTGGTATTCACCAGAGCCCGCCGCAAAGCGGGATGGTCTTGCAGCGGCGGTAGTAACCAGGTCGTATCCACTAGCAACGGCTCAACCTCTCTGACTGCTGAAGATAGGCGCGGTACAAGGGAGTAGACAAGAGCAAGGTCGGACGTAGCAGAAGGTCGGGGCAGGCAGCAAGGATCGTAGTCAGGGGCAACGGCAGGAGGTCTGGAACACAGGCTAGGAACACACTAGGAAACGCTTTCACTGGCACAATGGCAACAAGATCCGGCGAGGGAGTGCAGGGGAAGTGAGGTATACATAGGGAGTGCACAGGTGAACACACTAATTAGACCAACTGCGCCAATCAGTGGCGCAGTGGCCCTTTAAATCGCAGAGACCCGGCGCGCGCGCGCCCTAGGGAGCGGGGCCGCGCGCGCCGGGACAGGACCAACGGAGAGCGAGTCAGGTACGGGAGCCGGGGTGCGCATCGCGAGCGGGCGCCACCCGCATCGCGAATCGCATCCCGGCTGGGGGCGGTATCGCAGCGCACCCGGTCAGTAGGTCTGACCGGGGCGCTGCAGTAGCGAGGATGTTGCGAGCGCTCCGGGGAGGAGCGGGGACCCGGAGCGCTCGGCGTAACAGTACCCCCCCCCTTGGGTCTCCCCCTCTTCTTGGAGCCTGAGAACCTGAGGACCAGACTTTTGTCTAGGATGTTGTCCTCAGGTTCCCAGGATCTCTCTTCAGGACCACAGCCCTCCCAATCAACCCAAAAAATTTTTTTCCCTCTGACCGTCTTGGAGGCCAGTATCTCCTTCACGGAGAAGATGTCAGAAGAACCGGAAACAGGAGTGGGAGAAACAAGTTTGGGAGAGAAACGTTGATGATGAGTGGTTTAAGGAGAGAGACATGAAAGGCATTGGGAATACGAAGAGAAGGAGGAAGAAGAAGTTTGTAAGAGACAGGATTAATTTGGCACAAGATTTTGAAAGGACCCAGATAGCGTGGTCCCAGTTTGTAACTGGGGACACGGAAGCGGACATATTTAGCGGAGAGCCATACCTTGTCTCCGGGAGCAAAAATGGGGGAAGCTCTTCTTTTCTTATCGGCAAACTTTTTCATGCGAGAAGAAGCCTGTAAAAGAGAATTTTGGGTCTCTTTCCATATGGTGGAAAGATCACGAGTCACTTCATCCACAGTGGGCAAACCAGAGGGCAAGGGGGTAGGGAGGGGGGGAAGAGGGTGACGGCCGTACACCACGAAAAATGGGGATTTAGCAGAAGATTCAGAGACTCTGAAGTTGTACGAGAATTCGGCCCATGGTAGAAGATCTGCCCAGTCATCCTGGCGGGAGGAAACAAAATGCCGTAAATAGTCACCCAGGACCTGGTTAATTCTTTCTACTTGCCCATTGGATTGAGGATGATAAGCAGAAGAGAAGTTTAATTTAATCTTGAGTTGTTTACAGAGAGCCCTCCAGAATTTTGACACGAATTGGACGCCTCTATCCGAGACGATCTGCGTGGGCAAACCGTGAAGACGAAAAATGTGTACAAAAAATTGTTTTGCCAACTGAGGCGCTGAAGGAAGACCAGGAAGAGGAATAAAATGTGCCATCTTGGAAAATCGATCAACGACCACCCAAACAACAGTGTTGCCACGGGATGGGGGTAAGTCTGTAATAAAGTCCATACCAATCAGAGACCAAGGCTGTTCGGGGACAGGCAGAGGATGAAGAAGACCAGCGGGCTTCTGGCGAGGAGTCTTATCCCGGGCACAGACAGTGCAGGCCCGCACAAAATCAACAACATCCGTCTCCAGAGTCGGCCACCAATAGAAACGAGAGATGAGTTGCAAGGACTTTTTGATGCCCGCATGGCCTGCGAGGTGGGAGGAGTGACCCCATTTGAGAATCCCGAGACGTTGGCGTGGAGAAACGAAGGTCTTCCCTGGAGGAGTTTGCCTGATGGAGACTGGAGAAGTGGAGATCAGACAGTCAGGAGGAATGATGTGTTGCGGAGAGACCTCTACTTCCGAGGCATCCGAGGAACGAGAGAGAGCATCAGCCCTAATGTTCTTGTCGGCAGGGCGAAAATGAATTTCAAAGTTAAAACGGGCAAAGAACAGAGACCACCTGGCCTGGCGAGGATTCAGCCGTTGGGCAGACTGGAGATAGGAGAGATTCTTGTGATCGGTGTAAATGATAACTGGAAATTTTGATCCCTCCAGCAGATGCCTCCATTCCTCAAGTGCCAATTTAATGGCCAGTAGTTCTCGATCCCCGATGGAGTAGTTCCTCTCCGCCGGAGAGAAGGTCCTAGAAAAAAACCCACAAGTAACAGCATGCCCGGAAGAATTTTTTTGTAGAAGGACCGCTCCAGCTCCCACTGAGGAGGCATCAACCTCCAATAGGAAGGGTTTAGATGGGTCAGGTCTGGAGAGCACGGGAGCAGAAGAAAAGGCAGACTTGAGCCGTTTAAATGCGTCTTCCGCTTGGGGAGACCAGGACTTAGGATTGGCATTCTTCTTGGTTAAAGCCACGATAAGAGCCACAAGAGTGGAAAAATGTGGAATAAATTGTCTGTAATAATTGGCGAACCCCAAAAAACATTGGATAGCACGGAGTCCGGAGGGGCGTGGCCAATCTAAGACGGCAGAGAGTTTATCTGGGTCCATTTGTAGTCCCTGGCCAGAGACCAAGTATCCTAGGAAAGGAAGAGATTGACATTCAAACAGACATTTCTCCATTTTGGCATAAAGTTGATTGTCTCGAAGTCTCTGAAGAACCATGCGGACATGCTGGCGATGTTCTTCTAAGTTGGCAGAAAAAATCAGAATATCGTCCAGATACACAACAACACAGGAATATAAGAGATCACGAAAAATTTCATTAACAAAGTCTTGGAAGACGGCAGGGGCGTTGCACAGGCCAAAGGGCATGACTAGATACTCAAAGTGTCCATCTCTGGTGTTAAATGCAGTTTTCCATTCGTCCCCCTCCCTGATGCGGATGAGATTATATGCACCTCTTAAGTCCAGTTTGGTAAAGATGTGGGCACCTTGAAGGCGATCAAAGAGTTCTGAGATAAGAGGTAGAGGGTAGCGGTTCTTTACCGTGATTTTATTAAGTCCGCGGTAGTCAATGCAAGGACGTAGGGAGCCATCTTTTTTGGACACAAAGAAAAATCCAGCTCCGGCAGGAGAGGAGGATTTGCGGATAAACCCCTTTTTTAAATTTTCCTGGATGTATTCAGACATAGCAAGAGTCTCTGGGGCGGACAGAGGATAAATTCTGCCCCGGGGTGGAGTAGTGCCCGGGAGGAGGTCAATAGGACAGTCATAAGGCCTGTGAGGGGGTAAAGTCTCAGCTTGTTTTTTGCAAAATACGTCAGCATAGTCCATATAAGCCTTAGGGAGACCGGTTACAGGGGGACCCACAGGGTCACGGCAGGGAGTACTGGGAACCGGTTTAAGACAGTCCTTGAAACAAGAAGTACCCCAGCTCTTGATCTCTCCTGTGGACCAATCAAGGGTTGGGGAATGGCGTTGAAGCCACGGTAGTCCAAGGAGAATTTCGGAAGTGCAATTGGAGAGGACCAAAAACTCAATTTTTTCGTGATGAGGTCCGATGCACATTAGGAGGGGCTCCGTGCGGTAACGCACGGTACAGTCCAATCTTTCATTGTTAACACAATTGATGTAGAGGGGTCTGGCGAGACTGGTCACCGGGATGTTGAACCTGTTGATGAGAGAGGCCAAAATAAAATTTCCTGCAGATCCGGAATCCAAGAAGGCCATAGTAGAGAAGGAGAAGGTAGAGGCAGATATCCGCACAGGCACAGTAAGGCGTGGAGAAGCAGAGTTGACATCAAGAACTGTCTCACCTTTGTGCGGAGTCAGCGTACGTCTTTCCAGGCGGGGAGGACGGATAGGACAATCCTTCAGGAAGTGTTCGGTACCGGCACAGTACAGGCAAAGATTCTCCATGCGGCGTCGTGTCCTCTCTTGAGGTGTCAAGCGAGACCGGTCAACTTGCATAGCCTCCACGGCGGGAGGCACAGGAACGGATTGCAGAGGACCAGAGGAGAGAGGAGCCGGGGAGAAAAAACGCCTCGTGCGAACAAAGTCCATATCCTGGCGGAGCTCCTGACGCCTTTCGGAAAAACGCATGTCAATGCGAGTGGCTAGATGAATGAGTTCATGTAGGTTAGCAGGGCCAGAACATCTTTAATGTTGCTGGATAGGCCTTTTTTAAAGGTCGCGCAGAGGGCCTCATTATTCCAGGATAATTCGGAAGCAAGAGTACGGAATTGTATGGCGTACTCGCCAACGGAAGAATTACCCTGGACCAGGTTCAGCAGGGCAGTCTCAGCAGAAGAGGCTCGGGCAGGTTCCTCAAAGACACTTCGAATTTCCGAGAAGAAGGAGTGTACAGAGGCAGTGACGGGGTCATTGCGGTCCCAGAGCGGTGTAGCCCATGACAGAGCTTTCCCAGACAGAAGGCTGACTACGAAAGCCACCTTAGACCTTTCAGTAGGAAACTGGTCCGACATCATCTCCAAGTGCAGGGAACATTGCGAAAGAAAGCCACGGCAAAACTTAGAGTCCCCATCAAATTTATCGGGCAAGGATAGTCGTAGGCCGGAGGCGGCCACTCGCTGCGGAGGAGGTGCAGGAGCTGGCGGAGGAGATGATTGCTGGAGCTGTGGTAGTAGCTGCTGTAGCATCACGGTCAGTTGAGACAGCTGGTGGCCTTGTTGCGCTATCTGTTGTGACTGCTGGGCGACCACCGTGGTGAGGTCGGCGACAACTGGCAGTGGAACTTCAGCGGGATCCATGGCCGGATCTACTGTCACGATTCGGCTGGCAGGAGGTGGATCCTCTGTGCCAGAGAGGGATTGGCGTGGACCGTGCTAGTGGACCGGTTCTAAGTTACTACTGGTATTCACCAGAGCCCGCCGCAAAGCGGGATGGTCTTGCAGCGGCGGTAGTAACCAGGTCGTATCCACTAGCAACGGCACAACCTCTCTGACTGCTGAAGATAGGCGCGGTACAAGGGAGTAGACAAGAGCAAGGTCGGACGTAGCAGAAGGTCAGGGCAGGCAGCAAGGATCGTAGTCAGGGGCAACGGCAGGAGGTCTGGAACACAGGCTAGGAACACACAAGGAAACGCTTTCACTGGCACAATGGCAACAAGATCCGGCGAGGGAGTGCAGGGGAAGTGAGGTATACATAGGGAGTGCACAGGTGAACACACTAATTAGACCAACTGCGCCAATCAGTGGCGCAGTGGCCCTTTAAATCGCAGAGACCCGGCGCGCGCGCGCCCTAGGGAGTGGGGCCGCGCGCGCCGGGACAGGACCGACGGAGAGCGAGTCAGGTACGGGAGCCGGGGTGCGCATCGCGAGCGGGCGCCACCCGCATCGCGAATCGCATCCCGGCTGGGGGCGGTATCGCAGCGCACCCGGTCAGTAGGTCTGACCGGGGCGCTGCAGTAGCGAGGATGTTGCGAGCGCTCCGGGGAGGAGCGGGGACCCGGAGCGCTCGGCGTAACAATTGTGAAGCCTAAAACGTGACCGACCTGAGCAAATGAAAGAACAGCAACAGATCAGAGTACATAAGAAACAAATGTTATTGTGGCCTAAAAACATAAAGTTATGCATAAAAAATATACAATAGTAACAGAAGCCGGGCCTAGACGCCAGGGTAAGCGTAAGCAAGGAATGTATGATATAGTAACGTGTGCGTGATGTGTGTACATGGTATATATGCTGTAGTGACATATACATGATGTATGCTACAGTAAAGTGTACATGGTATATATATATATATATATATGCTGTAGTGACATATACATGATGTGTGCTATAGTAAAGTGTACATGGTATATATATATATGCTGTAGTGACATATACATGATGTGTGCTATAGTAAAGTGTACATGGTATATATATATATATATATATATGCTGTAGTGACATATACATGATGTATGCTATAGTAAAGTGTACATGGTATATATATATATGCTGTAGTGACATATACATGATGTGTGCTATAGTAAAGTGTACATGGTATATATATATATATATATGCTGTAGTGACATATACATGATGTATGCTATAGTAAAGTGTACATGGTATATATATATATATATATATATATATATATATATGCTGTAGTGACATATACATGATGTGTGCTATAGTAAAGTGTACATGGTATATATATATATATATATATATATGCTGTAGTGACATATACATGATGTGTGCTATAGTAAAGTGTACATGGTATATATATATATATGCTGTAGTGACATATACATGATGTATGCTATAGTAAAGTGTACATGGTATATATATATATATATATATATATATATATATATATATGCTGTAGTGACATATACATGATGTGTGCTATAGTAAAGTGTACATGGTATATATATATATATATATATATATATATATGCTGTAGTGACATATACATGATGTATGCTATAGTAAAGTGTACATGGTATATATATATATATATATATATATATATATATATATGCTGTAGTGACATATACATGATGTATGCTATAGTAAAGTGTACATGGTATATATATATATATATATATATATGCTGTAGTGACATATACATGATGTGTGCTATAGTAAAGTGTACATGGTATATATATATATATATGCTGTAGTGACATATACATGATGTGTGCTATAGTAAAGTGTACATGGTATATATATATATATGCTGTAGTGACATATACATGATGTGTGCTATAGTAAAGTGTACATGGTATATATATATATATGCTGTAGTGACATATACATGATGTGTGCTATAGTAAAGTGTACATGGTATATATATATATATGCTGTAGTGACATATACATGATGTGTGCTATAGTAAAGTGTACATGGTATATATATATATGCTGTAGTGACATATACATGATGTGTGCTATAGTAAAGTGTACATGGTATATATATATATATATATATATATATATATATATATATATATATGCTGTAGTGACATATACATGATGTGTGCTATAGTAAAGTGTACATGGTATATATATATATATATATGCTGTAGTGACATATACATGATGTGTGCTATAGTAAAGTGTACATGGTATATATATATATATATATATATATATATGCTGTAGTGACATATACATGATGTATGCTATAGTAAAGTGTACATGGTATATATATATATATATATATATATATATATATATATATGCTGTAGTGACATATACATGATGAATGCTATAGTAAAGTGTACATGGTATATATATATGCTGTAGTGACATATACATGATGTGTGCTATAGTAAAGTGTACATGGTATATATATATATATATATATATATATATATATATATATATATATATATGCTGTAGTGACATATACATGATGTGTGCTATAGTAAAGTGTACATGGTATATATATATATATATATATATATATATATATATATATATATATATATATATGCTGTAGTGACATATACATGATGTATGCTATAGTAAAGTGTACATGGTATATATATATATATGCTGTAGTGACATATACATGATGTGTGCTATAGTAAAGTGTACATGGTATATATATATATATATATATATATATATATATATGCTGTAGTGACATATACATGATGTGTGCTATAGTAAAGTGTACATGGTATATATATATATATGCTGTAGTGACATATACATGATGTATGCTATAGTAAAGTGTACATGGTATATATATATATATGCTGTAGTGACATATACATGATGTATGCTATAGTAAAGTGTACATGGTATATATATATATATATATATATATATATATATATATATATATATATATATGCTGTAGTGACATATACATGATGTATGCTATAGTAAAGTGTACATGGTATATATATATATATATATATATATATATGCTGTAGTGACATATACATGATGTGTGCTATAGTAAAGTGTACATGGTATATATATATATATGCTGTAGTGACATATACATGATGTATGCTATAGTAAAGTGTACATGGTATATATATATGCTGTAGTGATGCATTTATGATGTGTTACAGTGAATATATATATTTGTGTAAGTTTATAACTTCAGTATGTGGTGGAGTCTGTCTGTATGTAAGAAGTGGTATGAAAGTCAGTGTGAACGATGCCATAGTGTGTGATGATTCTGAGGAGGTGGAATCACTGTGGGTAGAATTACAAAAGGAGGGAAATACTGAAAAAATAGTATTTGGTGTAATTTACAGACCCCCTAATATCACTGAAGAGATAGAAGGTCGGCTGTATAAACAAATAGAGAGGCCGCCCGGGCAGGTACAGTGGTAATAATGGGAGATTATAACTATCCAGATATAGATTGGGGTCCGGGGTTGGCTAAAACTACAAAGGGGCGACAATTCCTAAATTTATTACAGGATAATTTTCTGGGCCAGTTTGTGGAGGACCCAACAAGAAGTGATGCCTTGTGGGATCTGATCATTTCCAACAACGCAGAGCTGGTTGGGAATGTAACTGTGCGGGAAAACCTTGGGAATAGCGACCACAATATAGTTACTTTTCACTTAAAATGTAGAAAACAAAGACAGACGGGGAAGGCAAAAACATATAACTTTAAAAAGGCAAATTTCCCTGGGCTGAGGGCTGCACTACAGGACATAGACTGGGGGAGGGGTTGTCAAATACTGATACAGAAGGGAAATGGGACATCTTTAAATCAACTCTAAATAACTATACAGCTAAATATATACCAAAGGGGAACAAATATAAACCATTAAAACTAAATCCTACATGGCTGACAAATGAGGTTAAAAGAGCAATAAACAACAAAAAAATAGCCTTCAAAAAATACAAATCTGATAGGTCAGCGATAACATTTATACAGTACAAGGAGCTTAATAAAATCTGTAAAAATGTAATAAAAACTGCAAAAATTCAAAATGAGAGACAGGTGGCCGAAGAAAGCAAAACTAATCCTAAATATTTTTTTAGATATATAAATGCAAAAAAACCAAGGACAGAGCATGTAGGACCCCTTAATAATGATAATGGGGAGGTTGTCATGGGCGATCAAGAGAAGGCGGAGCTACTGAATGGGTTCTTTAGTTCTGTATACACTATGGAAGAAGGAGCTGACATTGGACAGGTCAGTGCTGGTAACACATCATGTACAGGTCAGTGCTGGTAACACATCATGTACAGGTCAGTGCTGGTAACACATCATGTACAGGTCAGTGCTGGTAACACATCATGTAATGTACTGAATTGGTTCTTTAGTTCTGTATACACTATGGAAGAAGGAGCTGACATTGGCCAGGTCAGTGCTGGTAACACATCATGTACAGGTCAGTGCTGGTAACACATCATGTACAGGTCAGTGCTGGTAACACATCATGTACAGGTCAGTGCTGGTAACACATCATGTAATGTACTGAATTGGCTTAATGTAGAGATGGTACAAGGTAAGTTAAGTGATATAAATGTAAGCAAATCTCCAGGGCCGGATGGACTACACCCAAGAGTTCTTAGAGAGGTAAGTTCAGTAATATCTGTACCCCTGTTCATGATATTTAGAGATTCTCTGGTGTCTGGTATGGTGCCAAGGGACTGGCGCAAGGCGAATGTGGTGCCAATCTTCAAAAAGGGCTCTAGGTCTTCCCCAGGAAACTATAGACCGGTAAGTCTAACGTGCATTGTGGGTAAATTGTTTGAAGGACTTATAAGGGATTACATACAGGAATACATAGGGGATAATTGTATTATAAGTGATAGCCAGCATGGGTTTACTAAGGATAGAAGTTGTCAAACCAATCTAATTTGCTTTTATGAAGAGGTGAGTAGAAGCCTTGACAGAGGAATGGCTGTGGATATAGAGGGGGGCTGTGTATATAGAGGGGGGCTGTGTTTATAGAGGGGGGCTGTGTATATAGAGGGGGGGGGCTGTGTATATAGAGGGGGGCTGTGTATATAGAGGGGGGCTGTGTATATATAGAGGGGGGGCTGTGTATATAGAGGGGGGCTGTGTATATAGAGGGGGGCTGTGTATATAGAGGGGGGGCTGTGTATATATAGAGGGGGGGCTGTGTATATAGAGGGGGGCTGTGTATATAGAGGGGGGCTGTGTATATAGAGGGGGGGCTGTGTATATAGAGGGGGGCTGTGTATATAGAGGGGGGCTGTATATATAGAGGGGGGCTGTGTATATAGAGGGGGGCTGTGTATATAGAGGGGGGCTGTGTATATAGAGGGGGGGCTGTGTATATAGAGGGGGGCTGTGTATATAGAGGGGGGGCTGTGTATATAGAGGGGGGCTGTGTATATAGAGGGGGGCTGTGTATATAGAGGGGGGCTGTGTATATATAGAGGGGGGGCTGTGTATATAGAGGGGGGGCTGTGTATATAGAGGGAGGGCTGTGTATATAAAGGGGGGGCTGTGTATATAGAGGGGGGGCTGTGTATATAGAGGATGTGTATATAGAGGGGGGCTGTGTATATAGAGGGGGGCTGTGTATATATAGAGGCGGGGCTGTGTATATAGAGGGGGCTGTGTATATAGAGGGGGGCTGTGTATATAGAGGGGGGGCTGTGTATATAGAGGGGGGCTGTGTATATAGAGGGGGGCTGTGTATATAGAGGGGGGGCTGTGTATATAGAGGGGGGCTGTGTATATAGAGGGGGGGCTGTGTATATAGAGAGGGGGGCTGTGTATATAGAGGGGGGGCTGTGTATATAGAGGGGGGCTGTGTATATAGAGGGGAGCTGTGTATATAGAGGGGGGCTGTGTATATAGAGGGGGGGCTGTGTATATAGAGGGGGGCTGTGTATACTAATAACCTGCAGCGTCGTATGTCTTAGGGGGGCTGTGTATATAGAGGGGGGCTGTGTATATAGAGGGGGGGCTGTGTATATAGAGGGGGGCTGTGTATATAGAGAGGGGGGCTGTGTATATAGAGGGGGGGCTGTGTATATAGAGGGGGGCTGTGTATATAGAGGGGAGCTGTGTATATAGAGGGGGGCTGTGTATATAGAGGGGGGGCTGTGTATATAGAGGGGGGCTGTGTATACTAATAACCTGCAGCGTCGTATGTCTTAGGGGGGCTGTGTATATAGAGGGGGGCTGTGTATATAGAGGGGGGGCTGTGTATATAGAGGGGGGCTGTGTATATAGAGGGGGGGCTGTGTATATAGAGGGGGGCTGTGTATATATAGGGGGGCTGTGTATATAGAGGGGGGCTGTGTATATAGAGGGGGGCTGTGTATATAGAGGGGGGCTGTGTATATAGAGGGGGGGCTGTGTATATAGAGGGGGGCTGTGTATACTAATAACCTGCAGCGTCGTATGTCTTAGGGGGGCTGTGTATATAGAGGGGGGCTGTGTATATAGAGGGGGGCTGTGTATATAGAGGGGGGGCTGTGTATATAGAGGGGGGCTGTGTATATAGAGGGGGGCTGTGTATATAGAGGGGGGCTGTGTATATATAGGGGGGCTGTGTATATAGAGGGGGGCTGTGTATATAGAGGGGGGCTGTGTATACTAATAACCTGCATGCGTCGTATGTCTTAGGGGGGATTAAACTGTCAGAGTCACTGGTAGAGAAGGATCTGGGTGACTTGTAGATCACAGACTACAGAATAGCATGCAATGTCAGGCTGCTGCTTCCAAGGCCGGCAGGATATTGTCATGTATAAAAAGAGGCCTGGACTCCAGGGACAGGGACATAATACTCCCCCTTTATAAAGCATTGGTACGGCCTCACCTGGAATATGCTGTTCAGTTTTGGGCACCTGTCCATAAAAGGGACACTGCGGAGTTGGAAAGGGTGCAGAGACGCGCGACTAAAGTAATATGGGGCATGGAACATCTTAGCTATGAGGAGCGATTAAAGGAGTTACAATTGTTTAGTCTTGAGAAGAGACGTATAAGGGGGGATATGATAAACATATATAAGTATATAAATGGCCCATACAAAAAATATGGAGAAAAACTGTTCCAGGTTAAACCCCCCCAAAGGACGAGGGGGCACTCCCTCCATCTGGAAAAGAAAAGGTTTAGTCTAAAGGGGCGACACGCCTTCTTTACCGTGAGGACTGTGAATTTATGGAACGGTCTACCTCAGGAACTGGTCACAGCAGGAACAATTAACAGCTTTAAAACAGGATTAGATACATTCCTGGAACAAAATAACTTTAATGCTTATGAAGAAATATAAAATCCCATCCCTTCCCCAATATCGCGCCACACCCCTACCCTTCAATTCCCTGGTTGAACTTGATGGACATATGTCTTTTTTTGACCGTACTAACTATGTACCTCACAACCACAACCCCCGAACCACTGGTGCCTTCTACCTGAAGTCGTGTCAGGTACTGTGGAAATACAACCACCTACATATCAAGATGTTATTTTTTTGAAGATAAGATAAGTTTCAGTAACAATAGCTAAAAATGGCACATCCCACTTAACGACATGTCAGGTACCATGAAAATACAATAACCAATATGTCTAGATGTTATTGTTCTGAAGACGTGTCAGTAAAAATACCTATGAGTAGGCGCATCCAATCTGAAGACGTGTCAGGTACCGCAGGTATACTGCCACCTGTATGGTGAGATGATATTGCTCTGAAGACATGTTACTCTACCCTTCTACAGTGATATACACGTTACTGAACTCACGCATGCGCACCTGGCATACAACCCCCAATTGTCCTTTCCTCCCGCACCCTTTGTCTGCCAGCCACGAAGCTTATCTCAGCTGAGATCATCTCTTACCCACTGCTGTGGATTTCAATAGAAGCTCAAAGCTCCACTTCAGTCCAACAGGAGAGATTCCATATTGGAAGCAACTACCGCGGCTCCGCCTGCAGCACTCACCCCATGTATAAGGTAGAGCAGGAAAGCCTGGGATAGTGTTGAGGATAGCCGGGATTAGTAAGTAGAGATCCCCTCACCAGCAGCGCTGATCTGAGCTCCGACAGCCTGGAGCAAGCACTCACGCAACCTACAGCCAGCTCACCGGCTGAAGCCATGACTAGTGTTGAGCGGCATAGGCCATATTCGAATTCGCGAATATTTGCGAATATATGGACGAATATTCGTCATATATTCGCGAATATTTGCATATTCGGAATATTCTCGATTTATTTTCGCATATGCATAAAATTCACGTATGAGAAAATTAACATATGCGAAAATTAGCATATACAAAATGAACATAAGCGAAAATTCGCAAATGCGAAAATTAGCATACACAAATTTTCGCATATGCGAACATTCGCACACCAGTCTCAAACAGTAGTATTAGAGTCTTCTTTACACCACATAAGCTGGAAGCAGAGAGGGATGATCACTGTGATGTGTACTGTGAAAAAAAAACGAATATTCGTAATTACGAATATATAGTGCTATATTCGCGAATATTCGCGAATTCGCGAATACACGATATTCGCGAATAAAATTTGCATTGCGAATATTCGCGAGCAACACTAGCCATGACACGTGCAAACACCGGAGCCGCGCAGAGATGCCACCTGCTGCAATAAAAACTAACCCCACAGCTGCAAACGCTGCTGCTGAACAGCTGTGAGTCTGGTCAAAACTCCCGCCAAACGGAACGTACGTCGCATTGACGATGCCTACTGCAAAATGTACGCCCCTAACAGAAGTGCTAGGGGTACAAAGACCCACAAATACAGCCCGGCAGGCTTAATACTAATATACATATGGTATACTGCTCCGGTATATTATATGGTTAGGAGGAGTTTAGCGCCTAATCAGTCCCAGCCAATCAGCTGCAGAACCTCTTTGAGAATGTCAGTGACTCCTATCTCACACTCACTCTCTGGACAGGTCAGATCTGTGTTATCATAGCCTGTACACAGCACCCTCCTGTGAGATGTCAGTATACAGGTGTCCCCACGCCTAGGCCCTCTATAATAGAGTACAGAGATGGGACTGGGAGGAGACGCTATGTATTAAGCCTATCAGGCTGTATTTGTGCGAGGGGCGTGAGTATTTTCCACCCCCTGCATTTCTAGGTGGGGCGTTAAGGAGTTGTGGGTAGGAGACGGGGGTATATAGCGCCCTGCACCTACTGGCGGGGCGTATGTGACGTTTTGTGTATCAGGGCGTCACTGTTACGTCTGCCATTGGAATCCTCCCGCCACATTCTGAAGCTCCGTTGGTCGCTTCCCCTCTCGGAGCCCTACTTTTACTGAAGGCTATGTTAGACGCGGTCTCGGCATTTCCCATAGCCCCGACAGCCGCCTCCCTCTCAGTAAGGTTGTGGCTTATCACCAGTGCTGGGGTCGTCGTGAATGTGCTGTTATACAAGTACAGGTTTGGGGAGCTCGCACAATGCTTGTCAGCCAGGGTGGTTACATCGGTGGGTCTGGTGCATATCTGAAGTGTGTTTTGACAAGTGGTTTGGGCGCTTTTTGATGATGTCATGCGGGCTGATCTGCAAGTGCTGTTGGTTGAGCTCGGCACAGCAGCAGCTGCGGAGCAGAAGAGCGCACGTCCGGCCTACATGCAGACAGCACAAAGTCCTTCTCGTGCAAAGCTGACAGTGTCTTTCCTTTCTCCCGGTACAGCACTATATCCCAGTGGCCTGACCTGCGCTCGTTACCCCGGTACACCCGCCCATGTCATAGCTGCCGCTTCTCTCCTGTGTCTCTCACGTCAATCTAGTGCACCCGTGTCGAATACTGCAGCCTCATCAGAGCTCGTATACACCGCCTGCCTATTACCGCCTGTGTAGTTCTTATTCCCTGTAGACCTGTGTGCACAGTGCAGTGTTACAGTGTATGCATATTGTATGGTCCTGTTACCTTTTGTGTTACAAGCCCTTCATATTTTCAATGTAATTTACACTACATCTTTTCTATATGCCTCTGCAACATACATTTCCATATACTGATGTATTGTATTCAAGGTATTTATACTGTTCATACGCTCATGTATTTATAACGTTCATACACCCATGGCATTCGTACTGTTCATACGCTCATGGCATTCGTACTGTTCATACGCTCATGTATTTATAACGTTCATATACCCATGGCATTCGTACTGTTCATATGCTCATGGCATTCGTACTGTTCATATGCTCATGGCATTCGTACTGTTCATACGCTCATGTATTTATAACGTTCATATACCCATGGCATTCGTACTGTTCATATGCTCATGGCATTCGTACTGTTCATACACTCATGTATTTATAATGTTCATACACCCATGGCATTTATATTTTTCACACATTTATGGTATTTATACTGTTCATACACTCTCATTGTTCATACGTTTATAGTATTTATGCTGCACATGTACTCTTGGCGTTTTGTGCTGCGCATGCGCTCCTTGGCATTTGTGTTCATGTGCTCATGGCGTTTGTGCTGTGTGCGCTTGCGGTGTTTGTGTTGTGCATACGCTCATAGTATTACTTTGCATAGTGATCGGCATCTATGCTCTATACATTCACATCATTTATAATGTACATATACTCATAGCATTTATACGACACATACGCTTGTAGTTTTATACTATGCACATGCTTAGTATTTATACTGTACATACAGTCATAGCTTATACAGTACTTTCAAGCATATCGGCACATATGCTCATAGCTTTATACTGTTTTATAGGCTCATAGAATTCATACGGTACATAACTGCATAGCATTTATTCCGGGCATACATTTATAATATTTATACTACTATACTGTATTGATAGCATTTTATGTTCTTTTACACTGTGCATTCTTACACAGCATTTTTACTGTACATAGGTTCTTAGCTTTCATATCATTCATACGTCCATGACCATTTACTGTGCATAGATAGGTTTACATACAGATGCCGATGCTAGAATTTACATGCATACTCCTGATAGTTTAATTACATCTATACATTGAATAGCACACTCGCACTACTATAGGTGTTACCCTATGCATATGTTTTCCAGTTGAGCTACTATGTCTGTTAGTTTCAGCGGAAGTTCCGGCTATTTATTACTATTACAGCAGTCTTATATTTACTAGCAATCCTAATTGTATCATGTACGCCACCAAGTCAGTCCCACTCATTGCTAGGATTGGAGCAGCACACTATGCAAACATTAGTTTACCTTGCAAGTTACAGTTCATATCACGTGCATACGCTACTACGCTGTTATACCGGCATTCGTTCCTGCAGCTGATAGGTCATACAAGTTACTGTAGTAGTTGTACTACATTTGTCAGCATTACGGTCACATACTAGCACTGTATGTTGACATCTGATATTCAGCCTCTACCTTTTAATCCTTTTGTCTAACGGCACGCACCATGTTATTGTTGCAGACACATCTCCAGCAAAATAATATCATGACACATAAGCGGTTGTTTTCCCAACATACCTGCCACGTCTGCAGGGGGTTGGGCTGTGCAGTTGTTGTTACTGACACGTCTTCAGAGCAAAACCATCACGACACATAGACGGTTGTATAACCGTTACACCTGCCACGTCTGCAGGGGGATACACTGCGTAGTTTTTGTTACTGATACGTCTTCAGAGCAACAACATGCTGACACATAGGTGGTTGTATACCTTTCATACCTGCCACGTCTGCAGGGGGATACACTGCGTAGTTTTTGTTACAGACACGTCTTCAGAGCAACATGATGACACATAGGTGGTTGTATACCTTTCATACCTGCCACGTCTGCAGGGGGATACACTGCGTAGTTATTGTTACTGACATGCTTTCAAAGCAATAACGTCATGACACACAGGTGGTTGCAAAAAGAACGATGGTTATGCAAGACCTGTCACATCTATAGGCACGATGGTTACGCTAAGACCTGGCATATTTATAGGCACGATGGTACACAAGACCTGTCTAGTCTACATGCACGATGGTTTACGTAAAATCTGTCACGTCTACAGGTATGATGGTTACGCAAAAAGACCTGTCATGTCTACAGGCATGATGGTGATGAAGGGATCGGTCACTCACAGCGAGACGCCACTCCTGAGACCAGTTTTGAGTCGGAAGCTTGGCAGTTTAAGGTATGGTTTAGTCTTCAGGTAAGGTGCTTATTCGAGTGTAGTTTTATTTACAGGTGATATGATGCAACAAGGTTATTATCATGAAAGGTCTGTCATGTAGTTGTTGTGTGTCATTTGCTAACTCATTCTTGCAGCTTAATAACAGGGACTGGATAACTTCATATTATGCCTGACAGGTATCTATTGGTTCCACTATTGCCATGATGTCATAGGCAAGCATGTTAAAGAGGCATTTATGAGCCAGTATGTCAGCCTGATCCTGTTTCAGTACCGGCTCGTTTATTTAGTGGGCGTGACCACCACAGCTCTTCGGTGCTAGGAATCGATTACTAGGACAGCTAGTTCGCAGATTCTGTTTTTTGTCTCACGTTAGAGGGTAAAGTGGGTTTTGTGTTAGGGTTGTGGTATTGGTTCATGATTATAAATTCTGTCATTTTCCTACTAGGTAGATTTTTTGCCCACTAAAGGCGTGACCTCCGTCGGGGTTATAGGCACAAATCTGACTACTTTGTTAAGTTTAATGTCTTTTATACAGGTATGTATGTACCGTTGTAATTACGAGCATGAGCGTGAAGCCCCGAGCACAAGTATTAAGCATATCAGGCTGTATTTGTGTGAGGGGTGTATTTTCTGCCCCCTGCATTTCTAGGTGGGGTGTTAAGGAGTTGTGGGTAGGAGGCAGGGGTATATAATGCCCCTGCACCTACTGGGGGGGCATACGGGAAGTTTTGCAGACCCCTCCCAACCCTCCCTTTTTTTCAATTTATCCATTAAAGGGTACGTATGCCCGCTAAAGGTGTGCCCTCCGTCGCGGTTATGGGCACAAATCTGACTGCTTTGTTAAGTTTAATGTCTTACATACAGGTAGGTATGTATCGTAGTAATCACGAGCACGAGTGTGAAGCCCCAAGCACAAAGATAGTAATGACCACACGGCTCAGTCTGGGGTGAACGCTGTTTATTTATGACCAGGTGGTATAGAAGCTGCTGCAGTGACTGGGGCCCCTGGGGTCTGGCTCTGACTGTTCGGGGTGATGGCGTCCATTTTGGATGAAGTAGATTCATATTCATGTTCCTCGGTATCTCAACCTGCTGCGTCTGCAAGAAAAATACATAAATTCAGTACATTTCCAAATCTGGGCGTCATCGCCTGATCGAACCCAGTGGGGACTCTACCCCCTGCTCCTGCCCCTGTCAGTGTGTAGAGCTCGCACTAATGCAAACTCACCCTCCACGGTTTTGCTGCACATTTTCTTAAATTTATTCAGCTACTGTATGTTCCAAATTTAATCAGTAAATGTTATTATATATTTTAAATTGAAATGACAAAGATTCCAGAGCCTCTGAGTGATGGAAGGACACAGATTCCAGAGCCTCTGAGTGATGGAAGGACACAGATTCCAGAGCCTCTGAGTGATGGAAGGACACAGATTCCAGAGCTTCTGAGTGATGGAATGACAAAAGTTTATATTCCAGAGTTTATAAATGATGAAATGACACAAATTCCAGAGCCTCTGAGTGCTGAAATGCCAGATTCACGAGACTCTGATTGATGGAATGACACAGAATCCAGAGCCTCTGAGTGATGGAATAATACATATTCCTGTTATGATTCGGCAGGCTGGATGTGGATCCTCTGTGTCAGCGAGGGATTGGCGTGGACTGTGTCGGTGGACCGGTTCTAAGTTGCTACTGGTTTTCACCAGAGCCCGCCGCAAAGCGGGATGGTCTTGCTGCGGCGGTAGCCACCAGGTCGTATCCACCAGCAACGGCTCAACCTCGCTGACTGCTGAGAAGGCGTGGGACAGAAGGACTAGACAGAGGCAAGGTCAGACGTAGCAGAAGGTCGAGGCAGGCGGCAAGGCTCGTAGTCAAAGAGGATAGCAGAAGATCTGGAACACAGGCTTGGGACATATACAAAACGCTTTCACTGGCACAAGGCAACAAGATCCGGCAAGGAAGTGCAGGGGAAGTGAGGTAATATACACAGGGAGCAGGTGGAAGCTAATTAGACTGATTGGGCCAGGCACCAATCACTGGTGCACTGGCCCTTTAAATCTTAGAGAGCTGGCGCGCGCGTGCCCTAGAGAGCGGAGCCGCGCGCGCCAGAACATGACAGCCGGGGACCGGGACGGATAAGTGACTTGGGATGCGATTCGCGAGCGGGCGCGTCCCTCTATACGAATCGCATCCCCGCCGGCAATGTCAGTGCAGCGCTCCCGATCAGCGGGTCTGACCGGGGCGCTGCAGAGAGAGAGACGCCGCGAGCGCTCCGGGGAGGAGCAGGGACCCGGAGCGCTCGCCGTAACAATTCCAGAGCTTCTGAGTGATGGAATGACACAGATTCCAGAGTTTCTGAGTGACGAAATGACAAAAATTCCAGAGCTTACGAGTGATTAAATGACAAAGATTCCAGAGCTTCTGAGTGATGGAATGACACAGAGTCCAGATCTTATGAGTGATGGAATGACACAGAGTCCAGATCTTATGAGTGATGGAATGACACAGAGTCCAGATCTTATGAGTGATGGAATGACACAGAGTCCAGATCTTATGAGTGATGGAATGATACAGAGTCCAGATCTTATGAGTGATGGAATGATACAGAGTCCAGATCTTATGAGTGATGGAATGACACAGAGTCCAGATCTTATGAGTGATGGAATGACACAGAGTCCAGATCTTATGAGTGATGGAATGATACAGAGTCCAGATCTTATGAGTGATGGAATGATACAGAGTCCAGATCTTATGAGTGATGGAATGATACAGAGTCCAGATCTTATGAGTGAAGGAATGATACAGAGTCCAGATCTTATGAGTGATGGAATGACACAGAGTCCAGATCTTATGAGTGATGGAATGATACAGAGTCCAGAGCCTCTGAGTCACTTTTTCCCAACCAGGGTGCCTTTAGCTGTTCAGGCATGCTGGGAGTTGTAGTTTTGCATCAGCTGGAGGCACCCTGGTTGGGAAACACTGCTCTGAGTAATAGAATCACACAGATTCCAGAGCTTCTGAGTGATGAAATGATACAGATTGGAGAGTTTCTGAGTGATGTATTGATACAGATTCCAGAGCCCCTGAGTGATGGAAGGACACAGATTCTAGAGCTTCTGAGTCATTCCAGAGATTCTGGATATGGAAACTGTGAGGCTATCCAAGGCCCTCTAATTGTAACAATCACTGACAACACAGTCATGGGCCATGACCAATGTTATCCAGTGACTGACCAATGTTATCCAGTGCAGATGTTTAGGGATTCTGTGCCACTAAAATTAACTCTTTAACATCAGTCATCTGTCTCACCTTCATCAGGCTCTCTCTCCTCGCCTCCAGCGCTGTCAGGTAACTCAGAGGCTGGTTCGGCCTCGGCAGTGACGGGTTCAGATGACTGTTCCTGAGCTGGTGCCTCGGTGGTTTCTACATTCTGGTCTCTGGGGTCTGCGGTAGTGTCCACAGGAGCGGTGTCAGATCCAATTGGTTCTCCAACCACTACAAGGAGATGAGGAGATGGTAAGGGCCTGGGAGAAGTCTGAAGGCACAGAGGATTATGTGAGCACCAACCCCAGTGTAGGGTTCTAGAGGTGTAGGTCAGAGAGGTCAATGTGTACAGATGTCTATATATACAGTACCTGGGGCTGGCGGCTGCACCACTGCTGTTGGTGACCACAGGGTCAGGCTGCTGATCTTCTCCGGATTCCACCGTGTTACGGGCACAGCCAGAGGCTCCTCCTCCTCCTCTTCCTCCTTCTCCTGTGTTATAGGCAGGACAGGTTATTTAGCTGTATGTCTCATATGATACACTGGGGGGGTCTTCTCAGTATGAAGACCCCTGGCTGGCGCAGTGGTATCACAGTAAACTCAGTGTAGGTTGAGTGCCCCCCCCAGAGCATGCACTGCCTTCTATCAACAACATGCAAAGACACTGCACACCAAGCCGGCCAGCACCTGGGGTACCGCAGAGCTGTTCAGCACAAAGGCCTCCATTACAGGGGTGTCCTTGTACGCTGGGATGGAGGAGACCCCCACTGTCCCCTGGTCGGGGGGAGTCAGCTGCTGCGGCTTTAACACAATGTGAATAATCGTTATGACTCTGATTGTGTCATAAATCACATTTATAACATATAAGAAGACAGTGGTCTTCAAACTGTGGCCCTCCAGATGTGGCAAAACTACAATTCCCAGCATGCCCGGACAGCCGTTGGCTGTCCGGGCATGCTGGGAGTTGTAGTTTTGCAACATCTGGAGGGCCACAGTTTGAAGAACCACTGATATAAGAGATAAAGCAACACTACAGCAAAGATGGAGCCAATCAGAAAACAATAAACAATGAAAACAATGAATATCCCCCTAGATTCACCTCTGAGGGCCACTGACTAAGTACACAACAATTATCCAAAAATGTGAGTTTCATCCTACTTTATTTAGTCACATCCAGAGCTGAAGGTGAGAAGAGGATAAGATATGATGTAACAGAAGAATAGTGATTGCAGCTCCGGAGGTGAGTGGAGCAGTCAGCATGTAGAGTTATATGGAGCTCAGTGGTGGAGATGTGCAGCAGACTGGAGATGAATGGTATCTGCGCTGGGTTAGTGATGTCTGACTGATCAGTGCTGGGATAGTGATGTCTGACTGATCAGTGCTGGGATAGTGATGTCTGACTGATCAGTGCTGGGATAGTGATGTCTGACTGATCAGTGCTGGGATAGTGATGTCTGACTGATCAGTGCTGGGATAGTGATGTCTGACTGATCAGTGCTGGGATAGTGATGTCTGACTGATCAGTGCTGGGATAGTGATGTCTGACTGATCTGTGCTGGGTTAGTGATGTCTGACTGATCTGCGCTGGGATAGAGATGTCTGACTGATCAGTGCTGGGATAGTGATGTCTGACTGATCAGTGCTGGGATAGTGATGTCTAACTGATCAGTGCTGGGATAGTGATGTCTGACTGATCAGTGCTGGGATAGTGATGTCTGACTGATCAGTGCTGGGATAGTGATGTCTGACTGATCTGCGCTGGGTTAGTGATGTCTGACTGATCTGCGCTGGGATAGTGATGTCTGACTGATCAGTGCTGGATTAGTGATGTCTGACTGATCTGTGCTGGGATAGTGATGTCTGACTGATCTGCGCTGGGATAGTGATGTCTGACTGATCAGTGCTGGGATAGTGATGTCTGACTGATCAGTGCTGGATTAGTGATGTCTGACTGATCTGTGCTGGGATAGTGATGTCTGACTGATCTGCGCTGGGATAGTGATGTCTGACTGATCAGTGCTGGGATAGTGATGTCTGACTGATCTGCGCCGGGATAGTGATGTCTGACTGATCTGCGCTGTGATTAGTGATGTCTGACTGATCTGCGCTGGGATAGCGATGTCTGACTGATCTCTGCTGTGATTAGTGATGTCTGACTGATCAGTGCTGGGATAGTGATGTCTGACTGATCTGCGCTGTGATAGTGATGTCTGACTGATCAGTGCTGGGATAGTGATGTCTGACTGATCAGTGCTGGGATAGTGATGTCTGACTGATCTGCGCTGGGTTAGTGATGTCTGACTGATCAGTGCTGGGATAGCGATGTCTGACTGATCAGTGCTGGGATAGTGATGTCTGACTGATCTGCGCTGTATAGTGATGTCTGACTGATCAGTGCTGGGATAGTGATGTCTGACTGATCTGCGCTGGGATAGTGATGTCTGACTGATCTGCGCCGGGATAGTGATGTCTGACTGATCTGCGCTGTGATTAGTGATGTCTGACTGATCTGCGCTGGGATAGCGATGTCTGACTGATCTGCGCTGGATTAGTGATGTCTGACTGATCAGTGCTGGGATAGTGATGTCTGACTGATCTGCGCTGTGATAGTGATGTCTGACTGATCAGTGCTGGGATAGTGATGTCTGACTGATCTGCGCTGGATTAGTGATGTCTGACTGATCAGTGCTGGGATAGTGATGTCTGACTGATCTGCGCTGTGATAGTGATGTCTGACTGATCAGTGCTGGGATAGTGATGTCTGACTGATCAGTGCTGGGATAGTGATGTCTGACTGATCAGCGCTGGGTTAGTGATGTCTGACTGATCAGTGCTGGGATAGTGATGTCTGACTGATCAGTGCTGGGATAGTGATGTCTGACTGATCTGCGCTGGATTAGTGATGTCTGACTGATCTGTGCTGGGATAGTGATGTCTGACTGATCAGTGCTGGGATAGTGATGTCTGACTGATCAGCGCTGGGTTAGTGATGTCTGACTGATCAGTGCTGGGATAGTGATGTCTGACTGATCAGTGCTGGGATAGTGATGTCTGACTGATCTGCGCTGTATAGTGATGTCTGACTGATCAATGCTGGGATAGTGATGTCTGACTGATCTGCGCTGGGATAGTGATGTCTGACTGATCTGCGCCGGGATAGTGATGTCTGACTGATCTGCGCTGTGATTAGTGATGTCTGACTGATCTGCGCTGGGATAGCGATGTCTGACTGATCTGCGCTGGATTAGTGATGTCTGACTGATCAGTGCTGGGATAGTGATGTCTGACTGATCTGCGCTGTGATAGTGATGTCTGACTGATCAGTGCTGGGATAGTGATGTCTGACTGATCTGCGCTGGATTAGTGATGTCTGACTGATCAGTGCTGGGATAGTGATGTCTGACTGATCTGCGCTGTGATAGTGATGTCTGACTGATCAGTGCTGGGATAGTGATGTCTGACTGATCAGTGCTGGGATAGTGATGTCTGACTGATCAGCGCTGGGTTAGTGATGTCTGACTGATCAGTGCTGGGATAGTGATGTCTGACTGATCTGCGCTGTATAGTGATGTCTGACTGATCAGTGCTGGGATAGTGATGTCTGACTGATCTGCGCTGGGATAGTGATGTCTGACTGATCTGCGCCGGGATAGTGATGTCTGACTGATCTGCGCTGTGATTAGTGATGTCTGACTGATCTGCGCTGGGATAGCGATGTCTGACTGATCTGCGCTGGATTAGTGATGTCTGACTGATCAGTGCTGGGATAGTGATGTCTGACTGATCTGCGCTGTGATAGTGATGTCTGACTGATCAGTGCTGGGATAGTGATGTCTGACTGATCTGCGCTGGATTAGTGATGTCTGACTGATCAGTGCTGGGATAGTGATGTCTGACTGATCTGCGCTGTGATAGTGATGTCTGACTGATCAGTGCTGGGATAGTGATGTCTGACTGATCAGTGCTGGGATAGTGATGTCTGACTGATCAGCGCTGGGTTAGTGATGTCTGACTGATCAGTGCTGGGATAGTGATGTCTGACTGATCAGTGCTGGGATAGTGATGTCTGACTGATCTGCGCTGGATTAGTGATGTCTGACTGATCTGTGCTGGGATAGTGATGTCTGACTGATCAGTGCTGGGATAGTGATGTCTGACTGATCAGCGCTGGGTTAGTGATGTCTGACTGATCAGTGCTGGGATAGTGATGTCTGACTGATCAGTGCTGGGATAGTGATGTCTGACTGATCTGCGCTGGATTAGTGATGTCTGACTGATCTGTGCTGGGATAGTGATGTCTGACTCATCTGCGCTGGGATAGTGATGTCTGACTCATCTGCGCTGGGATAGTGATGTCTGACTGATCAGTGCTGGGATAGTGATGTCTGACTGATCAGTGCTGGGATAGTGATGTCTGACTGATCAGTGCTGGGTTAGTGATGTCTGACTGATCAGTGCTGGGTTAGTGATGTCTGACTGATCAGTGCTGGGTTAGTGATGTCTGACTGATCTGCGCTGGTTAGTGATGTCTGACTGATCTGCGCTGGGATAGTGATGTCTGACTGATCAGTGCTGGAATAGTGATGTCTGACTGATCTGCGCTGTATAGTGATGTCTAACTGATCTGCGCTGTATAGTGATGTCTGACTGATCAGTGCTGGGATAGTGATGTCTGACTGATCTGCGCTGGGATAGAGATGTCTGACTGATCAGTGCTGGGATAGTGATGTCTGACTGATCTGCGCTGGGATAGTGATGTCTGACTGATCTGCGCTGGGATAGAGATGTCTGACTGATCAGTGCTGGGATAGTGATGTCCGATTGATCAGTGCTGGGATAGAGATGTCTGACTGATCTGCGCTGGGATAGAGATGTCTGACTGATCAGTGCTGGGATAGTGATTTCTGACTGATCAGTGCTGGGATAGTGATGTCTGACTGATCAGCGCTGGGATAGAGATGTCTGACTGATCAGTGCTGGGATAGTGATGTCTAACTGATCAGTGCTGGGATAGTGATGTCTGACTGATCTGCGCTGGGATAGAGATGTCTGACTGATCAGTGCTGGGATAGTGATGTCTGACTGATCTGCGCTGGGATAGTGATGTCTGACTGATCTGCGCTGGGATAGAGATGTCTGACTGATCAGTGCTGGGATAGTGATGTCCGATTGATCAGTGCTGGGATAGAGATGTCTGACTGATCTGCGCTGGGATAGAGATGTCTGACTGATCAGTGCTGGGATAGTGATTTCTGACTGATCAGTGCTGGGATAGTGATGTCTGACTGATCAGCGCTGGGATAGAGATGTCTGACTGATCAGTGCTGGGATAGTGATGTCTAACTGATCAGTGCTGGGATAGTGATGTCTGACTGATCTGCGCTGGGATAGAGATGTCTGACTGATCAGTGCTGGGATAGTGATGTCTGACTGATCTGCGCTGGGATAGTGATGTCTGACTGATCTGCGCTGGGATAGTGATGTCTGGCTGATCTGCGCTGGGATAGAGATGTCTGGCTGATCTGCGCTGGGATAGAGATGTCTGACTGATCTGCGCCGGGATAGTGATGTCTGACTGATCTGCGCTGGGATAGAGATGTCTGACTGATCTGTGCTGGGATAGTGATGTCTGACTGATCTGCGCTGTGATAGTGATGTCTGACTGATCAGTGCTGGGATAGTGATGTCTGACTGATCAGTGCTGGGATAGTGATGTCTGGCTGATCTGCAATGGGATAGTGATGTCTGACCGATTAGTGCTGGGATAGTGATGTCTGACTGATCTGCGCTGGGTTAGTGATGTCTGACTGATCTGTGCTGGGTTAGTGATGTCTGACTGATCAGTGCTGGGATAGTGATGTCTGACTGATCTGCGCTGGGATAGTGATGTCTGACTGATCAGTGCTGGGTTAGTGATGTCTGACTGATCTGCGCTGTATAGTGATGTCTGACTGATCTGCGCTGGGATAGAGATGTCTGACTGATCTGCGCTGGGATAGTAATGTCTGACTGATCTGCGCCGGGATAGAGATGTCTGACTGATCAGTGCTGGGATAGTGATGTCTGACTGATCAGTGCTGGGATAGTGATGTCTGACTGATCAGTGCTGGGATAGTGATGTCTGACTGATCAGTGCTGGGATAGTGATGTCTGACTGATCAGTGCTGGGATAGTGATGTCTGACTGATCAGTGCCGGGATAGTGATGTCTGACTGATCAGTGCTGGGATAGTGATGTCTGACTGATCTGTGCTGGGATAGTGGTGTCTGACTGATCTGTGCTGGGATAGTGATGTCTGACTGATCTGTGCTGGGATAGTGATGTCTGACTGATCAGTGCTGGGATAGTGATGTCTGACTGATCTGTGCTGGGATAGTGGTGTCTGACTGATCTGTGCTGGGATAGTGATGTCTGACTGATCAGTGCTGGGTTAGTGATGTCTGACTGATCTGCGCTGGGATAGTGATGTCTGACTGATCTGCGCTGGGATAGAGATGTCTGACTGATCAGTGCTGGGATAGTGATGTCTGACTGATCTGCGCTGTATAGTGATGTCTAACTGATCAGTGCTGGATTAGTGATGTCTGACTGATCTGCGCTGGGATAGAGATGTCTGACTGATCAGTGCTGGGATAGTGATGTCTGACTGATCAGTGCTGGGATAGAGATGTCTGACTGATCTGTGCTGGATTAGTGATGTCTGACTGATCTGCGCTGTATAGGGATGTCTGACTGATCAGTGCTGGATTAGTGATGTCTGACTGATCTGCGCTCACCTGCTCCACCTGCACATATGATCCGTGCTGCTCACATCCGATGTCAAACACGTATTTCCCAGGACCCAGGATCTGCGGAGAAGAGAAGGAGATCAGTGAAGAGGGAGGTGACTCCAGTGGATGATAACTCAGAACTGCTTACACAGCTGACGTTTGTTACACTGTATCAGTTCAGGTAAGGAGTCCAGGTGAGCTCTGCCGGTGTGTCTGCCTGCACACATACATTGTAACAAACCCTCATCTGTGACACAGTATTAAGTCTATACATGGACATAAACAAGAACTGACAGCAAGCAGAGCTCTTCACTCACTGTGTTATTGGAGAACTTCCCCAGGTAGCGGTGGTTGTGATGGACCAGCTCCCCGGCCCCGTCCTGTTTGCCGTTCACCCAGGTACCGATGTATTTGGATCCGGTGTCAGCGTAAGTGTAGAGCCCCTGCCCGTGCCTGGAGGAGAGACGAGAGATATATCATTAAGAGAGCGCCCCCTGATGGCGGAGGATGTGAGTGACCCCTCACTGAGAGAGCGCCCCCTGATGGTGGAGGATGTGAGTGACCCATCATTAAGAGAGCGCCCCCTGATGGTGGAGGATGTGAGTGACCCATCATTAAGAGAGTGCCCCCTGATGGTGGAGGATGTGAGTGACCCCTCACTAAGAGAGCGCCCCCTGATGGTGGAGGATGTGAGTGACCTCTCACTAAGAGAGCGCCCCCTGATGGTGGAGGATGTGAGTGAACCATCATTAAGAGAGTGCCCCCTGATGGTGGAGGATGTGAGTGACCCCTCACTAAGAGAGCGCCCCCTGATGGTGGAGGATGTGAGTGACCTCTCACTGAGAGAGCGCCCCCTGATGGCGGAGGATGTGAGTGACCCCTGATGGTGGAGGATGTGAGTGACCCCTCACTGAGAGAGCGCCCCCTGATGGCGGAGGATGTGAGTGACCCCTGATGGTGGAGGATGTGAGTGACCCCTCACTGAGAGAGCGCCTCCTAATGGTGGAGGATGTGAGTGACCCCTCATTGAGACAGCGCCCCCTGATGGTGGAGGATGTGAGTGACCCCTCACTGAGAGAGCGCCCCCTGATGGTGGAGGATGTGAGTGACTCATCACTGAGAGAGCGCCCCCAGATGGTGGAGGATGTGAGTGACCCTTCACTGAGACAGCGCCCCCCTGATGGCGGAGGATGTGAGTGACCCCTCACTGAGAGAGCGCCCCCTGATGGTGGAGGATGTGAGTGACCCCTCACTGAGACAGCACCCCCTGATGGTGGAGGATGTGAGTGACCCATCATTAAGACAGCGCCCCCTGATGGTGGAGGATGTGAGTGACCCCTCACTGAGACAGCACCCCCTGATGGCGGAGGATGTGAATGACCCCTCACTGAGAGAGCGCCCCCTGATGGTGGAGGATGTGAGTGACCCCTCACTGAGAGAGCGCCCACTGATGGCGGAGGATGTGAGTGACCCCTCACTGAGAGAGCGCCCCTGATGGTGGAGGATGTGAGTGACCCCTCACTGAGTGAGCGCCCCCTGATGGTGGAGGATGTGAGTGACCCCTCACTGAGAGAGGGCCCCCTGATGGTGGAGGATGTGAGTGACCCCTCACTGAGAGAGGGCCCCCTGATGGCGGAGGATGTGAGTGACCAATCACTGAGAGAGCGCCCCCTGATGGTGGAGGATGTGAGTGACCCCTCACTGAGAGAGCGCCTCCTGATGGCGGAGGATGTGAGTGACCCCTCACTAAGAGAGCGCCCCCTGATGGTGGAGGATGTGAGAGACCCCTTATAATGCTGTTTTCCCTTCCCCCAGACCTGAGCTCTGTTCATCCTGTAAGTAACACTCAGTACCTCTGATGGCCGAACCAGTCCCCGCTGTACGCGTCCCCGTTGGTGTAGGTGTAGACCCCCTGGCCTTGTCTCTGGTCGTCCACCCAGTCACCTGGAGCCGAACACAAGAGAAGAAGAGTTAGTGCCGGAAGAGAACCTGCAGAGCATCACAGTATGACTCGTTACAATGTATCATTTCCACTCGTCACAATGTATCATCCTACAAGTTACAATGTATCATCCTAAACGTTACAATGTATCCTCTCCACACGTTACAATGTATCATCTCCACACGTTACAATGTATAATCTCTACACGTTACAATGTATCATCTCCACACGTTACAATGTATAATCTCTACACGTTACAATGTATCATCTCCACACGTTACAATGTATCATCCTACACGTTACAATGTATCATCTCCACACGTTACAATGTATCATCTCCACAAGTTACAATGTATCATCTCTACACGTTACAATGTATCATCTCTACACGTTACAATGTATCATCTCTACACGTTACAATGTATCATCTCCACACGTTACAATGTATCATCTCTACACGTTACAATGTATCATCCTACACGTTACAATGTATCATCTCCACACGTTACAATGTATCATCTCCACACGTTACAATGTATCATCTCTACACGTTACAATGTATCACCTCCACACGTTACAATGTATCATCTCTACACGTTACAATGTATCATCTCTACACGTTACAATGTATCATCTCCACAAGTTACAATGTATCATCCTACACGTTACAATGTATCATCTCTACACGTTACAATGTATCATCTCCACACGTTACAATGTATCATCTCCACACGTTACAATGTATCATCTCCACACGTTACAATGTATCATCTCCACACGTTACAATCCTCCCACCAGCAGGGGGCAGTGTGTGTCGCATTAATTATGAGACTCCCATAATCCAATCGGTCGTCCTCAAATCCGGAACAGAACCTGGATTCATCAATAAGGACGACCTGTAAGAGTCCAGGATTCTCTTTTATGACATCATTGTACACGATGACCATGTGGCTGCTGTCATTGGACAGACAAGTAATGGGGGCGGTGACATCACCACCACTCCTCCTCTCCTCTTCTTACAGTTTATTTAGAGCAGTGGTCTTCAACCTGCGGACCTCCAGATGTTGCAAAACTACAACTCCCAGCATGCCCGGACAGCCGTTGGCTGTCCGGGCATGCTGGGAGTTGTAGTTTTGCAACATCTGGAGGTCCGCAGGTTGAAGACCACTGATTTAGAGCGATCCATCAAAACACCCCCCTGCTTCACTGGTCCAATGGGGTCACCTCGATATAATGTCTTGCTTGGTAGAGTCATGTCACCGATTCCTCACCAAGAGGTTCACTGCTGATAAGTAGCCTCTGAGAGTGTCTTTATCTGTTCTGTATAAATTAGTGGGACGTTTTGTTGTATTCTCACCACATACGTTACCTTCATATTTGGAGCCGTCTGGATACATGAAGGTCCCGACCCCGTGTTTGCGGTTCTGGTAATATTCCCCTATGTAACGTGCGCCATTCTTGAAGCGATACGTCCCCTGTGGAGGGAAAATCATTTTTGTGACTTATGGCCAATGATGTTATCTCTGGTGATTTTAGGGTTAATGTGGTCACCTGGCCGTGCCGCCGCCCGCTCTCATACATCCCATCGTACGTTTCTCCGTTCGGGAGTCGTGCTTTGCCTTGTCCATGTCTTTCTCCGGCTTCATTCCTCTCACCGTCATATTCCTGAGGGAAGAAAGGGGGAGTCACTGAGTCCTGACCACTGCTCCATGATTCTATACTGAGTCCTGACCACTGCTCCCTGATTATATACTGAGTCCTGACCACTGCTCCATGATTCTATAATGAGTCCTGACCACTGCTCCATGATTCTATACTGAGTCCTGACCACTGCCCCATGATTCTATACTGAGTCCTGACCACTGCTCCATGATTCTATAATGAGTCCTGACCACTGCCCCATGATTCTATACTGAGTCCTGACCACTGCTCCATGATTCTATACTGAGTCCTGACCACTGCTCCATGATTCTATACTGAGTCCTGACCACTGCTCCATGATTCTATAATGAGTCCTGACCACTGCTCCATGATTCTATACTGAGTCCTGACCACTGCTCCATGATTCTATACTGAGTCCTGACCACTGCTCCATGATTCTATAATGAGTCCTGACCACTGCTCCATGATTCTATACTGAGTCCTGACCACTGCTCCATGATTCTATACTGAGTCCTGACCACTGCCCCATGATTCTATAATGAGTCCTGACCACTGCTCCATGATTCTATACTGAGTCCTGACCACTGCTCCATGATTCTATACTGAGTCCTGACCACTGATCCATGATTTTATACTGAGTCCTGACCACTGCGCCATGATTCTATACTGAGTCCTGACCACTGCTCCATGATTCTATACTGAGTCCTGACCACTGCTCCATGATTCTATAATGAGTCCTGACCACTGCTCCATGAGTATATACCGAGTCCTGACCACTGCTCCATGATTCTATACTGAGTCCTGACCACTGCTCCATGATTCTATACCGAGTCCTGACCACTGCTCCATGATTCTATACCGAGTCCTGACCACTGCTCCATGATTCTATACTGAGTCCTGACCACTGCTCCATGATTCTATACGGAGTCCTGACCACTGCTCCATGATTCTATACTGAGTCCTGACCACTGCTCCATGATTCTATACTGAGTCCTGACCACTGCTCCATGATTCTATACTGAGTCCTGACCACTGCTCCATGATTCTATACTGAGTCCTGACCACTGCTCCATGATTCTATACTGAGTCCTGACCACTGCTCCATGATTCTATACTGAGTCCTGACCACTGCTCCATGATTCTATACTGAGTCCTGACCACTGCTCCATGATTCTATACTGAGTCCTGACCACTGCTCCATGATTCTATACTGAGTCCTGACCACTGCTCCATGATTCTATACGGAGTCCTGACCACTGCTCCATGATTCTATACGGAGTCCTGAGCACTGCTCCATGATTCTATACTGAGTCCTGACCACTGCTCCATGATTCTATACTGAGTCCTGACCACTGCTCCATGATTCTATACTGAGTCCTGACCACTGCTCCATGATTCTATACTGAGTCCTGACCACTGCTCCATGATTCTATACTGAGTCCTGACCACTGCTCCATGATTCTATACTGAGTCCTGACCACTGCTCCATGATTCTATACTGAGTCCTGACCACTGCTCCATGATTCTATACTGAGTCCTGACCACTGCTCCATGATTCTATACTGAGTCCTGACCACTGCTCCATGATTCTATACGGAGTCCTGACCACTGCTCCATGATTCTATAATGAGTCCTGACCACTGCTCCATGAGTATATACTGAGTCCTGACCACTGCTCCATGATTCTATACTGAGTCCTGACCACTGCTCCATGATTCTATACAGAGTCCTGACCACTGCTCCATGATTCTATACTGAGTCCTGACCACTGCTCCATGATTCTATACTGAGTCCTGACCACTGCTCCATGATTCTATACTGAGTCCTGACCACTGCTCCATGATTCTATACTGAGTCCTGACCACTGCTCCATGATTCTATACTGAGTCCTGACCACTGCTCCATGATTCTATATGGAGTCCTGACCACTGCTCCATGATTCTATACTGAGTCCTGACCACTGCTCCATGATTCTATACTGAGTCCTGACCACTGCTCCATGATTTTATACTGAGTCCTGACCACTGCTCCATGATTCTATACTGAGTCCTGACCACTGCTCCATGATTCTATACTGAGTCCTGACCACTGCTCCATGATTCTATACTGAGTCCTGACCACTGCTCCATGATTCTATACTGAGTCCTGACCACTGCGCCATGATTCTATACTGAGTCCTGACCACTGCTCCATGATTCTATACTGAGTCCTGACCACTGCTCCATGATTCTATACTGAGTCCTGACCACTGCTCCATGATTCTATACTGAGTCCTGACCACTGCCCCATGATTCTATACTGAGTCCTGACCACTGCCCCATGATTCTATACTGAGTCCTGACCACTGCTCCATGATTCTATACTGAGTCCTGACCACTGCTCCATGATTCTATACTGAGTCCTGACCACTGCCCCATGATTCTATACTGAGTCCTGACCACTGCCCCATGATTCTATAATGAGTCCTGACCACTGCTCCATGATTCTATACTGAGTCCTGACCACTGCTCCATGATTCTATACTGAGTCCTGACCACTGCTCCATGATTCTATACTGAGTCCTGACCACTGCGCCATGATTCTATACTGAGTCCTGACCACTGCTCCATGATACTATACGGAGTCCTGACCACTGCTCCATGATTATATACTGAGTCCTGACCACTGCCCCATGATTCTATACTGAGTCCTGACCACTGCCCCATGATTCTATACTGAGTCCTGACCACTGCTCCATGATTCTATACTGAGTCCTGACCACTGCTCCATGATTCTATACTGAGTCCTGACCACTGCTCCATGATTCTATACTGAGTCCTGACCACTGCTCCATGATTCTATAATGAGTCCTGACCACTGCTCCATGATTCTATACTGAGTCCTGACCACTGCTCCATGATTCTATACTGAGTCCTGACCACTGCTCCATGATTCTATACTGAGTCCTGACCACTGCTCCATGATTCTATACGGAGTCCTGACCACTGCTCCATGATTCTATACTGAGTCCTGACCACTGCTCCATGATTCTATACTGAGTCCTTACCACTGCTCCATGATTCTATACTGAGTCCTGACCACTGCTCCATGATTCTATACTGAGTCCTGACCACTGCTCCATGATTCTATACTGAGTCCTGACCACTGCTCCATGATTCTATACTGAGTCCTGACCACTGCTCCATGATTCTATACTGAGTCCTGACCACTGCTCCATGATTCTATACTGAGTCCTGACCACTGCTCCATGATTCTATACGGAGTCCTGACCACTGCTCCATGATTCTATACTGAGTCCTGACCACTGCTCCATGATTCTATACTGAGTCCTGACCACTGCTCCATGATTCTATACTGAGTCCTGACCAGTGCCCCATGATTCTATACTGAGTCCTGACCACTGCTCCATGAATCTATACTGAGTCCTGACCACTGCTCCATGAATCTATACTGAGTCCTGACCACTGCTCCATGATTCTATACTGAGTCCTGACCACTGCTCCATGATTCTATACTGAGTCCTGACCACTGCTCCATGATTCTATACTGAGTCCTGACCACTGCTCCATGATTCTATACGGAGTCCTGACCACTGCTCCATGATTCTATAATGAGTCCTGACCACTGCTCCATGAGTATATACTGAGTCCTGACCACTGCTCCATGATTCTATACTGAGTCCTGACCACTGCTCCATGATTCTATACAGAGTCCTGACCACTGCTCCATGATTCTATACTGAGTCCTGACCACTGCTCCATGATTCTATACTGAGTCCTGACCACTGCTCCATGATTCTATACTGAGTCCTGACCACTGCTCCATGATTCTATACTGAGTCCTGACCACTGCTCCATGATTCTATACTGAGTCCTGACCACTGCCCCATGATTCTATACTGAGTCCTGACCACTGCCCCATGATTCTATACTGAGTCCTGACCACTGCTCCATGATTCTATACTGAGTCCTGACCACTGCTCCATGATTCTATAATGAGTCCTGACCACTGCCCCATGATTCTATACTGAGTCCTGACCACTGCTCCATGATTCTATACTGAGTCCTGACCACTGCTCCATGATTCTATACTGAGTCCTGACCACTGCTCCATGATTCTATACTGAGTCCTGACCACTGCTCCATGATTCTATACTGAGTCCTGACCACTGCTCCATGATTCTATACTGAGTCCTGACCACTGCTCCATGATTCTATACTGAGTCCTGACCACTGCTCCATGATTCTATACTGAGTCCTGACCACTGCTCCATGATTCTATACTGAGTCCTGACCACTGCCCCATGATTCTATACTGAGTCCTGACCACTGCCCCATGATTCTATACTGAGTCCTGACCACTGCTCCATGATTCTATACTGAGTCCTGACCACTGCTCCATGAGTATATACTGAGTCCTGACCACTGCCCCATGATTCTATACTGAGTCCTGACCACTGCCCCATGATTCTATACGGAGTCCTGACCACTGCCCCATGATTCTATACTGAGTCCTGACCACTGCTCCATGATTCTATACTGAGTCCTGACCACTGCTCCATGATACTATACGGAGTCCTGACCACTGCTCCATGATTCTATACTGAGTCCTGACCACTGCCCCATGATTCTATACTGAGTCCTGACCACTGCCCCATGATTCTATACTGAGTCCTGACCACTGCTCCATGATTCTATACTGAGTCCTGACCACTGCTCCATGATTCTATACTGAGTCCTGACCACTGCTCCATGATTCTATACTGAGTCCTGACCACTGCTCCATGATTCTATAATGAGTCCTGACCACTGCTCCATGAGTATATACTGAGTCCTGACCACTGCTCCATGATTCTATACTGAGTCCTGACCACTGCTCCATGATTCTATACTGAGTCCTGACCACTGCTCCATGATTCTATACGGAGTCCTGACCACTGCTCCATGATTCTATACTGAGTCCTGACCACTGCTCCATGATTCTATACTGAGTCCTGACCACTGCTCCATGATTCTATACTGAGTCCTGACCACTGCTCCATGATTCTATACGGAGTCCTGACCACTGCTCCATGATTCTATACTGAGTCCTGACCACTGCTCCATGATTCTATACTGAGTCCTGACCACTGCTCCATGATTCTATCTTGAGTCCTGACCACTGCTCCATGATTCTATACTGAGTCCTGACCACTGCTCCATGATTCTATACTGAGTCCTGACCACTGCTCCATGATTCTATAATGAGTCCTGACCACTGCTCCATGATTCTATACTGAGTCCTGACCACTGCTCCATGATTCTATACTGAGTCCTGACCACTGCTCCATGATTCTATACTGAGTCCTGACCACTGCTCCATGATTCTATACTGAGTCCTGACCACTGCTCCATGATTCTATACTGAGTCCTGACCACTGCTCCATGATTCTATACTGAGTCCTGACCACTGCTCCATGATTCTATACTGAGTCCTGACCACTGCTCCATGATTCTATACTGAGTCCTGACCACTGCCCCATGATTCTATACTGAGTCCTGACCACTGCTCCATGATTCTATACTGAGTCCTGACCACTGCTCCATGATTCTATACTGAGTCCTGACCACTGCTCCATGATTCTATACTGAGTCCTGACCACTGCTCCATGATTATACACTGAGTCCTGACCACTGCTCCATGATTCTATACTGAGTCCTGACCACTGCTCCCTGATTATATACTGAGTCCTGACCACTGCTCCATGATTCTATACTGAGTCCTGACCACTGCTCCATGATTATACACTGAGTCCTGACCACTGCCCCATGATTTTATTTCCATCATTTACACTTTCAAAATAACAGAAAACAAAAAAAATGGCGTCTGCAAAAGTTTGTGCCCCCTGCAGAGTTAATACCTTTGGTAAGTATCACAGCTTGTAAATGCTTTTTGTAGCAGCCAAGAGTCTTTCAATTCTTGTTTGAGGTATCTTTGCCCATTCTTCCTTACAAAAGTCTTCCAGTTCTTTGAGATTTCTGGGCTGTCTGTCACGCACTGCTCTTTTAAAGGGGTTGTGCGCTGCCCTTACTTTGGGAGCTCCGCTCACAGCGTCCGGAAGTTCATTTCTCCGAATGCTGTGTGCGGGCTTCCGTGTTCGCGGCCGCCGGGAATGATGTTACGCCCGGCACATCGTGACGTCTCGCCCGCCCCCTCAACGAAAGTCTATGGGAGGGGGCGCGACCGCTGTCATGGAGCTCCGAAAGTAAGGGCAGCGCACAACCCCTTTAAGGTCTATCCATAGATTTTCAATGATGTTGAGGTCAGGAGATTGTGAAGACCATGGCAAAACCTTCAGTTTACGCCTCTTGATGTAATCCCCCGTGGATTTCGAGGTGTGTTTAGGATCATTATCCATTTGTAGAAGCCATCCTCTCTTTAACTTCAGCTTTTTCACAGATGGCATCAAGTTAGCATCCAAAATTTGCAGAAATTTTATTGAATCCATTTTTCCTTCTACTCGTGAGATGTTCCCTGTGCCACTGGCTGCAATACAACCCCAAAGCATGATTGATCCACCCCCATGCTTAACAGTTGGACAGAGGTTCTTTTCATTAAATTCTGTTCCCCTTCTTCTCCAAACGTACCTTTGCTCATTCCGGCCAAAAAGTTCAATTTTAACCTCATCGGTCCACAGAACTTGTTTCCAAAATGCATCAGGCTTGTCTATATGTTCATTTGCAAAGTTCAAACGCTGATTTTTGTTGTGAGGACGTAGAAGAGGTTTTCTTCTGATGACTCTTCCATGAAGACCATATTTGTACAAGTATCTCTTTATAGTGGAATAGTGGACCACAACTCCAGTGTCTGCCAGATCTTTCTGGAGGGATTGTGCAGTCAAACGTGGGTTTTGAATTGTTTTTCTCACATTCCTGCGAGCTGTTCTGTCTGATATTTTTCTTGGTCTTCCAGATCTTGCTTTAACTTCCACTGTTACTGATGACTGCCATTTCTTAATTACATTCCGAACAGAGGATATTGACATCTGAAAACATTTTTCTATCTTCTTATAGCCTTCTCCAGCTTTGTGAGCGTCAACTATTTTCAGTCTCAGATTTCTAGACAACTGCTTAGAAGAACCCATGGTGCTGATTGTTGGGGCAAGGTCAGATGAGTCTGGGCATTTATAACCTTTGAGATGACATCACGTGGTCTTCCCAGATGATGATTGAGAACAATCCATGACACTGGCAGGTCTCAGCTTTGTAAAGGGCGCAGTGCATGCTATAAATTCTGCAGGGTGCCCAAACTTTTGCAGACGCCATTTTTTTGTTTTCTATTATTTTGAAAGTGTAAATGATGGAAATAAAATGTAACTTTTGGTGACATATTATAAGAATGTCTAATCTGTAATTTGATCCTTTTGGAGATTCTTCCATCTTTCTTTGGCTTCTTTATGCACATTAATACTAATTGTTACCTGGGGTGCCCAAACATTAGATCTGTATATACACCTGCTGTATACTCCTCTATATACACCCCCTGTATACTCCTCTATACACCCCCTGTATACTCCTCTATATACACAGCCCCTCTATACTCCTCTATATACCCCCCCTGTATACTCCTCTATATACACAGCCCCTGTATACTCCTCTATATACACCCCCTGTATACTCCTCTATACACCCCCTGTATACTCCTCTATATACACAGCCCCTGTATATTCCTCTATATACCCCCCCTGTATACACGTCTATATACCCCCCCTGTATACTCCTCTATATACACCTCCAGTATACTCCTCTATATACACCCCCTGTATACTCCTCTATATACACCCTCCTGTATACTCCTCTATATATACCCTCCTGTATACACCTCCTGTATACTCCTCTATATACACCTCCTGTATACTCCTCTATATACACCCTCCTGTATACTCCTCTATATACACCCTCTGTATACACCTCTATATACACCTCCTGTATACTCCTCTATATACACCCCCTGTATACTCCTCTATATACACCCCCTGTATACTCCTCTATATACACCCCCTGTATACTCCTCTATATACACCCCCTGTATACTCCTCTATATACACCTCCTGTATACTCCTCTATATACACCCCTGTATACTCCTCTATATACACCCTCCTGTATACTCCTCTATATACACCCTCCTGTATACTCCTCTATATACACCTCCTGTATACTCCTCTATATACACCCCCTGTATACATCTCCTGTATACTCCTCTATATACACCTCCTGTATACTCCTCTATATACACCTCCTGTATACTCCTCTATATACACCCCCTGTATACTCCTCTATATACACCCCCTGTATACTCCTCTATATACACCCCCTGTATACTCCTTTATATATACCCCCTGTATACTCCTCTATATACACCCCCTGTATACTCCTCTATATACACCCCCTGTATACTCCTCTATATACACCCCCTGTATACTCCTCTATATACACCCCCTGTATACTCCTCTATATACACCCCCTGTATCCTCCTCTATATACACCCCCTGTATACTCCTCTATATACCCCCCTGTATCCTCCTCTATATACACAGCCCCTGTATACTCCTCTATATACACCTCCTGTATACTCCTCTATATACACCTCCTGTATACTCCTCTATATATACCTCCTGTATACTCCTCTATATACACCCCCTGTATACTCCTCTATATACACCCCCTGTATACTCCTCTATATACACCCCTGTATACTCCTCTATATACACCCTCCTGTATACTCCTCTATATACACCCTCCTGTATACTCCTCTATATACACCCCCTGTATACTCCTCTATATACACCCTCCTGTATACTCCTCTATATACCCCCCTGTATACTCCTCTATATAAACCTCCTGTATACTCCTCTATATACACCCCCTGTATACTCCTCTATATACACCCCCTGTATACTCCTCTATATACACCCCCTGTATCCTCCTCTATCTACACCCCTGTATCCTCCTCTATATACACCCCCTGTATCCTCCTCTATATACACCCCCTGTATACTCCTCTATATACCCCCCTGTATCCTCCTCTATATACACAGCCCCTGTATACTCCTCTATATACACCTCCTGTATACTCCTCTATATACACCTCCTGTATACTCCTCTATATATACCTCCTGTATACTCCTCTATATACACCCCCTGTATACTCCTCTATATACACCCCTGTATACTCCTCTATATACACCCTCCTGTATACTCCTCTATATACACCCTCCTGTATACTCCTCTATATACACCCCCTGTATACTCCTCTATATACACCCCTGTATACTCCTCTATATACACCCTCCTGTATACTCCTCTATATATACCTCCTGTATACTCCTCTATATACACCCCCTGTATACTCCTCTATATACACCCCTGTATACTCCTCTATATACACCCTCCTGTATACTCCTCTATATACACCCTCCTGTATACTCCTCTATATACACCCCCTGTATACTCCTCTATATACACCCCTGTATACTCCTCTATATACACCCTCCTGTATACTCCTCTATATACCCCCCTGTATACTCCTCTATATAAACCTCCTGTATACTCCTCTATATACACCCCCTGTATACTCCTCTATATACACCCTCCTGTATACTCCTCTATATACACCCTCCTGTATACTCCTCTATATACACCCCCTGTATACTCCTCTATATACACCCCTGTATACTCCTCTATATACACCCTCCTGTATACTCCTCTATATACCCCCCTGTATACTCCTCTATATAAACCTCCTGTATACTCCTCTATATACACCCCCTGTATACTCCTCTATATACACCCTCCTGTATACTCCTCTATATACACCCTCCTGTATACTCCTCTATATACACCCCCTGTATACTCCTCTATATACACCCTCCTGTATACTCCTCTATATACACCCTCCTGTATACTCCTCTATATACACCTCCTGTATACTCCTCTATATACACCCTCCTGTATACTCCTCTATAAACACCCCCTGTATACTCCTCTATATACACCCTCCTGTATACTCCTCTATATACACCCTCCTGTATACTCCTCTATATACACCCTCCTGTATACTCCTCTATATACACCCCCTGTATACTCCTCTATATACACCTCCTGTATACTCCTCTATATACACCCTCCTGTATACTCCTCTATATACACCCCTGTATACTCCTCTATATACACCTCCTGTATACTCCTCTACATACACCTCCTGTATACTCCTCTATATACACCCCCTGTATACTCCTCTATATACACCCTCCTGTATACTCCTCTATATACACCCCCTGTATACTCCTTTATATACACGCTCCTGTATACTCCTCTATATACACCCCTGTATACTCCTCTATATACACCCTCCTGTATACTCCTCTATATACACCCTCCTGTATACTCCTCTATATACACCCCCTGTATACTCCTCTATATACACCTCCTGTATACTCCTCTATATACACCCTCCTGTATACTCCTCTATATACACCCCCTGTATACTCCTCTATATACACCTCCTGTATACTCCTCTATATACACCCCCTGCATACTCCTCTATATACACCCTCCTGTATACTCCTCTATATACACCCTCCTGTATACTCTTCTATATACACCTCCTGTATACTCCTCTATATACACCTCCTGTATACTCCTCTATATACACCCCCTGTATACTCCTCTATATACACCCTCCTGTATACTCCTCTACATACACCTCCTGTATACTCCTCTATATACACCCCCTGCATACTCCTCTATATACACCCTCCTGTATACTCCTCTATATACACCCTCCTGTATACTCTTCTATATACACCTCCTGTATACTCCTCTATATACACCTCCTGTATACTCCTCTATATACACCCCCTGTATACTCCTCTATATACACCCTCCTGTATACTCCTCTATATACACCCCCTGTATACTCCTCTATATACACCTCCTGTATACTCCTCTATATACACCTCCTGTATACTCCTCTATATACACCTCCTGTATACTCCTCTATATACACCCCCTGTATACTCCTCTATATACACCCTCCTGTATACTCTTCTATATACACCCCCTGTATACTCCTTTATATACACCCCCTGTATACTCCTCTATATACCCCCCTGTATACTCCTCTATATACACCCTCCTGTATACTCTTCTATATACACCTCCTGTATACTCCTCTATATACACCCCCTGTATACTCCTCTATATACACCTCCTGTATACTCCTCTATATACACCCCCTGTATACTCCTCTATATACACCCTCCTGTATACTCCTCTATATACACGCTCCTGTATACTCCTCTATATACACCCCCCGTATACTCCTCTATATACACCCCCTGTATACTCCTCTATATACACCCTCCTGTATACTCCTCTATATACACCCTCCTGTATACTCTCCCCCCGGTTTCTCACCCCCAGATCGGGTTCAGCTTCTTCCTCGAAGTCGGATCCGAGGTCAGACATGTCTGTGTCCTGTACCGGGGCCGCTCGGGTGTAGACGCCGGATCTACCGCACGATCTCCGCTCTCCTTCTTGTATCCGCCGCTTCCTGTTACCATAGAGACGCGTCCTCAGTCTCCATAGTGACCAGTCCCGCCCAACAGCTGCTGCTGGTTACCGTGGTAAAATGTCACATGACCCACACAGGAGAAGAAGGCGGCCATCTTTATACCGGGCAGAAGAAACGTTCCCACTTCCTGTGACAACCCCTCGTGTGTCACAGTCTTTACTGTCCCCTTATACCTTCTTTGTGTGTCACAGTCATTACTGTCCCCTTATCCCGCCTCATTTATCACAGCCATAAGTGTCCTTTTATCTCTCCCATGTCTGTCATTACAGTCCCCTCAGTTTCCCTATGTGTCACACTTATTACTGCCCCCTTATTTCTTTTTTCCTGTGTCACATTCATTATTGTCCCCTCATCTTTCCCCATGTGTCACAGTCATTACTGTCCCCCTCATCTCCCTCTTATGTCACACTCGTTACTGTCCCTTCATCTCTGTGTGTCACACTCATCACTATCCCCTCATCTCCCTGTGTCACACTTATTACTGTCCTCTCATTTCTGTCACACTTATTACTGTCCTCTCATCTCTGTCACACTTATTACTGTCCCCTCATCTCTGTCACACTTGTTACTGTCCCCTCATCTCCATGTGTCACACTTATTACTGTCCTCTCATCTCTGTGTCTCACTCATCACTATCCCCTCATCTCCCTCTTATGTCACACTCGTTACTGTCCTCTCATCTCTGTGTGTCACACTTATTACTGTCCCCTCATCCTCCTTACATCACCCCCACCGTGCACTGTATCCCATCGCTCTGCTGCACATCATATTACATTGTAATTATTGGGTGGACATTGGACAGATCTCTGTGCCAATGTTATATGATTGGTTATGTGGTTGTTGGTTATATGATTGGTTATGTGGTTGTTGGTTATATGATTGGTTATAGTGTTGTTGGTTATATGATTGGTTATGGGGTTGTTGGTTATATGATTGGTTATGGGGATGTTGGTTATATGATTGGTTATGGGGTTGTTGGTTATATTATTGGTTATGTGGTTGTTGGTTATATGATTGGTTATGGGGATGTTGGTTATATGATTGGTTATGGGGTTGTTGGTTATATGATTGGTTATGGGGTTGTTGGTTATATAATTGGTTATGGGGTTGTTGGTTATATTATTGGTTATGGGGTTGTTGGTTATATGATTGGTTATGGGGATGTTGGTTATATAATTGGTTATGGGGATGTTGGTTATATGATTGGTTATGGGGTTGTTGGTTATATGATTGGTTATGGGGTTGTTGGTTATATGATTGGTTATAGGGTTGTTGGTTATATGATTGGTTATGGGGTTGTTGGTTATATGATTGGTTATGGGGTTGTTGGTTATATGATTGGTTATGGGGTTGTTGGTTATATGATTGGTTATATGATTGGTTATGGGGTTGTTGGTTATATGATTGGTTATGGGGTTGTTGGTTATATGATTGGTTATGGGGTTGTTGGTTATATGATTGGTTATGGGGTTGTTGGTTATATGATTGGTTATGGGGTTGTTGGTTATATGATTGGTTATGGGGATGTTGGTTATATGATTGGTTATGGGGTTGTTGGTTATATGATTGGTTATGTGGTTGTTGGTTATATGATTGGTTATGGGGTTGTTGGTTATATGATTGGTTATGGGGTTGTTGGTTATATGATTGGTTATGGGGATGTTGGTTATATGATTGGTTATGGGGTTGTTGGTTATATAATTGGTTATGGGGTTGTTGGTTATATGATTGGTTATGGGGTTGTTGGTTATATGATTGGTTATGGGGTTGTTGGTTATATGATTGGTTATGGGGTTGTTGGTTATATGATTGGTTATGGGGATGTTGGTTATATGATTGGTTATGGGGTTGTTGGTTATATGATTGGTTATGTGGTTGTTGGTTATATGATTGGTTATGGGGTTGTTGGTTATATGATTGGTTATGGGGTTGTTGGTTATATGATTGGTTATGGGGATGTTGGTTATATGATTGGTTATGGGGTTGTTGGTTATATAATTGGTTATGGGGTTGTTGGTTATATGATTGGTTATGTGGTTGTTGGTTATATGATTGGTTATGGGGTTTTTGGTTATATGATTGGTTATGTGGTTGTTGGTTTTATGATTGGTTATATGGTTGTTGGTTATATGATTGGTTATGTGGTTGTTGGTTATATGATTGGTTATGGGGATGTTGGTTATATGATTGGTTATGGGGTTGTTGGTTATATGATTGGTTATGGGGATGTTGGTTATATGATTGGTTATGGGGTTGTTGGTTATATAATTGGTTATGGGGTTGTTGGTTATATGATTGGTTATGTGGTTGTTGGTTATATGATTGGTTATGGGGTTTTTGGTTATATGATTGGTTATGTGGTTGTTGGTTTTATGATTGGTTATATGGTTGTTGGTTATATGATTGGTTATGGGGTTGTTGGTTATATGATTGGTTATGTGGATGTTGGTTATATGATTGGTTATGGTGTTGTTGGTTATATGATTGGTTATGGTGTTGTTGGTTATATGATTGGTTATGGGGTTGTTGGTTATATGATTGGTTATGGGGTTGTTGGTTGTATGATTGGTTATGGGGTTGTTGGTTATATGATTGGTTATGGGGATGTTGGTTATATGATTGGTTATGGGGATGTTGGTTATATGATTGGTTATGGGGTTGTTGGTTATATGATTGGTCATGTGGTTGTTGGTTATATGATTGGTTATGTGGTTGTTGGTTATATTATTGGTTATATAATTGGTTATGGGGTTGTTGGTTATATGATTGATTGGTTATAGGGTTGTTGGTTATATGATTGGTTATGGGGATTTTGGTTATATGATTGGTTATATGATTGGTTATGTGGTTGTTGGTTATATGATTGGTTATGGGGATGTTGGTTATATGATTGGTTATGGGGTTGTTGATTATATGATTGGTTATGGGGATGTTGGTTATATGATTGGTTATGGGGTTGTTGATTATATGATTGGTTATGGGGATGTTGGTTATATGATTGGTTATGGGGATGTTGGTTATATGATTGGTTATGGGGATGTTGGTTATATGATTGGTTATGGGGATGTTGGTTATATGATTGGTTATGGGGATGTTGGTTATATGATTGGTTATGGGGTTGTTGGTTATATGATTGGTTATGGGGTTGTTGGTTATATGATTGGTTATGGGGATGTTGGTTATATGATTGGTTATGGGGTTGTTGGTTATAGGGATCTTGGTTATATGATTGGTTATGGGGTTGTTGGTTATATGATTGGTTATGGTGTTGTTGGTTATATGATTGGTTATGGGGTTGTTGGTTATATAATTGGTTATGGGGTTGTTGGTTATATGATTGGTTATGTGGTTGTTGGTTATATGATTGGTTATGGGGTTGTTGGTTATATAATTGGTTATGGGGTTGTTGGTTATATGATTGGTTATGGGGTTGTTGGTTATATGATTGGTTATGTGGTTGTTGGTTATATGATTGGTTATGGGGTTGTTGGTTATATAATTGGTTATGGGGTTGTTGGTTATATGATTGGTTATGGGGTTGTTGGTTATATGATTGGTTATATGATTGGTTATGGGGTTGTTGGTTATATGATTGGTTATGGGGTTGTTGGTTATATAATTGGTTATGGGGTTGTTGGTTATATGATTGGTTATGGGGTTGTTGGTTATATAATTGGTTATGGGGATGTTGGTTATATGATTGGTTATGGGGTTGTTGGTTATATGATTGGTTATATGATTGGTTATGGGGTTGTTGGTTATATGATTGGTTATGGGGTTATTGGTTATATAATTGAGGATTTTCCTAGTACAGTGACGGAAAATATTGATTTTATTAATACAGGAGGCTCATATCAGAATGCATTATCCTTCTTTATTTTGCCCATTAGCAGAAAGAATGACAGTATTAAACATGAAAAGAAAAAAGAAAACACAGGTGTCCAAGCACCTAGTAACCATAGCAACTCCCTCCTTCATCCCACCAATCCAAGCATAGACTGCCCTATATAACCAAGCTGCAGCCCCTCCTCCTCCTCTTTCTTTATGCCGTGACTTAGTCCAGTATCGAAACCGCAGAACTCGCGCCACGGCGTCCACACGGAGGATCTTGAACCAATAACGCAGAACGTCAATCTTCAAACAGGAACGATCAACCGGATAGGTCACGCAGCTGACCCCAACAATGAACCGTGGAAAGGCAGAACCAATCTTCAATATCCTGAAAACAACAAAGGTTATAAATAATAACGGGTAAAGGAAACGGGTGGGATGATATTCGCCTCCTGTCTTAATAAAATCAATATTTTCCGTCACTGTACTAGGAAAATCCTCAATTTTATTGCAGACAGGAGGCTCATATCAGAATGCATGTTCAAAGCACAGTACATAGAGAAGCATCATAAGTACATCACAATACAGACATAGACACATGTACAGTAGGTTTAAAATAGAACGTTCGGAATGTATCCTCAGATGACCAGTCGGCCGCCCTTAAGAGTTCCGAAAGCGAGCCACCCGTCTGAAAGACTTTGGTCGACATCGCACTCCTAGTGGAGTGAGCCGTGAATAGTGACACATCAATACCCGCCAAGGACATTGTCAATTTCACCCACCGAGCCAATGTCGGGGAGGAAACTGGTAAATATGGCGGACAATAGGAGATGAGGAGCTGCGCCGAACCCGTCGGACGACGCGTAGCTGTCTTCAACTCATAAGACCGAAGACATCGAACGACACACAATTTCGGACGCGTCGGAAAAGATGGGAAGAAAACCGAACGTAGATCAGTTTTGGTCCTACGACAAATGGAAAAACAAACCCCATCGGGAACAAATTGTTTCCTGTAAATATCCAGGGCCCTTACGTCTGACACACGCTTGATGGAGACCAGGCATAACAACATTGTCAATTTAAACGACAGGAGTTTAAGAGACAAGTCGTCATTGTCTTCCCATGTCTCAAACATGCGTAATACACTGCTAACATCCCACGTGGTGAGATATCGCGAAGAAGGCGGTCTCTTAAACCGCATCCCCCTCACAAGAAGGCAGACAATAGGGTGTTGTCCAACCAATAAGCCATCCACCAACCCATGGGAGGCGGAAATAGCCGAGCGATAAACGTTAATCGTGCGATAAGCTTTCCCCGCCTCAAAAGACTCCGAGAGGTAATTAATGACCTCCGCTACAGGGGCACGTACGGGATCCAAATCCCGTCGTGAGCACCAACGAAGCCAAAGTCCCCAGGCTGATCGATAAGCCGATCTGGTACCTGGAGCCCAAGCGTCATTGATGAAGTCAGAAGCCGATTGCGAAATGCGGCCCCCAAGCGAAGGTGTCCCTAAATCAACCATGCCAACAGCGGCAGTTGATCGTCCGATATCAAGGGATGAAGATTCCCTGAGGGGTCTCGAAGCAACGTGAGTAGAGGCGGACACAACCTCGGCACATCTATGGCCATCCCCAGGACCTGGGGAAACCACGACTGAGTCGGCCACCAGGGGGTGATCAACACCAGCTTCGCTTTCTGGGACACCGTCTGCCATAATACTCTGGGAATCATGGTAAATGACGGGAAGGCGTACAGAGTGCCCTGTGGCCACACTTGAAGAAACGCGTCCGTCGCCATGGCGTCCGGATCCGGTCGCCAACTGAAAAATCGTGGCAGCTGTCGATTGAGACGAGATGCGAATAAGTCGATACTCAATGGCCCCCACAGGGCACGGATCGCCCGGAACACCGTTGGCTCCAACATCCAATCGCTGGAGTCCGTGATGTACCTGGAGTTCCAGTCCGCAATGGCGTTGGAAATTCCAGGAAGATACTCCGCGGTCAACAATATATTCCGCTGAAGGCAGAATTGCCAAAGGATCGTCGCGAGATCTGCGAGGATCTTGGATTTCGTGCCTCCCAGGCGGTTGATGTATTGAACGGCTGCTACATTGTCCATGCGCAGCAGGATACAACAATCCGACCTGTGGAAAGCGAAACTCCTCAGGGCAAAGGTGCCCGCGAGAAGTTCCAGGCAATTGATGTGCAAACACATTTCCGATGGTGACCACTTGCCTCCGGACGTCGATGCCCCGCAGCGGGCACCCCAACCCTGCAGGCTGGCGTCTGATTCTATCACCAAGTCCGGTTTGGAATTGAAAATTGTCTTCCCATTCCAAACCTGAACATGATGCAGCCACCACAGGAGTTCTCCCTTGGCTTCTGCGGATAGTGGCACTTCAGTTGAGTAGGGCAAACCATCCCTCAAGTGCCGAATCTTCAGCCTCTGCAGCGCCCTGTAGTGTAAGGGGGCAGGGAAGATTGCCTGGATGGAGGCTGTCAGCAGACCGACCACCCGAGCGAGCGCCCACAATGAGACCACCTATGTACGGAGAAGCTTCCGGATCTCCTTGCGGATCGTAGTCAGTTTCCTCGTGGGCAGACTCAGGGTGGCCAAGTGGGTATCCATCTCGAAACCCAGGAACTCCGTCCGTCGAGACGGCGTGAGTACCGACTTCTCTTCGTTGAGCAGAAAGCCCAACTCCGAGAGCAGAGCGGCCGTCCATTGGACATGCTGCACGGCCAACGCGTACGTGGACGCCATGATCAGAATATCGTCAAGATAGACGATCAGGCGTACCCCCCGGCTCCTGAGCAAAGCCATGACCGGTCTCAGCAGTTTGGTGAAGCACCATGGTGCTGAAGAGAGGCCGAACGGGAGGCACGCAAATTCCCATTTGCGACCTTCCCAACAGAACTGAAGATATGGACGTGAAGAAAGGTGTATCGGCACGGTCAGATACGCGTCTTTCAGATCTATCTTTGCCAACCAGTCTCCTGGTAGCAAAAGATCTCTGAGAAGATGTATCCCCTCCATCTTGAAGTGGCGATACAAAACGTACTCGTTTAAATGTTTCAAGTTTATGACCGGGCGGTGACCTCCGTCCTTCTTTTTGACCAAGAAAATATTGCTCACATAACCCGGAGCGTCCCAAGACACCTCCTGGATGGCGTGCTTCAACTGCAGATCCATCAATTCTGAGCGGATCAGGGCCTTGTCGGCATCCGCGAAGTGTATCGCTGGCGGCCAACAAGTCTGTATCAGAGGAGAGAGAAATTCTATTTGATAGCCGGTTACAGTTTGCAAGACCCACGGATCGGATGTGATCCGGGACCAGGTACGGGAAAAATACCCCAGCCTGCCCCCCACAGGAATCCATGCTAATGACAGAATAGGTAGTCTCACCTGTGCCCCTGGATCTTGGGTATCCGCGGCTGGCACCCCTCGCTCTCCACGGACGTCCTCTAGGCGGAAAGAATGGAGTTGAGGGCTGTGGTGGCTGGGGAACTGGTGCGTAATATTGTCTGTCAGGCATGTAGTGGCCCCTGTTATAGGGTCTATAGTTGGTGGCACGGCCGGAAGGGCGACCCCTACCCCTTCCAGCCCTGGGGAAAACCTTGTTAGCGCCCACCTTTTTTAAAGAGGATTGGGCTTTGTCAAGGCCCGAGAAAAGGCCAACATACTTATTTATATTTTTAAGAAAGGCCTCCCCGAACAGTAAACCGTCCGCTGGTGGACCAGGTTCGTCGGTAGCCAGGTGAGTAAGTTGGGGATCCAGCCGCATAAGGATGGATCTCCGGCGTTCCGTAGACGCCGCAGTGTTTGCATTGCCGAGCAAGCAAACTGCTCGTAATGCCCAGCCCCGTAAAATGTCTGCATCAATTACTTCACCTGAAGCGACAGCATGTTCGGCCAATTGTAAAATCTTAGTCATAGGCCCAAGAACATCCAACAATTTGTCCTGAACAGCTTTGAAAGATTTGTCAATACCCTTTTTAGGGTTTTTACTGGTCTTAACCAGATAGCGCACCAGAATGGGGTCCAACTCTGGCGTCATGGCGACATTATTGGACAGTGACGGTCGTGGACACTCCGCCCTCAATTTATTGCGGTTGCGACTATCTAAAGATTTGCGCAGCCAAGCCGAAACATAATCAGCCACCTGTGACATGGGCGTCCACTCCCCTGAACGGGGGTGTTTGATATTCTCCGGGCTGAAGAATGGAATTCCCATGGAATCCAAGATCGCCCTGGGGGCGCTTGTGTCAGCGGAGCTATGTGGAGGAGAACGACTCGCGTTCCCTTCCAGATCCTCGTCCTCAAACTCATACAAATCATCATCCCCAGAGTCTGAGGTGCCATCTGAATCTTCAACAAAAGAGTCGGGCTTATTACGCCTGGAGGACCGAGAGGTTCCACCGGGCATGTCATCCCCATCCGTGGGGTTCTGAGCACTCACAGTGGTATCCTCAGGAGGCACTGAGGTCTTAGTTAGTTTAGAACCACCTCCAATAGTAGGTGTATTGGTAAGGTGGGTATCTAAGTCGGAGCAATAGCGTCTCTTCCGGTCCGACTTGCCGGGTCTTAGTAGGCTGGAAGCCTGGGATTGTATGTGGGAGGCGACCAAGGGGGTATCTGAAGAGGCCGGCCCTTCCCGGTGTTGCCGTGACAACGCCATGGAAACATACTTTGATATGCTGTCATTGACAGATGACATGGCGGAGGCCAGGGCGGATTGGACCGATGTAGACACCATCTGTTGCAATAATTCAGAAGGGGCTAGGATATGGTCCTGAGATGAATGAGTCAGCCCACCATTAGGTGGAGATAGCTGATCATCAGACATGATGTAGTTAAAATATGTATGGATGTACAATATAAGCGTGCAGTCCCAGCTGTAAGGAGAGAACAGACAGAGGGACTAGCATTAACTGCAGTGAATAAATAACATATAAATATACAAGAGTATACAATAAGAGAGAGTAGAGAAAAATGTTCGCAATAATGCGCAGCGAAAAAATCCCACTCAGTTGCGAACTGGGTAAGGCGATATTAATGTGCCAGCGCCAAATGATGAGCGGAGGGGCCGCGGGGAATCCCTGAGTCGGCGACAGACGAAACGGCAGGGCCGCGCAACCGAGGGACTCGCCGGGGCATCACACAGAAGGCCTCGCACGCAGGCGAGGTAACAGGCCAAAACGCTCGCGAAGCGAACGTGCGGACACGCCCCCCTGCGGCGCGCGAAGCGCTCAGGAGATCTCAGACTGAAAGCCGGAGAAGAAGGGGGGTGGAGTCAGAAAAAATGGCGGAGCGCCAAAGGGGAGAAAGTAAGTGAGACAGAACAACGGTACCGTTCCCTGGGTCTGAAATACCGACCCAGAGGACAAAAAAGGGGGGATATAGATATATAGATGAATATAGGTAGAAAAACACGGGGAGAGGGGGGAGGGAGAGATAAAGATAGAGAGAGAGAGAGGGAGAGGGACCCTCGCTCCCTCAGAAGCTGGCCACAGAGGGCAGAGTGTCCCCCAACCCTGGGAGTACAGGGTCAAGGTAGAAATCACAATGTGGGTGACAGGAATGAGAATTATTAATGCACTTATCTGTTAGATACTGATGCTGCTAACGAGCAGAAAGAAAGAGAAGGGGCTGCAGCTTGGTTATATAGGGCAGTCTATGCTTGGATTGGTGGGATGGAGGAGGGAGTTGCTTTGGTTACTAGGGGCTTGGACACCTGTGTTTTCTTTTTTCTTTTCATGTTTAACACTGTCATTCTTTCTGCTAATGGGCAAAATAAAGAAGGATAATGCATCTGATATGAGCCTCCTGTCTGCAATAAAATTGGTTATGGGGTTGTTGGTTGTATAATTTGTTATGGGGATGTTGGTTATATGATTGGTTATGGGGATGTTGGTTATATGATTGGTTATGGGGTTGTTGGTTATATGATTGGTTATGGGGATGTTGGTTATATGATTGGTTATGGGGTTGTTGGTTATATAATTGGTTATGGGGTTGTTGGTTATATGATTGGTTATGGGGATGTTGGTTATATGATTGGTTATGGGGTTGTTGGTTATATGATTGGTTATCTGATTGGTTATGGGGTTGTTGGTTATATGATTGGTTATGGGGTTGTTGGTTATATGATTGGTTATGGGGATGTTGGTTATATGATTGGTTATGGGGATGTTGGTTATATGATTGGTTATGGGGATGTTGGTTATATGATTGGTTATGGGGATGTTGGTTATATGATTGGTTATGGGGATGTTGGTTATATGATTGGTTATGGGGATGTTGGTTATATGATTGGTTATGGGGTTGTTGGTTATATGATTGATTATGGGGATGTTGGTTGTATAATTTGTTATGGGGATGTTGGTTATATGATTGATTATGGGGTTGTTGGTTGTATAATTTGTTATGGGGATGTTGGTTATATGATTGGTTATGGGGATGTTGGTTATATGATTGGTTATGGGGATGTTGGTTATATGATTGGTTATGTGGTTGTTGGTTATATGATTGGTTATGTGGTTGTTGGTTATATGATTGGTTATGGGGATGTTGGTTATATGATTGGTTATGGGGTTGTTGGTTATATGATTGGTTATGGGGATGTTGGTTATATGATTGGTTATGGGGTTGTTGGTTATATGATTGGTTATGGGGTTGTTGGTTATATGATTGATTATGGGGATGTTGGTTGTATAATTTGTTATGGGGATGTTGGTTATATGATTGGTTATGGGGTTGTTGGTTATATGATTGGTTATGTGGTTGTTGGTTATATGATTGGTTATGGGGTTGTTGGTTATATGATTGGTTATGGGGATGTTGGTTATATGATTGGTTATGGGGTTGTTGGTTATATGATTGGTTATGGGGTTGTTGGTTATATGATTGGTTATGGGGTTGTTGGTTATATGATTGGTTATGGGGATGTTGGTTATATGATTGGTTATGGGGATGTTGGTTAAATGATTGGTTATGTGGTTGTTGGTTATATGATTGGTTATATGATTGGTTATGGGGATGTTGGTTATATGATTGGTTATGGGGATGTTGGGTAAATGATTGGTTATGTGGTTGTTGGTTATATGATTGGTTATGTGGTTGTTGGTTATATGATTGGTTATAGGGTTGTTGGTTATATGATTGGTTATGGGGTTGTTGGTTATATGATTGGTTATGGGGATGTTGGTTATATGATTGGTTATATGATTGGTTATATGATTGGTTATGGGGATGTTGGTTGTATAATTTGTTATGGGGTTGTTGGTTATATGATTGGTTATGGGGATGTTGGTTATATGATTGGTTATGGGGTTGTTGGTTATATGATTGGTTATGGGGTTGTTGGTTATATGATTGGTTATGGGGATGTTGGTTATATGATTGGTTATGGGGATGTTGGTTATATGATTGGTTATGGGGTTGTTGGTTATATGATTGGTTATGGGGTTGTTGGTTATATGATTGGTTATGGGGATGTTGGTTATATGATTGGTTATATGATTGGTTATGGGGATGTTGGTTATATGATTGGTTATGGGGTTGTTGGTTATATGATTGGTTATAGGGATGTTGGTTATATGATTGATTGGTTATGGGGATGTTGGTTATATGATTGGTTATGGGGATGTTGGTTATATGATTGGTTATGGGGATGTTGGTTATATGATTGGTTATGGGGTTGTTGGTTATATGATTGGTTATGGGGTTGTTGGTTATATGATTGGTTATGGGGATGTTGGTTATATGATTGGTTATGGGGTTGTTGGTTATATGATTGGTTATATGATTGGTTATGGGGTTGTTGGTTATATGATTGGTTATGGGGTTGTTGGTTATATGATTGATTGGTTATGGGGTTGTTGGTTATATAATTGGTTATGGGGTTGTTGGTTATGTGATTGGTTATGGGGATGTTGGTTATATGATTGGTTATGGGGTTGTTGGTTATATGATTGGTTATGGGGTTGTTGGTTATATGATTGGTTATGGGGATGTTGGTTATATGATTGGTTATGGGGATGTATATGATTGGTTATGGGGTTGTTGGTTATATGATTGGTTATGGGGATGTTGGTTATATGATTGGTTATGGGGTTGTTGGTTATATGATTGGTTATGGGGATGTTGGTTATATGATTGGTTATGGGGTTGTTGGTTATATGATTGGTTATAGGGATGTTGGTTATATGATTGGTTATGGGGTTATTGGTTATATGATTGGTTATATGATTGGTTATGGGGTTGTTGGTTATATGATTGGTTATATGATTGGTTATATGATTGGTTATGGGGATGTTGGTTGTATAATTTGTTATGGGGTTGTTGGTTATATGATTGGTTATGGGGATGTTGGTTATATGATTGGTTATGGGGTTGTTGGTTATATGATTGGTTATGGGGTTGTTGGTTATATGATTGGTTATGGGGATGTTGGTTATATGATTGGTTATGGGGATGTTGGTTATATAATTGGTTATGGGGATGTTGGTTATATGATTGGTTATGGGGATGTTGGTTATATGATTGGTTATGGGGTTGTTGGTTATATGATTGGTTATGGGGATGTTGGTTATATGATTGGTTATGGGGATGTTTGTTATATGATTGGTTATGGGGTTGTTGGTTATATGATTGGTTATGGGGTTGTTGGTTATATGATTGGTTATGGGGATGTTGGTTATATGATTGGTTATATGATTGGTTATGGGGATGTTGGTTATATGATTGGTTATGGGGTTGTTGGTTATATGATTGGTTATAGGGATGTTGGTTATATGATTGATTGGTTATGGGGATGTTGGTTATATGATTGGTTATGGGGATGTTGGTTATATGATTGGTTATGGGGATGTTGGTTATATGATTGGTTATGGGGTTGTTGGTTATATGATTGGTTATGGGGTTGTTGGTTATATGATTGGTTATGGGGATGTTGGTTATATGATTGGTTATGGGGTTGTTGGTTATATGATTGGTTATAGGGATGTTGGTTATATGATTGGTTATGGGGTTGTTGGTTATATGATTGGTTATATGATTGGTTATGGGGTTGTTGGTTATATGATTGGTTATGGGGTTGTTGGTTATATGATTGGTTATGGGGTTGTTGGTTATATGATTGGTTATATGATTGGTTATATAATTGGTTATGTGGTTGTTGGTTATATGATTGGTTATGGGGATGTTGGTTATATGATTGGTTATGGGGTTGTTGGTTATATGATTGGTTATAGGGATGTTGGTTATATGATTGATTGGTTATGGGGATGTTGGTTATATGATTAGTTATGGGGTTGTTGGTTATATGATTGGTTATGGGGTTGTTGGTTTTATGATTGGTTATGGGGATGTTGGTTATATGATTGGTTATGGGGTTGTTGGTTATATGATTGGTTATAGGGATGTTGGTTATATGATTGGTTATGGGGTTGTTGGTTATATGATTGGTTATATGATTGGTTATGGGGTTGTTGGTTATATGATTGGTTATGGGGTTGTTGGTTATATGATTGGTTATGGGGTTGTTGGTTATATGATTGGTTATATGATTGGTTATATAATTGGTTATGTGGTTGTTGGTTATATGATTGGTTATGGGGATGTTGGTTATATGATTGGTTATAGGGATGTTGGTTATATGATTGGTTATGGGGTTGTTGGTTATATGATTGGTTATATGATTGGTTATGGGGTTGTTGGTTATATGATTGGTTATGGGGATGTTGGTTATATGATTGGTTATGGGGTTGTTGGTTATATGATTGGTTATGGGGTTGTTGGTTATATGATTGGTTATGGGGATGTTGGTTATATGATTGGTTATGGGGATGTATATGATTGGTTATGGGGTTGTTGGTTATATGATTGGTTATGGGGATGTTGGTTATATGATTGGTTATGGGGTTGTTGGTTATATGATTGGTTATGGGGATGTTGGTTATATGATTGGTTATGGGGTTGTTGGTTATATGATTGGTTATAGGGATGTTGGTTATATGATTGGTTATGGGGTTATTGGTTATATGATTGGTTATATGATTGGTTATGGGGTTGTTGGTTATATGATTGGTTATATGATTGGTTATATGATTGGTTATGGGGATGTTGGTTGTATAATTTGTTATGGGGTTGTTGGTTATATGATTGGTTATGGGGATGTTGGTTATATGATTGGTTATGGGGTTGTTGGTTATATGATTGGTTATGGGGTTGTTGGTTATATGATTGGTTATGGGGATGTTGGTTATATGATTGGTTATGGGGATGTTGGTTATATAATTGGTTATGGGGATGTTGGTTATATGATTGGTTATGGGGATGTTGGTTATATGATTGGTTATGGGGTTGTTGGTTATATGATTGGTTATGGGGATGTTGGTTATATGATTGGTTATGGGGATGTTTGTTATATGATTGGTTATGGGGTTGTTGGTTATATGATTGGTTATGGGGTTGTTGGTTATATGATTGGTTATGGGGTTGTTGGTTATATGATTGATTGGTTATGGGGATGTTGGTTATATGATTGGTTATATGATTGGTTATGGGGATGTTGGTTATATGATTGGTTATGGGGTTGTTGGTTATATGATTGGTTATAGGGATGTTGGTTATATGATTGATTGGTTATGGGGATGTTGGTTATATGATTGGTTATGGGGATGTTGGTTATATGATTGGTTATGGGGATGTTGGTTATATGATTGGTTATGGGGTTGTTGGTTATATGATTGGTTATGGGGTTGTTGGTTATATGATTGGTTATGGGGATGTTGGTTATATGATTGGTTATGGGGTTGTTGGTTATATGATTGGTTATAGGGATGTTGGTTATATGATTGGTTATGGGGTTGTTGGTTATATGATTGGTTATATGATTGGTTATGGGGTTGTTGGTTATATGATTGGTTATGGGGTTGTTGGTTATATGATTGGTTATGGGGTTGTTGGTTATATGATTGGTTATATGATTGGTTATATAATTGGTTATGTGGTTGTTGGTTATATGATTGGTTATGGGGATGTTGGTTATATGATTGGTTATGGGGTTGTTGGTTATATGATTGGTTATAGGGATGTTGGTTATATGATTGATTGGTTATGGGGATGTTGGTTATATGATTAGTTATGGGGTTGTTGGTTATATGATTGGTTATGGGGTTGTTGGTTTTATGATTGGTTATGGGGATGTTGGTTATATGATTGGTTATGGGGTTGTTGGTTATATGATTGGTTATAGGGATGTTGGTTATATGATTGGTTATGGGGTTGTTGGTTATATGATTGGTTATATGATTGGTTATGGGGTTGTTGGTTATATGATTGGTTATGGGGTTGTTGGTTATATGATTGGTTATGGGGTTGTTGGTTATATGATTGGTTATATGATTGGTTATATAATTGGTTATGTGGTTGTTGGTTATATGATTGGTTATGGGGATGTTGGTTATATGATTGGTTATAGGGATGTTGGTTATATGATTGGTTATGGGGTTGTTGGTTATATGATTGGTTATATGATTGGTTATGGGGTTGTTGGTTATATGATTGGTTATGGGGTTGTTGGTTATATGATTGGTTATATGATTGGTTATGGGGTTGTTGGTTATATGATTGGTTATGGGGTTGTTGGTTATATAACTGGTTATGGGGTTGTTGGTTATATGATTGGTTATGGGGTTGTTGGTTATATGATTGGTTATGGGGTTGTTGGTTATATGATTGGTTATGGGTTGTTGATTATATGATTGGTTATGGGGGTTTTGGTTATATGATTGGTTATGGGGTTGTTGGTTATATGATTGGTTATGGGGTTGTTGGTTATATGATTGGTTATGGGGTTGTTGGTTATATGATTGGTTATATGATTGGTTATATAATTGGTTATGTGGTTGTTGGTTATATGATTGGTTATGGGGATGTTGGTTATATGATTGGTTATAGGGATGTTGGTTATATGATTGGTTATGGGGTTGTTGGTTATATGATTGGTTATATGATTGGTTATGGGGTTGTTGGTTATATGATTGGTTATGGGGTTGTTGGTTATATGATTGATTGGTTATGGGGTTGTTGGTTATATAATTGGTTATGGGGTTGTTGGTTATATGATTGGTTATGTGGTTGTTGGTTATATGATTGGTTATGGGGTTGTTGGTTATATGATTGGTTATGGGGTTGTTGGTTATATGATTGGTTATGGGGTTGTTGGTTATATGATTGGTTATAGGGATGTTGGTTATATGATTGGTTATGGGGTTGTTGGTTATATGATTGGTTATATGATTGGTTATGGGGTTGTTGGTTATATGATTGGTTATGGGGTTGTTGGTTATATGATTGGTTATGGGGTTGTTGGTTATATGATTGGTTATATGATTGGTTATATAATTGGTTATGTGGTTGTTGGTTATATGATTGGTTATGGGGTTGTTGGTTATATGATTGGTTATGGGGTTGTTGGTTATATGATTGGTTATGGGGTTGTTGGTTATATGATTGGTTATGGGGATGTTGGTTATATGATTGGTTATGGGGTTGTTGGTTATATGATTGGTTATAGGGATGTTGGTTATATGATTGGTTATGGGGTTGTTGATTATATGATTGGTTATATGATTGGTTATGGGGTTGTTGGTTATATGATTGGTTATGGGGTTGTTGGTTATATGATTGGTTATGGGGTTGTTGGTTATATGATTGGTTATATAATTGGTTATGTGGTTGTTGGTTATATGATTGGTTATGGGGATGTTGGTTATATGATTGGTTATGGGGTTGTTGGTTATATGATTGGTTATAGGGATGTTGGTTATATGATTGATTGGTTATGGGGATGTTGGTTATATGATTGGTTATGAGGTTGTTGGTTATATGATTGGTTATGGGGTTGTTGGTTATATGATTGGTTATGGGGATGTTGGTTATATGATTGGTTATGGGGTTGTTGGTTATATGATTGGTTATAGGGATGTTGGTTATATGATTGGTTATGGGGTTGTTGGTTATATGATTGGTTATATGATTGGTTATGGGGTTGTTGGTTATATGATTGGTTATGGGGTTGTTGGTTATATGATTGGTTATGGGGTTGTTGGTTATATGATTGGTTATATGATTGGTTATATAATTGGTTATGTGGTTGTTGGTTATATGATTGGTTATGGGGATGTTGGTTATATGATTGGTTATAGGGATGTTGGTTATATGATTGGTTATGGGGTTGTTGGTTATATGATTGGTTATATGATTGGTTATGGGGTTGTTGGTTATATGATTGGTTATGGGGTTGTTGGTTATATGATTGATTGGTTATGGGGTTGTTGGTTATATAATTGGTTATGGGGTTGTTTGTTATTTGATTAGTCATGGGGATGTTGGTTATATGATTGGTTATGGGTTGTTGGTTATATGATTGGTTATGGGGTTGTTGGTTATATGATTGGTTATGGGGATGTTGGTTATATGATTGGTTATGGTGATGTTCGTTATATGATTGGTTATGGGGTTGTTGGTTATATGATTGGTTATGGGGATGTTGGTTATATGATTGGTTATGGGGTTGTTGGTTATATGATTGGTTATGGGGATGTTGTTTATATGATTGGTTATGGGTTGTTGGTTATATGATTGGTTATAGGGATGTTGGTTATATGATTGGTTATGGGGTTGTTGGTTATATGATTGGTTATATGATTGGTTATGGGGTTGTTGGTTATATGATTGGTTATGGGGTTGTTGGTTATATGATTGGTTATGGGGTTGTTGGTTATATGATTGGTTATATGATTGGTTATATAATTGGTTATGTGGTTGTTGGTTATATGATTGGTTATGGGGATGTTGGTTATATGATTGGTTATAGGGATGTTGGTTATATGATTGGTTATGGGGTTGTTGGTTATATGATTGGTTATATGATTGGTTATGGGGTTGTTGGTTATATGATTGGTTATGGGGTTGTTGGTTATATGATTGATTGGTTATGGGGTTGTTGGTTATATAATTGGTTATGGGGTTGTTGGTTATATGATTGGTTATGTGGTTGTTGGTTATATGATTGGTTATGGGGTTGTTGGTTATATGATTGGTTATGGGGTTGTTGGTTATATGATTGGTTATGGGGTTGTTGGTTATATGATTGGTTATGTGGTTGTTGGTTATATGATTGGTTATGGGGATGTTGGTTATATGATTGGTTATGGGGTTGTTGGTTATATGATTGGTTATGGGGTTGTTGGTTATATGATTGGTTATGGGGATGTTGGTTATATGATTGGTTATGGGGTTGTTGGTTATATGATTGGTTATGGGGTTGTTGGTTATATGATTGGTTATGGGGTTGTTGGTTATATGATTGGTTATGGGGTTGTTGGTTATATGATTGGTTATGGGGATGTTGGTTATATGATTGGTTATGGGGTTGTTGGTTATATGATTGGTTATGGGGTTGTTGGTTATATGATTGGTTATGGGGTTGTTGGTTATATGATTGGTTATGGGGTTGTTGGTTATATGATTGGTTATGGGGTTGTTGGTTATATGATTGGTTATGGGGTTGTTGGTTATATGATTGGTTATGGGGGTTTTGGTTATATGATTGGTTATGGGGTTGTTGGTTATATGATTGGTTATGGGGTTGTTGGTTATATGATTGGTTATGGGGTTGTTGGTTATATGATTGGTTATGGGGATGTTGGTTATATGATTGGTTATATGATTGGTTATGGGATGTTGGTTATATGATTGGTTATGGGGTTGTTGGTTATATGATTGGTTATGGGGATGTTGGTTATATGATTGGTTATGGGGTTGTTGGTTATATGATTGGTTATGTGGTTGTTGGTTATATGATTGGTTATGAGGATGTTGGTTATATGATTGGTTATGGGGATGTTGGTTATATGATTGGTTATATGATTGGTTATATGATTGGTTATGGGGATGTTGGTTGTATAATTTGTTATGGGGTTGTTGGTTATATGATTGGTTATGGGGATGTTGGTTATATGATTGGTTATGGGGTTGTTGGTTATATGATTGGTTATGGGGTTGTTGGTTATATGATTGGTTATGGGGTTGTTGGTTATATGATTGGTTATGGGGATGTTGGTTATATGATTGGTTATGGGGATGTTGGTTATATAATTGGTTATGGGGATGTTGGTTATATGATTGGTTATGGGGTTGTTGGTTATATGATTGGTTATGGGGATGTTGGTTATATGATTGGTTATGGGGATGTTGGTTATATGATTGGTTATGGGGTTGTTGGTTATATGATTGGTTATGGGGTTGTTGGTTATATGATGGTTATGGGGATGTTGGTTATATGATTGGTTATATGATTGGTTATGGGGATGTTGGTTATATGATTGGTTATGGGGTTGTTGGTTATATGATTGGTTATGGGGATGTTGGTTATATGATTGGTTATGGGGTTGTTGGTTATATGATTGGTTATGGGGTTGTTGGTTATATGATTGGTTATGGGGATGTTGGGTTATATGATTGGTTATGGGGTTGTTGGTTATATGATTGGTTATAGGGATGTTGGTTATATGATTGGTTATGGGGTTGTTGGTTATATGATTGGTTATATGATTGGTTATGGGGTTGTTGGTTATATGATTGGTTATGGGGTTGTTGGTTATATGATTGGTTATGGGGTTGTTGGTTATAATGATTGGTTATATGATTGGTTATATAATTGGTTATGTGGTTGTTGGTTATATGATTGGTTATGGGGATGTTGGTTATATGATTGGTTATGGGTTGTTGGTTATATGATTGGTTATAGGGATGTTGGTTATATGATTGATTGGTTATGGGGATGTTGGTTATATGATTGGTTATGGGGTTGTTGGTTATATGATTGGTTATGGGGTTGTTGGTTATATGATTGGTTATGGGGATGTTGGTTATATGATTGGTTATGGGGTTGTTGGTTATATGATTGGTTATAGGGATGTTGGTTATATGATTGGTTATGGGGTTGTTGGTTATATGATTGGTTATATGATTGGTTATGGGGTTGTTGGTTATATGATTGGTTATGGGGTTGTTGGTTATATGATTGGTTATGGGGTTGTTGGTTATATGATTGGTTATATGATTGGTTATATGATTGGTTATGTGGTTGTTGGTTATATGATTGGTTATGGGGATGTTGGTTATATGATTGGTTATAGGGATGTTGGTTATATGATTGGTTATGGGGTTGTTGGTTATATGATTGGTTATATGATTGGTTATGGGGTTGTTGGTTATATGATTGGTTATGGGGTTGTTGGTTATATGATTGATTGGTTATGGGGTTGTTGGTTATATAATTGGTTATGGGGTTGTTTGTTATTTGATTAGTCATGGGGATGTTGGTTATATGATTGGTTATGGGGTTGTTGGTTATATGATTGGTTATGGGTTGTTGGTTATATGATTGGTTATGGGGATGTTGGTTATATGATTGGTTATGGTGATGTTCGTTATATGATTGGTTATGGGGTTGTTGGTTATATGATTGGTTATGGGGATGTTGGTTATATGATTGGTTATGGGGTTGTTGGTTATATGATTGGTTATGGGGATGTTGGTTATATGATTGGTTATGGGTTGTTGGTTATATGATTGGTTATAGGGATGTTGGTTATATGATTGGTTATGGGTTGTTGGTTATATGATTGGTTATATGATTGGTTATGGGGTTGTTGGTTATATGATTGGTTATGGGGTTGTTGGTTATATGATTGGTTATGGGGTTGTTGGTTATATGATTGGTTATATGATTGGTTATATAATTGGTTATGTGGTTGTTGGTTATATGATTGGTTATGGGGATGTTGGTTATATGATTGGTTATAGGGATGTTGGTTATATGATTGGTTATGGGGTTGTTGGTTATATGATTGGTTATATGATTGGTTATGGGGTTGTTGGTTATATGATTGGTTATGGGGTTGTTGGTTATATGATTGATTGGTTATGGGGTTGTTGGTTATATAATTGGTTATGGGGTTGTTGGTTATATGATTGGTTATGTGGTTGTTGGTTATATGATTGGTTATGGGGTTGTTGGTTATATGATTGATTATGGGGTTGTTGGTTATATGATTGGTTATGGGGTTGTTGGTTATATGATTGGTTATGTGGTTGTTGGTTATATGATTGGTTATGGGGATGTTGGTTATATGATTGGTTATGGGGTTGTTGGTTATATGATTGGTTATGGGGTTGTTGGTTATATGATTGGTTATGGGGATGTTGGTTATATGATTGGTTATGGGTTGTTGGTTATATGATTGGTTATGGGGTTGTTGGTTATATGATTGGTTATGGGGTTGTTGGTTATATGATTGGTTATGGTTTGTTGGTTATATGATTGGTTATGGGGATGTTGGTTATATGATTGGTTATGGGGTTGTTGGTTATATGATTGGTTATGGGGTTGTTGGTTATATGATTGGTTATGGGGTTGTTGGTTATATGATTGGTTATGGGTTGTTGGTTATATGATTGGTTATGGGGTTGTTGGTTATATGATTGGTTATGGGGTTGTTGGTTATATGATTGGTTATGGGGGTTTTGGTTATATGATTGGTTATGGGGTTGTTGGTTATATGATTGGTTATGGGTTGTTGGTTATATGATTGGTTATGTGGTTGTTGGTTATATGATTGGTTATGGGTTGTTGGTTATATGATTGGTTATGGGGTTGTTGGTTATATGATTGGTTATGGGGTTGTTTGTTATATGATTGGTTATGGGGATGTTGGTTATATGATTGGTTATGGGTTGTTGGTTATATGATTGGTTATGGGTTGTTGGTTATATGATTGGTTATGTGGTTGTTGGTTATATGATTGGTTATATGATTGGTTATAGGGATGTTGGTTATATGATTGGTTATGGGGTTGTTGGTTATATGATTGGTTATGGGGTTGTTGGTTATATGATTGGTTATGGGATGTTCGTTATATGATTGGTTATGGGGATGTTGGTTATATGATTGGTTATGAGGATGTTCGGGGCTGTGACCCGATGAGTCTTCACATTGTGGTTTATAAAAGTCACATCAGAACTGAAGAGAACGATCAGAGCGAGACTACAGGGAGGAAGTCACCGTATACCGAGTCTACTGCATCTGTAAGTGCTGGATACATACTGCTGTGTACTATAGATAATAGAGGAGATAGATATGAGATAGATAGATAGATAGATAGATAGATATGAAATAGATAGATAGATAGATAGATATGAGATAGATAGATAGATAGATAGATATGAGATAGATAGATATGAAATAGATAGATAGATATGAGATAGATAGATAGATAGATAGATATGAGATAGATAGATAGATAGATAGATATGAAATAGATAGATAGATAGATAGATATGAGATAGATAGATAGATATGAGATAGATAGATAGATAGATAGATAGATATGAGATAGATAGATATGAGATAGATAGATATGAGATAGATAGATATGAGATAGATAGATAGATAGAAAGATAGATAGATATGAGACAGATAGATATGAGATAGATAGATATGGGATAGGGTTGTTGGTTATATGATTGGTTATGGGGTTGTTGGTTATATGATTGGTTATGGGGTTGTTGGTTATATGATTGGTTATGGGGATGTTGGTTATATGATTGGTTATGGGGTTGTTGGTTATATGATTGGTTATGGGGTTGTTGGTTATATGATTGGTTATGGGGTTGTTGGTTATATGATTGGTTATGGTGTTGTTGGTTATATGATTGGTTATGGGGATGTTGGTTATATGATTGGTTAATGGGGTTGTTGGTTATATGATTGGTTATGGGGTTGTTGGTTATATGATTGGTTATGGGGGTTGTTGGTTATATGATTGGTTATGGGGTTGTTGGTTATATGATTGGTTATGGGGTTGTTGGTTATATGATTGGTTATGGGGTTGTTGGTTATATGATTGGTTATGGGGTTGTTGGTTATATGATTGGTTATGGGGATGTTGGTTATATGATTGGTTATGGTGATGTTCGTTATATGATTGGTTATGGGGTTGTTGGTTATATGATTGATTGGTTATGGGGTTGTTGGTTATATGATTGGTTATGGGGATGTTGGTTATATGATTGGTTATGGGGTTGTTGGTTATATGATTGGTTATAGGGATGTTGGTTATATGATTGGTTATGGGGTTGTTGGTTATATGATTGGTTATATGATTGGTTATGGGGTTGTTGGTTATATGATTGGTTATGGGGATGTTGGTTATATGATTGGTTATAGGGATGTTGGTTATATGATTGATTGGTTATGGGGTTGTTGGTTATATGATTGGTTATGGGGTTGTCGGTTATATGATTGGTTATATGATTGGTTATATAATTGGTTATGTGGTTGTTGGTTATATGATTGGTTATGGGGTTGTTGGTTATATGATTGGTTATATGATTGGTTATATAATTGGTTATGTGGTTGTTGGTTATATGATTGGTTATGGGGATGTTGGTTATATGATTGGTTATAGGGATGTTGGTTATATGATTGGTTATGGGGTTGTTGGTTATATGATTGGTTATATGATTGGTTATGGGGTTGTTGGTTATATGATTGGTTATGGGGTTGTTGGTTATATGATTGATTGGTTATGGGGTTGTTGGTTATATAATTGGTTATGGGGTTGTTGGTTATATGATTGGTTATGTGGTTGTTGGTTATATGATTGGTTATGGGGTTGTTGGTTATATGATTGGTTATGGGGTTGTTGGTTATATGATTGGTTATGGGGTTGTTGGTTATATGATTGGTTATGTGGTTGTTGGTTATATGATTGGTTATGGGGATGTTGGTTATATAATTGGTTATGGGGTTGTTGGTTATATGATTGGTTATGGGGTTGTTGGTTATATGATTGGTTATGGGGATGTTGGTTATATGATTGGTTATGGGGTTGTTGGTTATATGATTGGTTATGGGGTTGTTGGTTATATGATTGGTTATGGGGTTGTTGGTTATATGATTGGTTATGGTGTTGTTGGTTATATGATTGGTTATGGGGATGTTGGTTATATGATTGGTTATGGGGTTGTTGGTTATATGATTGGTTATGGGGTTGTTGGTTATATGATTGGTTATGGGGTTGTTGGTTATATGATTGGTTATGGGGTTGTTGGTTATATGATTGGTTATGGGGTTGTTGGTTATATGATTGGTTATGGGGTTGTTGGTTATATGATTGGTTATGGGGGTTTTGGTTATATGATTGGTTATGGGGTTATTGGTTATATGATTGGTTATGGGGTTGTTGGTTATATGATTGGTTATGTGGTTGTTGGTTATATGATTGGTTATGGGGTTGTTGGTTATATGATTGGTTATGGGGTTGTTGGTTATATGATTGGTTATGGGGTTGTTTGTTATATGATTGGTTATGGGGATGTTGGTTATATGATTGGTTATGGGGATGTTGGTTATATAATTGGTTATGAGGATGTTCGGGGCTGTGACCCGATGAGTCTTCACATTGTGGTTTATAAAAGTCACATCAGAACTGAGGAGAGCGATCAGAGCGAGACTACAGGGAGGAAGTCACCGTATACCGAGTCTACTGCATCTGTAAGTGCTGGATACATACTGCTGTGTACTATAGATAATAGAGGAGATAGATATGAGATAGATAGATAGATAGATAGATATGAAATAGATAGATAGATAGATAGATAGATATGAGATAGATAGATAGATAGATAGATAGATATGAGATAGATAGATAGATAGATAGATATGAAATAGATAGATATGAGATAGATAGATAGATAGATATGAGATAGATAGATAGATAGATATGAAATAGATAGATAGATATGAGATAGATAGATAGATAGAAATGAGATAGATAGATAGATAGATAGATAGATAGATAGATATGAGATAGATAGATATGAGACAGATAGATATGAGATAGATAGATATGGGATAGGGTTGTTGGTTATATGATTGGTTATGGGGTTTTTGGTTATATGATTGGTTATATGATTGGTTATAGGGTTGTTGGTTATATGATTGGTTATGGGGTTGTTGGTTATATGATTGGTTATAGGGTTGTTGGTTATATGATTGGTTATATGATTGGTTATAGGGTTGTTGGTTATATGATTGGTTATGGGGTTGTTGGTTATATAATTGGTTATGGGGTTGTTGGTTATATGATTGGTTATGGGGATGTTGGTTATATGATTGGTTATGTGGTTGTTGGTTATATGATTGGTTATGGGGTTGTTGGTTATATGATTGGTTGGTTATATGATTGGTTATGGGGTTGTTGGTTATATGATTGGTTATGGGGTTGTTGGTTATATGATTGATTGGTTATGTGGTTGTTGGTTATATGATTGATTGGTTATATGATTGGTTATAGGGTTGTTGGTTATATAATTGGTTATGTGGTTGTTGGTTATATGATTGATTGGTTATTGTGTTGTTGGTTATATGATTGGTTATGTGGATGTTGGTTATTTGATTGGTTATGGGGTTGTTGGTTATATGATTGGTTATGGGGTTGTTGGTTATATGATTGGTTATGGCATTGTTGGTTATATGATTGGTTATGGGGTTGTTGGTTATATGATTGGTTATGGGGATGTTGGTTATATGATTGGTTATAGGGTTGTTGGTTATATAATTGGTTATGTGGTTGTTGGTTATATGATTGGTTATAGGGTTGTTGGTTATATGATTGATTGGTTATGGGGTTGTTGGTTATATGATGGGTTATGGGGTTGTTGGTTATATGATTGGTTATGGGGTTGTTGGTTATATGATTGGTTATGGGGTTGTTGGTTATATGATTGGTTATATGATTGGTTATGGGGTTGTTGGTTATATAATTGGTTATGGGGTTGTTGGTTATATAATTGGTTATGGGGCTGTTGGTTATATAATTGGTTATGTGGTTGTTGGTTATATGATTGGTTATGTGGTTGTTGGTTATATGATTGGTTATGGGGTTGTTGGTTATATGATTGGTTATAGGGTTGTTGGTTATATGATTGGTTATGGGGTTGTTGGTTATATGATTGGTTATGGGGTTGTTGGTTATATGATTGGTTATGTGGTTGTTGGTTATATTATTGGTTATATAATTGGTTATGGGGTTGTTGGTTATATGATTGATTGGTGATAGGGTTGTTGGTTATATGATTGGTTATGGGGTTGTTGGTTATATGATTGGTTATGGGGTTGTTGGTTATATGATTGGTTATAGGGTTGTTGGTTATATGATTGGTTATGGGGTTGTTGGTTATATGATTGGTTATGGGGTTGTTGGTTATATGATTGGTTATGGGGTTGTTGGTTATATGATTTGTTATAGGGTTGTTGGTTATATGATTGGTTATGGGGATGTTGGTTATATGATTGGTTATGGGGTTGTTGGTTATATGATTGGTTATATGATTGGTTATGGGGTTGTTGGTTATATGATTGGTTATGGGGTTGTTGGTTATATGATTGGTTATGGGGTTGTTGGTTATATGATTGGTTATGGGGTTGTTGGTTATATGATTGGTTATATGAATGGTTATGGGGTTGTTGGTTATATAATTGGTTATGGGGTTGTTGGTTATATAATTGGTTATGGGGTTGTTGGTTATATGATTGGTTATTTGATTGGTTATGGGGTTGTTGGTTATATGATTGGTTATGGGGTTGTTGGTTATATGATTGGTTATATGATTGTATATATGAATGGTTATGGGGTTGTTGGTTATATAATTGGTTATGGGGTTGTTGGTTATATTATTGGTTATGGGGTTGTTGTTTATATTATTGGTTATATAATTGGTTATGGGGTTGTTGGTTATATGATTGATTGGTTATAGGGTTGTTGGTTATATGATTGGTTATGGGGATGTTGGTTATATAATTGGTTATGGGGATGTTGGTTATATGATTGGTTATGTGGATGTTGGTTATATGATTGGTTATGGGGTTGTTGGTCATATGATTGGTTATGGGGTTGTTGGTTATATGATTGATTGGTTATAGGGTTGTTGGTTATATGATTGGTTATGGGGATGTTGGTTATATAATTGGTTATGGGGATGTTGGTTATATGATTGGTTATGTGGATGTTGGTTATATGATTGGTTATGGGGTTGTTGGTTATATGATTGATTGGTTATAGGGTTGTTGGTTATATGATTGGTTATGGGGATGTTGGTTATATAATTGGTTATGGGGATGTTGGTTATATGATTGGTTATGGGGTTGTTGGTTATATGATTGATTGGTTATGGGGTTGTTGGTTATATGATTGGTTATGGGGTTGTTGGTTATATGATTGATTGGTTATAGGGTTGTTGGTTATATGATTGGTTATGGGGATGTTGGTTATATGATTGGTTATATGATTGGTTATGTGATTGTTGGTTATATGATTGGTTATGGGGTTGTTGGTTATATGATTGGTTATGGGGATGTTGATTATATGATTGGTTATGGGGGTGTTGGTTATATGATTGGTTATAGGGTTGTTGGTTATATGATTGGTTATGGGGTTGTTGGTTATATGATTGGTTATGGGGTTGTTGGTTATATGATTGGTTATGGGGATGTTGGTTATATGATTGGTTATGGGGTTGTTGGTTATATGATTGGTTATGGGGTTGTTGGTTATATGATTGGTTATGGGGATGTTGGTTATATGATTGGTTATGGGGTTGTTGGTTATATGATTGGTTATAGGGATGTTGGTTATATGATTGGTTATGGGGTTGTTGGTTATATGATTGGTTATATGATTGGTTACGGGGTTGTTGGTTATATGATTGGTTATGGGGTTGTGTGTTATATGATTGGTTATGGGGTTGTTGGTTATATAATTGGTTATGGGGTTGTTGGTTATATGATTGGTTATGTGGTTGTTGGTTATATGATTGGTTATGGGGTTGTTGGTTATATAATTGGTTATGGGGTTGTTGGTTATATGATTGGTTATGGGGTTGTTGGTTATATAATTGGTTATGGGGTTGTTGGTTATATGATTGGTTATGGGGTTGTTGGTTATATGATTGGTTATGGGGTTGTTGGTTATATTATTGGTTATGGGGATGTTGGTTATATGATTGGTTATGGGGATGTTGGTTATATGATTGGTTATGTGGTTGTTGGTTATATGATTGATTGGTTATGTGGTTGTTGGTTATATAATTGGTTATGGGGTTGTTGGTTATATGATTGGTTATGGGGATGTTGGTTATATGATTGGTTATGGGGTTGTTTGTTATATGATTGGTTATGGGGATGTTGGTTATATGATTGGTTATGGGGATGTTGGTTATATGATTGGTTATGGGGTTGTTTGTTATATGATTGGTTATGGGGATGTTGGTTATATGATTGGTTATGGGGATGTTGGTTATATGATTGGTTATGGGGTTGTTGGTTATATGATTGGTTATGGGGATGTTGGTTATATAATTAGTTATGAGGATGTTCGGGGCTGTGACCCGATGAGTCTTCACATTGTGGTTTATAAAAGTCACATCAGAACTGAAGAGAACGATCAGAGCGAGACTACAGGGAGGAAGTCACCGTATACCGAGTCTACTGCATCTGTAAGTGCTGGATATATACTGCTGTGTACTATAGATAATAGAGAAGATAGATATGAGATAGATAGATATGAGACAGATATGAGATAGATAGATAGATAGATAGATATGAGATAGATAGATAGATAGATATGAGATAGATAGATAGATATATATGAGATAGATAGATAGATATGAGACAGATAGATATGAGATAGATAGATATGAGATAGATAGATGAGATAGATATGAGATAGATAGATATGAGATAGATAGATAGAGATAGATAAATATGAAATAGATAAATAGATATGAGATAGATAGATAGATATGAGGTAGATAGATAGAGATAGATAGATATGAAATAGATAAATAGATATGAGATAGATAGATAGATAGATATGAGATAGATAGACATGAGATAGATAGACATGAGATAAATATATATGAGATAGATAGATGGATATGACAGAGATAGATAGATATGACAGAGATAGATAGATATGAGATAGATATGAGATAAATAAATATGCGATAGATAGATAGATAGATATGAGATAGATAGTTACATAGTACGGTTGAAAAAATACAGACGTCCATCAAGTCCAACCAGGGAATTGAAGGGTAGGGGTGCGGCGCGATATTGGGGAAGGGATGAGATTTTATATTTCTTCATAAGCATTAATGTTATTTTGTTCCAGGAATGTATCTAACCCTGTTTTAAAGCTGTTAATTGTTCCTGCTGTGACCAGTTCCTGAGGTAGACTGTTCCATAAATTCACAGTCCTCACGGTAAAGAAGGCGTGCCGCCCCTTTAGACTAAACTTTTTCTTCTCCAGACGGAGGGAGTGCCCCCTCGTCCTTTGGGGGGGTTTAACCTGGAACAGTTTTTCTCCATATTTTTTGTATGGGCCATTTATATACTTATATACGTTTATCATATCCCCCCTTATATGTCTCTTCTCAAGACTAAACAATTGTAACTCCTTTAATCGCTCCTCATAGCTAAGATGTTCCAGGCCCCATATTAGTTTAGTCGCGCGTCTCTGCACCCTTTCCAACTCCGCAGTGTCCCTTTTATGGACTGGTGCCCAAAACTGAGCAGCATATTTCAGGTGAGGCCGTACCAATGCTTTATAAAGGGGGAGTATTATACACTATAGACTGTACCAATGCTTTATAAAGGGGGAGTATTATACACTATAGACTGTACCAATGCTTTATAAAGGGGGAGTATTATACACTATAGACTGTACCAATGCTTTATAAAGGGGGAGTATTATACACTATAGACTGTACCAATGCTTTATATAGGGGGAGTATTATACACTATAGACTGTACCAATGCTTTATAAAGGGGGAGTGTTATACACTATAGACTGTACCAATGCTTTATAAAGGGGGAGTGTCATACACTATAGACTGTACCAATGCTTTATAAAGGGGGAGTATTATACACTATAGACTGTACCAATGCTTTATAAAGGGGGAGTATTATACACTATAGACTGTACCAATGCTTTATAAAGGGGGAGTATTATACACTATAGACTGTACCAATGCTTTATAAAGGGGGAGTATTATGTCCCTGTCCCTTGAGTCCATGCCTCTTTTGATACATGACAATATCCTGCCGGCTTTGGAAGCAGCAGCCTGACATTGTGCTATTCTGTAGTCTGTGATCTACAAGTCCCCCAGATCCTTCTCTACCAGTGACTCTGACAGTTTAATCCCCCCTAAGATAGATATGAGATAGATAGATATAAAATAGATAGATATGAGATAGATAGATATGAGATAGATATGAGATAGATAGATAGATAGATAGATAGATATGAGATAGATATGAGATAGATATGAGATAGATAGATAGATAGATAGATAGATATGAGATAGATATGAGATAGATAGATAGATAGATAGATATGAGATAGATAGATAGATATGAGATAGATAGATAGATAGATAGATAGATAGATAGATAGATAGATAGATAGCTAGATATGAGATAGATAGATAGATAGATAGATAGATAGATAGATATGAGATAGATAGATAGATAGATATGAGATAGATAGATAGATAGATATGAGATAGATAGATAGATATGAGATAGATATGAGATAGATAGATAGATAGATATGAGATAGATAGATATGAGATAGATATGAGATAGATAGATAGATATGAGATAGATAGATAGATAGATATGAGATAGATATGAGATAGATAGATATGAGATAGATATGAGATAGATAGATAAATATGAGATAGATAAATAGATATGCGATATATAGATATAAAATAGATAGATACATAGACATTAGCCGCCCTATGGCAATGCATTCGGACATTTCCGGCACTGTCATACAAATGAATGGATTATGGTGTTTGCCATGTTAGACCAATAACATTATAAATAGTTCAGACATTTCTGGTGGCGCCGATTATCTGAGGGAACTCGATGACTTATAAGTGCAGGCAGTAACCACATGGTCTGGAGATGAAGACCTTGAGCACTTTATCCTCACAGCGTAGATAGACACAGGTTTAGTGACTTGATTGTAGACAGGATTTCACCTAGAGATGACACGTGTGGTCTAGGTGTATATATATATATGTCCAGCAGGGCCTGGAGATGTCACTTCTGACTAACATCCTTGGGTCCACCTCTTTCCCTGGGATAGGGACTTCTCCTGCAGCCATTGGTTGGGAGACTTTCATTACATCAATCATCTGATACATTAAGGCAGGTATTAACCCTTTAGAATACTTCTCTGTATACAATAAAAAGAAGCACAGTCACCTCCACAGTCACTGCCCCGGTCTGTACCCTCAATAACCCCTCCGGTCTGGTACACCGCCGCTGTCATAAGAGGAACTCCGACACAACACATGGGGATACAGCTCAGTAATTCTGATAAAAGGGGAAGTCTTTATATAGAGGCACTGTCTCCTGTCCTTATAATGGGGAAGTATTTATATAGAGGCACTGTCACCTGTCCTTATAATGGGGAAGTCTTTATATAGAGGCACTGTCACCTGTCCTTATAATGGGGAAGTCTTTATATAGAGGCACTGTCACCTGTCCTTATAATGGGGAAGTCTTTATATAGAGGCACTGTCACCAGTCCTTATAATGGGGAAGTCTTTATATAGAGGCACTGTCACCAGTCCTTATAATGGGGAAGTCTTTATATAGAGGCACTGTCACCTGTCCTTATAATGGGGAAGTCTTTATATAGAGGCACTGTCACCTGTCCTTATAATGGGGAAGTCTTTATATAGAGGCACTGTCACCTGTCCTTATAATGAGGAAGTCTTTATATAGAGGCACTGTCACCTGTCCTTATAATGGGGAAGTCTTTATATAGAGGCACTGTCACCTGTCCTTATAATGAGGAAGTCTTTATATAGAGGCACTGTCACCAGTCCTTATAATGGGGAAGTCTTTATATAGAGGCACTGTCACCTGTCCTTATAATGAGGAAGTCTTTATATAGAGGCACTGTCACCTGTCCTTATAATGGGGAAGTCTTTATATAGAGGCACTGTCCCCTGTCCTTATAATGAGGAAGTCTTTATATAGAGGCACTGTCCCCTGTCCTTATAATGGGGAAGTCTTTATATAGAGGCACTGTCACCTGTCCTTATAATGGGGAAGTCTTTATATAGAGGCACTGTCACCTGTCCTTATAATGAGGAAGTCTTTATATAGAGGCACTGTCACCTGTCCTTATAATGGGGAAGTCTTTATATAGAGGCACTGTCCCCTGTCCTTATAATGAGGAAGTCTTTATATAGAGGCACTGTCACCTGTCCTTATAATGGGGAAGTCTTTATATGGAGGCACTGTCACCTGTCCTTATAATGAGGAAGTCTTTATATAGAGGCACTGTCACCAGTCCTTATAATGGGGAAGTCTTTATATAGAGGCACTGTCACCTGTCCTTATAATGGGGAAGTCTTTATATAGAGGCACTGTCACCAGTCCTTATAATGGGGAAGTCTTTATATAGAGGCACTGTCATCTGTCCTTATAATGGGGCAGTCTTTATATAGAGGCACTGTCACCTGTCCTTATAATGGGGAAGTCTTTATATAGAGGCACTGTCACCTGTCCTATAATGGGGAAGTCTTTATATAGAGGCACTGTCACCTGTCCTTATAATGGGGAAGTCTTTATATAGAGGCACTGTCACCTGTCCTTATAATGGGGAAGTCTTTATATAGAGGCACTGTCACCTGTCCTTATAATGGGGAAGTCTTTATATAGAGGCACTGTCACCAGTCCTTATAATGGGGAAGTCTTTATATAGAGGCACTGTCACCTGTCCTTATAATGGGGAAGTCTTTATATAGAGGCGCTGTCACCTGTCCTTATAATGGGTAAGTCTTTATATAGAGGCACTGTCACCAGTCCTTATAATGGGGAAGTCTTTATATAGAGGCGCTGTCACCTGTCCTTATAATGGGGAAGTCTTTATATAGAGGCACTGTCACCTGTCCTTATAATGGGGAAGTCTTTATATAGAGGCACTGTCACCTGTCCTTATAATGGGGAAGTCTTCATTTCTTCATGATATAAAAAGTGACCAAAAATACACTATTTTGGACTTTTTTTTTTATAGTTCGGACATTTCCGCACGCGGCGATACCACATATGTTTATATTTATTTACATGTTTTTTTTTTTTTTTAATGGGAAAAGGGGGGTGATTTGATTTTTTATTAGGGAAAGGGTTACATCACATTTATTAACTTTTTTTTTTACACTTTTTTTGCACTGTTATAGCTCCCATAGGAGAATATAATACTGCACACACCGATCTCTTATACTGATCATTGTTATCACATAGGAGACTATAACACTGCACACACTGATCATTGTTATCCCATAAGAGAATATAATACTGCACACACCGATCTCTTATACTGATCATTGTTATCCCATAGGAGACTATAACACTGCACACACTGATCTGTTACACTGATCATTGTTATCCCATAGGAGACTATAACACTGCACACACTGATCTCTTATACTGGTCATTGTTATCCCATAGGAGACTAACACTGCACACACTGATCTCTTATACTGATTATTGTTATCCCATAGAAGACTAAAACACTGCACACACTGATCTCTTACACTGATCATTGGTATCCCATAGGAGACTTTAACACTGCACACACACTGATCTTTTACACTGATCATTGTTATACCATAGGAGACTATAACACTGCACACACTGATCTCTTATACTGTTCATTATTATCCCATAGGGAACTATAAAACTGCACACACTGATCTCTTATACTGATCATTGTTATACCATAGGGGGCTATAACACTGCACACACTGATCTCTTATACTGATCATTGTTATCCCATAGGGACCTATAACACTGCACACACTGATCTCTTATACTGATCATTATTATCCCATAGGGATCTATAAGACTGCACACACTGATCTCTTATACTGATCATTATTATCCCATAGGAGACTATAACACTGCACACACTGATCTCTTATACTGATCATTATTATCCCATAGGAAACTATAACACTGCACACACTGATCTCTTATACTGATCATTGTTATCCCATAGGAGACTATAACACTGCACAAACTGATCTCTTATACTGATCGTTGTTATCCCATAGGAGACTATAACACTACACACACTGATCTCATATACTGATTATTGTTATCCCATAGGGACCTATAACACTGCACACACTGATCTCTTATACTGATCATTATTATCCCATAGGAGACTTTAACACTGCACACACTGATCTCTTATACTGATCATTATTATCCCATAGGAAACTATAAAACTGCATACACTGATCTCTTATACTGATCATTGTTATCCCATAGGAGACTATAACGCTGCACACACTGATCTCTTATACTGATCATTGTTATCCCATAGGAGACTATAACACTGCACAAACTGATCTCTTATACTGATCATTGTTATCCCATAGGGACCTATAACACTGCACACCCTGATCTCATATACTGATTATTGTTATCCCATAGGGACCTATAACACTGCACACACTGATCTCTTATGCTGATCATTGTTATCCCATAGGAGACTATAACACTGCACACACTGATCTCTTATACTGATCATTATTATCCCATAGGGACCTATAACACTGCACACACTGATCTCCTATACTGATCATTATTATCCCATAGGGACCTATAACACTGCACACACTGATCTCTTATACTGATCATTATTATCCCATAGGAGACTATAACACTGCACACACTGATCTCTTATACTGATCATTATTATCCCATAGGGACCTATAACACTGCACACACTGATCTCTTATACTGATCATTGTTATCCCATAAGAGACTATAACACTGCACACACTGATCTTTTACACTGATCATTATTATCCCATAGGAGACTATAACACTGCACACACTGATCATTGTTATCCCATAGGAGACTATAACACTGCACACACTGATCTCTTATACTGATCATTGTTATCCCATAGGAGACTATAACACTGCACACACTGATCTCTTATACTGATCATTATTATCCCATAGGAGACTATAACACTGCACACACTGATCTCTTATACTGATCATTGTTATCCCATAGGAGACTATAACACTACACACACTGATCTCATATACTGATTATTGTTATCCCATAGGGACCTATAACACTGCACACACTGATCTCCTATACTGATCATTGTTATCCCATTGGAGACTATAACACTGCACACAGTGATACCTTATACTGATCATTATTATCTCATAGGGGACTATAACACTGCACACACTGATCTCTTACACTGATCATTGGTATCCCATAGGAGACTATAACACTGCACACACTGATTTTTTACACTGATCATTGTTATCCCATAGGAGACTGTAACACTGCACTCACTGATCTCTTATACTGATCATTGTTATCCCATAGAAGACTAAAACACTGCACACACTGATCTCTTACACTGATCATTGGTATCCCATAGGAGACTATAACACTGCACACACTGATCTTTTACACTGATCATTGTTATCCCATAGGAGACTGCAACACTGCACACACTGCTATTTTACACTGATCATTGTTATCCCATAGGAGACTATAACACTGCACACACTGATCTCTTATACTGATCATTGTTATCCCATAGAAGACTAAAACATTGCACACACTGATCTCTTACACTGATCATTGGTATCCCATAGGAGACTATAACACTGCACACACTGATATTTTACACTGATCATTGTTATCCCATAGGAGACTATAACAATGTACACACTGGTCTCTTATACTGATCATTGTTATCCCATAGGAGACTATAACACTGCACGCACTGATGATTTACAATGATCATTGTTATCCCATAGTAGACTATAACACTGCACACACTGATCTCTTACACTGATCATTGTTATCCCATAGGAGATTATAACACTGTACACAATGATCGTTTGCACTGATCATTGGTATCCCATAGGAGACTATAACATTGCATACACTGATCTTTTATACTGATCATTGTTATCCCACAGGGGGCTATAATTGCATATATTGATTGCCAGCACTGATCACTGCAAAGCCATAGCTTTGCATTGATCAGCGTTATCGGCGGTCGATTGCTCAATCCTGAATCTCAAGCTTGGAGCAATCAATCGCCGATTGGACGTGCCGGAGGAAGGTAAGAGGACCTCCGCTCGTGTCCCAGCTGATCGGGACACCGCATTTTCCCTGCGGTGGTCCTCATCAGCCCAACTGAGCAGCCGGGAAGGTTTTACTTTCGTTTTAGACGCGGAGTTCAACTTTGAAGGCTGTGTCGAAAGGGTTAATAGCACGCGGCACCGCGATCGCTGCCGCCCACTATTAACCCCTTGTTCTGGCTTCAGTTACTGCCGGGACCGACCCGTTATAACTCTAGTAGGGCAAATAATATAAAGATATATATGCAGCAGAGAGGTGTGGTGGTATATAGCACGCAGTGTGTAATGCAGAATGTAAAAGTAAGGATAAGGCCATAATATAAGAGATGTCTACTTGGGTATACCGGTAATAAATAATAATCGAATACATTATAATTGGTGATAAAAAATGAATAAATACACAAAATCAGTGACTGTCGGTAATAAATGATAGAAATACATTATAAACAGTGACTACATCGAGTGTTAGAAATAGAAGCAGAAATTATTATTAAAATAATAACATATTATTAAAAAGTATTATAAAAATGGAAGGATCAAATACCTATGATGGTATGGTAAAAAGTAGTATTATAAAAAAAAGATATAAATATAAGATGTATGAATATGAAAACATTTTCCATAATAAATCATGAGTACCGTATATACTCGAGTATAAGCCCACCCGAATATAAGCTGAGGCCCCTAATTTCACCCCAAAAACCCAGGAAAAGTTATTGACTTGACTATAAGCCTAGGGTGGGAAATACATCATCCCCCCCATGTCATCATCCAGACCCCCGTCATTAACACCCCCATCATCATCATCACCTGTCATCATCCCCCCTTCATCATCACCGTCTGTCATCATCCCCCCTTCATCATCACCACCTGTCATCATCCCCCCTTCATCATCACCACCTGTCATCATTCCCCCTTCATCATCACCGTCTGTCATCATCCCCCCCTTCATCATCACTGCCTGTCATCATCCCCCCTTCATCATCACCGCCTGTCATCATCCCCCCCTTCATCATCACCGCCTGTCATCATCCCCCCCTTCATCATCACCGCCTGTCATCATCCCCCCTTCTTCATCACTGCCTGTCATCATCCCCCCTTCATCATCACCTGTCATCATCTCCCCTTCATCATCACCTGTCATCATCCCCCCTTCATCATCACCTGTCATCATCCCCCCTTCATCATCACCGCCTGTCATCATCCCCCCTTCATCATCACCGTCTGTCATCATCCCCCCCTTCATCATCACCGCCTGTCATCATCCCCCCTTCATCATCACCACCTGTCATCATTCCCCCTTCATCATCACCGTCTGTCATCATCCCCCCCTTCATCATCACCACCTGTCATCATCCCCCCTTCATCATCACCACCTGTCATCATCCCCCCTTCATCATCACCGTCTGTCATCATCCCCCCTTCATCATCACCACCTGTCATCATCCCCCCTTCATCATCACCACCTGTCATCATCCCCCCTTCATCATCACCGCCTGTCATCATCCCCCCTTCATCATCACCGTCTGTCATCATCCCCCCCTTCATCATCACCGCCTGTCATCATCCCCCCTTCATCATCACCGCCTGTCATCATCCCCCCCTTCATCATCACCGCCTGTCATCATCCCCCCTTCATCACCACTGCCCGGGCCTTCGTCGTCATCCAGCCCCCCCTCCCCCCGTACTCACCTCCGCTCGGCGGGACGTTCGGGTGAGCTGGTCCGGGCCATCTGTGCTGCAGGGACCGTCCGGTGGGGAGGGATAGTCGTTCCGGGCTGTCCATCTTCATCGGGTGGGCCTCTTCTCCGCGCCCAGCCCCGAAATAATGACGTTGCCTTGACGACGACGCACAGGGATGTTGCTCATGAACGTCCCTGTGCGTCGTCGTCAAGGCAACGTCATTATTCCGGGGCCAGGCGCGGAGAAGAGGCTCACCCGGTGAAGATGGACAGCCCGGAACGACTATCCCTCCCCACCGGACGGTCCCTCCGCCGAGCGGAGGTGAGTACAAATCTAAAGGGGAGAGGGGGGGCTGGATGATGACGAAGGCCTGGGCAGTGGTCTTCAACCTACGGACCTCCAGATGTTTCAAAACTACAACTCCCAGCATGCCCGGACAGCCGATGGCTGTCCGGGCATGCTGAGAGTTGTAGTTTTGGAACATCTGGAGGTCCGTAGGTTGAAGACCACTGCGGGAGGAGAGTTCACTCGAGTATAAGCCGAGGGGGGTGTTTTCAGCACGAAAAATTGTGCTGAAAAACTCGGCTTATACTCGAGTATATACGGTAGTAGATAGTAATAATAATAATACTACAAAAGGATATATTAATTATTCAAGAGACAAAATGCAAAAAACCCCACGGGGGGGATGTGGGCCAGTGTATAGTTAGAGGGAGCATTCAATTATTTTGTTAAAGGGGTACTCCGGTGAAAACCTTTTTTCTTTTAAATCAACTGGTGGCAGAAAGTTAAACATATTTGTAAATTACTTCTATTAAAAAAATGAATCCTTCCTGTACTTATTAGCTGCTGAATACTTTGTGACCCCGCGTCATATCGGGTCGGTGCCTGGCATGTATCTGATGCCGGGACCCTGGGCTAATAGTGCCGCGCGCTATTAACCCCTTAAGGACGCAGGACGTAAATGTACGTCCTGGTGCGGTGGTACTTAACGCACCAGGACGTACATTTACGTCCTAAGCATAACCGCGGGCATCGGAGCGATGCCCGTGTCATGCGCGGCTGATCCCGGCTGCTGATCGCAGCCAGGGACCCGCCGGCAATGGCCGACGCCCGCGATCTCGCGGGCGTCCGCCATTAACCCCTCAGGTGCCGGGATCAATACAGATCCCGGCATCTGCGGGAGTTCGCGATTTAAATGAACGATCGGATCGCCCGCAGCGCTGCTGCGGGGATCCTATCATTCATAACGCCGCACGGAGGTCCCCTCTCCTTCCTCCGTGCGGCTCCCGGCGTCTCCTGCTCTGGTCTGTGATCGAGCAGACCAGAGCAGGAGATGACCGAAAATACTGATCTGTTCTATGTCCTATACATAGAACAGATCAGTATTAGCAATCATGGTATTGCTATGAATAGTCCCCTATGGGGACTATTCAAGTGTAAAAAAAAATGTAAAAAAATGTAAAAGTAAAAAAAAAGTGAAAAATCCCCTCCCCCAATAAAAAAGTAAAACGTCCGTTTTTTCCTATTTTACCCCCAAAAAGCGTAAAAAACATTTTTTTATAGACATATTTGGTATCGCCGCGTGCGTAAATGTCCAAACTATTAAAATAAAATGTTAATGATCCCGTACGGTGAACGGCGTGAACGAAAAAAAAATTAAAAAGTCCAAAATTCCTACTTTTTTAATACATTTTATTAAAAAAAAATTATAAAAAGTGTATTAAAAGTTTTTTATATGCAAATGTAGTATCAAAAAAAAGTACAGATCATGGCGCAAAAAATGAGCCCCCATACCGCCACTTATACGAAAAAATAAAAAAGTTAGAGGTCATCAAAATAAAGGGATTATAAACGTACTAATTTGGTTAAAAAGTTTGCGATTTTTTTTAAGCGCAACAATAATATAAAAGTATCTAATAATGGGTATCATTTTAATCGTATTGACCCTCAGAATAAAGAACACACGTCATTTTTACCATAAATTGTACGGCGTGAAAACAAAACCTTCCAAAATTAGCAAAATTGCGTTTTTCGTTTTAATTTCCCCACAAAAATAGTGTTTTTTTGGTTGCGCCATACATTGTATGATATAATGAGTGATGTCATTACAAAGGACAACTGGTCGCGCAAAAAACAAGCCCTCATACTAGTCTGTGGATGAAAAATATAAAAGAGTTATGATTTTTAGAAGGCGAGGAGGAAAAAATGAAAACGTAAAAATTAAATTGTCTGAGTCCTTAAGGCCAAAATGGGCTGAGTCCTTAAGGGGTTAACCCTTTAGACGCGGCGTTGAAGTTGAACGCCGCGTCTAAACCGAAAGTGAAAGCTGCCCGGCTGCTCAGCGGGGCTGATCGGGACCACCGCAGTGAAAATGTGGTGTCCCGATCAGCTGGGCCACGAGCGGAGGTGCTCTTACCTGCCTCCAGCGTGTCCCCTCGGCGACTGATTGCTCCAAGCCTGAGATTAAGGCTTGAGCAATCGACCTCCGATAACGCTGATCATTGCAAAGCTATTGCTTTGCAGTGAACAGTGCTGGCAATCAGCGTGTGCAGTGTTATAGGTCCTTATGGGATAACAATGATCAGTATAAGAGATCAGTGTGTGCAGTGTTATAGGTCCCTATGGGATAATAATGATCAGTATAAGAGATCAGTGTGTGCAGTGTTATAGTCTCCTATGGGATAACAATGATCAGTATAAGAGATCAGTGTGTGCAGTGTTATAGTCTCCTATGGGATAACAATGATCAGTATAAGAGATCAGTGTGTGCAGTGTTATAGACCCTATGGGATAATAATGATCAGTATAAGATATCAGTGTGTGCAGTGTTATAGGTCCCTATGGGATAACAATGATCAGTATAAGAGATCAGTGTGTGCAGTGTTATAGTCTCCTATGGGATAACAATGATCAGTATAAGAGATCAGTGTGTGCAGTGGTATAGTCTCCTATGGGATAACAATGATCAGTATAAGAGATCAGTGTGTGCAGTGTTATAGACCCTATGGGATAATAATGATCAGTATAAGAGATCAGTGTGTGCAGTGTTATAGGTCCCTATGGGATAACAATGATCAGTATAAGAGATCAGTGTGTGCAGTGTTATAGGTCCCTATGGGATAATAATGATCAGTATAAGAGATCAGTGTGTGCAGTGTTATAGGTCCCTATGGGATAACAATGATCAGTATAAGAGATCAGTGTGTGCAGTGTTAAAGTCTCCTATGGGATAACAATGATCAGTATAAGAGATCAGTGTGTGCAGTGTTATAGTCTCTTATGGGATAACAATGATCAGTGTGTGCAGTGTTATAGGTCCCTATGGGATAACAATGATCAGTATAAAAGATCAGTGTGTGCAGTGTTATAGGTCCCTATGGGATAATAATGATCAGTATAAGAGATCAGTGTGTGCAGTGTTATAGGTCCCTATGGGATAATAATGATCAGTATAAGAGATCAGTGTGTGCAGTGTTATAGGTCCCTATGGGATAACAATGATCAGTATAAGAGATCAGTGTGTGCAGTGTTAAAGTCTCCTATGGGATAACAATGATCAGTATAAGAGATCAGTGTGTGCAGTGTTATAGTCTCTTATGGGATAACAATGATCAGTGTGTGCAGTGTTATAGGTCCCTATGGGAGCTATAACACTGCGAAAAAAAAGTGTAAAAAAAAAAGTTAATAAATGGGATTTAACCCTTTCCTTAATAAAAGTTCAAATCACCCCCCTTTTCCCATAAAAAAAAAAAACATGTAAATAAATATAAACATATGTGGTAAATGTCCGAACTATAAAAATATATCATTAATTAAACCGCATGGTCAATGGCGTACACGCAAAAAAAATTCCAAAGTCCAAAATAAAGATCTATCAATACAAAAATGGTACCGATAAAAACTTCAGATCACGGTGCCAAAAATGAGTCCTCATACCGGCCCGTACACGCAAAAATAAAAAAGTTATAGGGGTCAGAAGATGACATTTTTAAACATATAAATTTTCCTGCATGTAGTTATGATTTTTTCCAGAAGTCCGACAAAATCAAACCTATATAAGTCGGGGATCATTTTAATCGTATGGACCTACAGAATAATGATAAGGTGTCATTTTTACCGAAAAATGCACTGCGTAGAAACGGAAGCCCCCAAAAGTTACAAAATGGCGTTTTTTCTTCAATTTCGTCACACAATTATTTTTTTTCCGTTTCGCCGTAGATTTTTGGGTAAAATGACTGATGTCCCTGCAAAGTAGAATTAGTGGCGCAAAAAATAAGCATCATATGGAATTTTAGGTGCAAAATTGAAAGGGTTATGATTTTTAAAAGGTAAGGAGTAAAAAACGAAAGTGCAAAAACGGAAAAACCCTGAGTCCTTAAGGGGTTAGGGGTTAATAAATATGTGTTTTTATACATGCCCTATACATGTAGTATGTTTTACCAGTGTTTTGTACATTATACCATGTTTTTACTTGTTCTCTGTATACTCCTCCCTCTTGTTTTTGGCGCCCATTTTGGGCCATATAAACCTGTCAATACTGCTATCATGTCATCCTGATCTGAGGAAGGGAGGGATCCTCCCGAAACGCGTCATCTTATCCGTTTTTTTATTTTCTGTACAATAAAATGTCCTGCTGAGGACTTCTCCAGTATTTCTGGCTTTGCCTCATCCTTCCTACTAAGAGTTAGCAGCGCCTACTTCAGGGGTCATTTTCCTGCCTACTTCCATTATCGACTCCAGGACGACTCAGTCTTCTCCTGCGACCCTCTGGCTCAGCAGCGGCTCGGACTTCTAGCACCCCATTTGTGGGTTACATGCGCATTGATTACTACCATCAGGTGAACCACCATCTATAAGCTCCGCAGGGTGGCCCCCCACTCACCACTCTTTTATCCCTGGGTAATACACGAGGAATAAAACAGGACTTCAGAGAGAAACCAAGATTTTCGGCGCTGACCATAGAGAAGGTATCGGAGCCCAGGTAAGACAATGAGGTTTATTAGCAACGCGTTTCACCGCGCTTGCGCTGCTTCATCAGGCTTCACCCATGAAGTGCATAATTAAAATATATTACAAACCATAACAAATGGACAATATAAAATTTATAAATAACAATAATAATCATACATATACATTTATAACACTTAGCACTGATCATAGTAAAATATTAATTACAACCATAAATATCAGAGAACATGCAAATAAAACAAAAATAATAATAAATCCAATAACCGCATGGTGTGGGTTAGGTGATAAATCTAGACGGAGAATAAGGTTCCAACAGGGCGAATCCAATATAACCAGATGATTTATAAAGTGAGCTGAATGGTTTGTACAGGGAACATCAGACGGGGGGAAAAACTTATAGGAGTCAACAAGAGAACATAAAGAGGCCAGAAAAACGCACAGTATGAACAGGTTCCCGAAAAACAAAATTCATCATCAACCTGTATAACCAAATTTAACCAGAGGGTATAAAAATAATAATAATAATCTGTACGGTTTGGATAAGAATCATCAAATAGGGACAAGTAATATATTAAATATAGATAAAAATATTACAAAAAATATATAATGAAAACGATTAATAAAGTCAACGAGTATTTTCAATTGTCTCATTCAAACCGTTCGGAAATAAAGTCGCTAAATTATGAATCCAAAAAACTCTCCCGGTTAATTAAACATTGGAACCTGTTTGAAGAACCTGTAGGAACCGATTCCAAAATGATCAAATTTAAAGAATCTATGTAGCTATTGTGTTTTAATAAAAAAATGTTTAGAAATCCTGTGCAGCATAGTCCCATGTCTGATATTCCATCTGTGACGATTCCTACGTGACCGCCAAAGGTCATCTCACCCGCGACACCAATTCTGCCATATATCTACTGTCTTGTCCGTGCGGTTTACAATACGTGGGACGCGCTGTACAAACAGTTCGGTCACGTAGGAATCGTCACAGATGGAATATCAGACATGGGACTATGCTGCACAGGATTTCTAAACATTTTTTTATTAAAACACAATAGCTGCATAGAGTCTTTCAATTTGATCATTTTGGAATCGGTTCCTACAGGTTCTTCAAATAGGTTCCAATGTTTAATTAACCGGAGAGTTTTTTGGATTCATAATTTAGCGACTTTATTTCCGAACGGTTTGAATGAGACAATTGAAAATACTCGTTGACTTTATTAATCATTTTCATTATATATTTTTTGTAATATTTTTATCTATATTTAATATATTACTTGTCCCTATTTGATGATTCTTATCCAAACCGTATATATTATTATTATTATTTTTATACCCTCTGGTTAAATTTGGATATACAGGTTGATGATGAATTTTGTTTTTCGGGAACCTGTTCATACTGTGCGTTTTTCTGGCCTCTTTATGTTCTCTTGTTGACTCCTATAAGTTTTTCCCCCCGTCTGATGTTCCCTGTACAAACCATTCAGCTCACTTTATAAATCATCTGGTTAAATTGGATTCGCCCTGTTGGAACCTTATTCTCCGTCTAGATTTATCACCTAACCCACACCATGCGGTTATTGGATTTATTATTATTCTTGTTTTATTTGCATGTTCTCTGATATTTACGGTTGTAATTAATATTTTACTATGATCAGTGCTAAGTGTTATAAATGTATATGTATGATTATTATTGTTATTTATACATTTTATATTGTCCATTTGTTATGGTTTGTAATATATTTTAATTATGCACTTCATGGGTTAATCCCGTGTGGGCATATAACCCTGGTACAACTCCCGTGTGTTCAGCCTGATGAAGCCGCGCAAGCGCGGTGAAACGCGTTGCTACTAAACCTCATTCTCTTACCTGGGCTCCGATACCTTCTCTATGGTCAGCGCCAAAAATCCTGGTTTCTCTCTGAAGTCCTATTTTATTCCACATATTCCCCAGGAAGGCGGCAGACAACGGGATTGTGATCCTTAAAATCACATGCAGTCAGCATAGTTGTATATGTCCTCAGGGTGAGTACCAATATTTTAGTTTTCCTCCTCCCCCCCCCCTCGTGTTGGCTTTACTCCACAGGGAGCTCCTTTCCTCTCTTCTTTTTGGGTAATGCACAAGGCGCCGTTCGTCGGTCTCCTTTTTCTTTCTCTCCACAGAACATATATACTAAGGTTTCCACAGAAAATGTGGTGGATTTGAGCTGAGGAAAACCCCGTGGATCAGAGCAGGTGTAAAAAAAAAAAAAAAGCAAAATGTAGGGAAACCTTAGTAAATACCGTAAAAAAAATTGTAGGGAATTAAAACCCACAAGGAAAATTATGCAAGACTCTTAGTAAATCAGGGCCATTTTTGTGGTGTTCTCCTCAAGGAGAAATCTTACCCCTTTGACCCACGCTGTGTTCGTGCTGCGGGGGGTTGGACACGTGCCTCTCGTGACGTCATGGTCAAGCCCCCTCTATGCAAGTCTATGGGAGGGGGCGTGACGGCCGTCACGCCCCCTTCCATAGACTTGCATAGAGGGGGCATGGCCATGATGTCACTAACAGGGCGTGGCCGACCCCCGCAGCGCGAACACACACAGCGTTCAGAACATTTAGTTTGAACGATGGCCAGTGGAGTACCCCTTTAATGGCCTATCAATCTCCACACACCGTTATGGTGTTCTCCTTAAGGAGAAATCTTACTCCTGCGACCAATATCTTTTACTGCCATCTAGTGGTCATTTTGTAGCCTGGCCGTAGAAAGCCTCTTGTACTAGAAAGACACAACAGAGGGATAGAAAGCCTCTAGAAGGTGGGAGATATCCTGAGGGGCAGGAGATATTCAGTGTAGAGAGAAAGTCATTCCATAGAGATGGTGGGTCCCATGGGACTACCTGTACAGAGTAGGACTGCAGGAGTCCTGTGTCACCCAATGGTAAAGCCTCCTGAGACCATCATGTGTCTTCTCGTCCTGAGGACTGGACCTATAAATATAGTCAAAAATAAAGAATGGTATCTAATCCTCCAAGAGAAACTTCTTCCATCCATCCAGGAGAAATGTGAGGATGGACAAGGCTTTTCCCAGCATGATGGAGTCCACCGTGTCACCGGGCAGAAGGAATAACTAAGGGGCTCGGTGAACTAAACATTGAAATTTTGGATCCATGGCTGGGAACCCCCCCCCCCCCCCAGATTTCAATCCCATAGGAGACCTGTGGTCAACCTTTAAAGGGGTGCTCCGCCCCTGCACATAAGTGGATAAGATGCCTGATTGCTGGGGTCCTGCTGCTGGGGCCCCCTGCGATCTCCCTGCTGCACACGGCGTTCGTTTAGAGCATCAGGTTCAACCCCGGAGGCTTGCGACACCACGGACGTGCCCCGCTCGTGACGTCACGGCCACACCCACTCAATGCAAGTCTATGGGAGTGGGCGTGACGGCCGTCATTCCCCCTCCCATAGACTTGCATTGAGCGGACATGGCCGTGACGTCACGAGCCTCTGTCCCGCATCGCCAGTCATCCAGCATGGAGCAAAGTTCGCTCTGTGCACCGGATGTATGGAGTGCCGCAGCCGAGATCACGGGGTCCCCAGTGGTGCCCCCCCCCCGATCAGACATCTTATCCCCTATCCTTTGTATAATTGGTAAGATGTCTAGGGGCGGAGTACCCCTTTAAGATCGGGTGGACAAACCCAACCACAGAAATTGTGATAAAGTCCATCCAGTGATCAGGTAAGAATGGGAGGTCAGAAGATGATATCCAGGGACATATATGCCATGCCTTTGGGATGGGGTTCTGGGTTATTGCACAGTTTGCCCCCATAACCCTAATGCCAGCCCTACATATGGGGACATCCCAGCAGGAGCTGCTGTTGACATGAGATGACCAGACTCCCTAAGGGTGCGTTCACGCGCTATTACTAGTAGCGGGTTTCCCGCTGTGGGAATCCTGCTGCGAGTTACCCTACCATTGATTTAAATGGGTCCACAGACAGTCCACAGTAGTGTCAAATTTGCAGACTGTCTGCGGACCCATTCATATGAATGGTACCTGAACTCGCAGCTGGTATCCCGCAGCGGGAAACCTGCTGCTAGTTACTAGCGGGTGAACGGACCCTAATAGAGTGTTTCATTCTGTCAAGACCCTCAAGGAGATCCCTCATATGATGGTTGGCATTTCAACACGGCAAATCAAAGGATGGTGGGAACCAATGACAGAGGATAGAGGGCACAAGTGGATGGGCGCACAACCCAAATAATCTAGACTGCATGGGAAAGAAAACTCTCGATTCAACAGAAAGGAGATGAGAGCCATAGATCCTCCACCATTGTAGAGGCAGTATGGAGCCAATAATGGGTGGATTCATACATGGTGACCGTCATGGCAAGGACAGCTTGAGCGGAGTCACCTCAGCCATCTCCAGGGTATACAGGAGAGTGGTCGCTGCACACAGGGGTCTTCTCTGAGTCGGTAGACAGATTATTGTGACTACCAGAGCTGTACGCCTCAATGTTATTTACATATTTGGAATTTTTTTCCACTCAAGCCAGTGTCCAAAGTCCTGGCAAGGTCAACAGGACAAAGTCTGGTCATAGTGTTCATAGAGGTCACAGTGGTCATTGTGGTCATAGAGGTCATAGAGGTCATTGTGGTCATAGAGGTCTTTGTGGTCACAGTGGTTATAGAGGTCACAGTGGTCATAGAGGCCATTGTGGTCACAGAGGTCACTGTGGTCCGTACAGCTCTCTTCTCCATTCTAGGAATGTTGTATATTGACCTTATTTGAGGGTCTTCTTCTTTTATGGGGCCCTTAGTCTTACATCAGATATAACAGGGCCCATGTGTTTGATAATCCTTTGAATGGTGTTAGTTATAGTTATGACTTTCCATGGTCGTTGTTGATGATTTTACCTTGTTATTCTATCAGGTCTCTTGTTCCGTCTTCAGGATGAGCCATTGGGTGGGAAGTGTGACCGTCCTCTTCGCCTTCGTCATGATGGTGACATCTCAGGTAGGTTCTTCAGTGCCGGACTCTTCATGCTGCCTGACTGGATATTAATAGGTGTTGTCCCACCTGGTCACCTCTGAACAGTTTGTAGTCGCCGGAGGTGGTCAGGAAAGCTGAAAGCAGACGGAGCGGGGAAGATAAAAAATTTGTGTAACTCCCATTGACTTTAAAGGGAGTTGTGCAAACATCATAGCAACGCGGGCGACTCTGTTCATGTAACGTCAGGAGTTATCTAAACAGCAGGGCTTCACCGTTTGCACGACTACCATTAAAGTCAAAGGGAGTTACACAAATCGGATAACTTCCCCGCTTCAGCTGCTTTCAGCTTTCCTGACCACCTCCGGATGGTGCAATCTGACCGGAAGAGCAGGAAATGCTGGGAGTGACCAGGTAGGATGACATTTCCCATAAAGACCCCTCTACCCGGCCCATAATGGGGCAAATGATCATCCGTAGGATAATTGTGAATGGCCGACAGAAGTAAATGTTTGTTCTTCGGCTCAACGGATCCTTATTGTGCCCATTTCCATGTATAAACAGGAGATGTGCGGCCGACAATGATTCATTTACAGGGTCACATATTTGAGGCCCAGCCCGAAAAGGCTTTTTAAAGGGGTACTCCGGTGAAAAACAATTTTTTTTTAAATCAACTGGTGCCAGAAAAATATGCAGATTTGTAAATTACTTCTATATAAAAATCTTAATCCTTCCAGTACTTATCAGCTGCTGTATACTACAGAGGAAGTTGTGTAGTTCTTTCCAGTCTGACCACAGTGCTCTCTGCTGACACCTCTGTCCATGCCAGGAACTCCCCAGAGCAGGATAGGTTTGCTATAGAGATTTTCTCCTGCTCTGGACAGTTCTTGACATGGACAGAGGTGTCAGCAGAGAGCACTGTGATCAGACAGGAAAGAACTTAAAAAATAAGAGAACTTCCTGTGGATCATAACAGCAGCTGATAAGTACTGGAAGGATTAAGATTTTTTAATAGAAGTAATTTACAAATCTGTTTAACTTTCTGGCACCAGTTGAATAAAAAAAATAAAAAATAAAATGGTTTTTCACCAGAGTACCCCTTTAAATGAATGGGAATCTGCTACATTAGTGCTCATCTACAGACCCGGATTGACCAACGTCATGGAAGACCGGGCCTTGTCTTAAAAGTGAAGGAGTGAAGGTTAAAGGGGTCCTCCACTGTAGAACATGTTTTAATGTTATCTCCAGGCTGCTGGCGTATAAAACAAAAACTTAGACTTAGAGGGGTACTCCAGCCCTAAGACTCCTTATCCCCTATCCAAATATCTGACCGCGGGGGTCCCGCCGCAATCTTGCATTCGGCCCCCACCTTTTTGAGCTGCACGCCGCGCTGCCAGCTCACAAACTGCGGGGTGCCGACCACGGGGGCGGAGTATCGTGATGTCACGACTCCGCCCCCCATGTGACGTCACCCCCCGCCCCGCGATGCAAGTCTATAGGAGGTGGAGTGACGGCCGCCATGCCCCCTACCATAGACTTTCATAGCGGGGGGTGAGGTCACACGGGGGCGGAGTCATGACGTCTCAATACTCCGGGTGCAGTGTAGTATTTGAAAGAGATAAATGAGCACTGTAAATACCCACCACCAACACCCAAGGTGTCGTACTGACCTTTTGTGGGTGTACAATAAGGCTAGTATAACTCGTGCTGTGTGGTCTGGGGGTGTGGAGGAAGGGTGGTAAACAGTCTGCTGCTCTAATCCCTTTTTGTCTGTAGTCTCGGAGGGTACGGTGGAGAAATAGCGAAATGGAGAGTACAAAAATAGGGGGTTCTTGAGAGCGCTACTGTGTGCAGAGGTAAATGAAGTTTAGCTTACGCCAACAGTTAAACAGGACTAGCTTTTATTTAAAAAGGAGTCAAATGAATACAGGACAACGCGTTTCATTTAGTCCTGGCAGGTTTTCCTGTGTAGTGGTGTTAAGGTTAGCTGCTGTTTAGGCCTTAAAATGTTCGAGACTGCCGCTGTATACTGCTGAGTGTCCACACAAGAAATATACACCAGACAAAAAGGTTGGTATAAAACTCTTACTAAGAAGGAAGCTCAGGAGCTGTCCCACAGAGTGGTAAGAGTTCTGTTTATTACACGGAAGTACATTGGTTTTTACATTTGACAAAAAGGGGAGGTTAGTTATCATGTCAAAATCATCATATTATATTTTGATTGGTTATTTGAGTATTGCATCTGTATATATATTAGCATATTTAAGCATTAATTTCTTTCTTGGCCATAGTTCACTTGTGTTGCCCTCTCACTATTCTACCAGAAAATTCAGGATTTCTCTGTCCTTCTGCACAGTCTATATTTTTTCAAATATTTTGTCTTCCAACTTCCAACCTCTTCTTATCTTGCTTCTTCTGGTCTCATCCCAATGTCCTCATCTTAGTTACAAGCAAATAGCAAGCTGATATGTCTCATAAGGAAGATAATGTTTTTCTGCAGCATTAGCAATGGCATATAAGTATTAACATATTGATCAGAAATCAGAATCTTCAGGGTCATCCTTCTCAGTGGCTTTGACACAGGAAAACCTGCCAGGACTACAGATCTTAATTTTTGTGGACCTGACGAAGGCGCAAGTGTGCGTCGAAACACGTTGTCCTGTATCTATTTGACTCCTTTTAAAATAAAAGCTAATCCTGTGTAACTGTTGGCGTACGCTGAACTTCATTTTCCTCTGCACACAGTAGCGCTCTCAAGAACCCCCTATTTTTGTACTCTCCATTTCGCAATTCTACTGATGAGCATCTCACAGGTTGGCTCACCGTGGTGCAATACCTGAACTTTTACTCACTAACTCTTTGTTTGTTGCACGATACATGGAGAGATGAACAATGACGTGACAGTCACCAAGCACTAAATCCAACCATGGGTCACTGAAGAGATTAGTGTATGCAGAGGGGCCCTTTTACAGCCTCACTCTCCTCTGTCTAAGACAAAACTCCTTCTTGGAGCTGAAACTTGAAGCACTTTATCCTCACAGCGTGGACAGGATTCTACCTAGAAATAACACTTTGGCCTAGGTATAAGTATGCCTAACAATATCGGGGCTAGGAGGTGTGCAGACTGGCCAGAGCCAGACTAGAACTAACTGGTTCTGGTGGTTTGGGTCCACCCCTTTTCCTGGGACAGGGGGCTGGACTAGGTACTTCTCCCACAGCTATAGGCTTAGGGAGTATCACGTGACTAAGGCAGCATTATTGTGCTGAGTTACTATGTACCTGGGGGTCCACCTAAATATCCTGTTTATTTACTGGATGACGTTATCTGGACGACCCAATGTTCTTGGGTACCTTGTGATGTAATATCTTGGGTGTCTATAGGAGTCACTGCCCGGCCTGCTGGGATCCTTCCACCTCTTTAAGAGGTACTCTTCCCCTAGACCTCTTATCCCTTATCCAAAGGATAGGGGATAAGATGTCTGATCATAGGGGTTTCCACAGATGGGACCCCCGCGATCTCGACTGCAGCACCCCAGACATCCGGTGCATGGAGCACACAATGTGTCGGATGACTAGCGATGCGGGACGGAGGCTTGTGATGTCACGACCACGCCCCCTCAATGCAAGTCTATGGGAAGGGGCGTGACTGCGTCACGCCCCCTCCCATAGACTTGCATTGAGGGGGCGTGGCCATGACATCACGAGCCTCTGGCGCTGCACCCGATGCTCTAAACTAACGTGGGGTGCAGCAGGGAGATCGCGGGGGTCCCCAGTGGCAGGGATCAGACATCTTATCCCCTATCCTTTGGACAGGGGATAAGATGTCTAGGGGTGGAATACCCCTTTAATCCTTCTTTGCCAAAAATATATTTTCAGTAAAAACAGAATTAGAGACCAGTGACCCCCCCAGCCGGTGCCTACAGAGAACCGATCCAGATGGCAGCAAATAAGAGGAAGTAAAGATTGAGGGTGAGGGCCCTCAATGTGATCCGGGCCCCGTGAGTCATATTCTGGGGAAACAACACAAAACATATTACAATATCACACTCTTATATAAAAATATCTTATTGTTCAGTATAGAGCTTCCCGATTCCTGACAGGGGGGGTCACACTTCTTCTTGTATCAGGAGTCTCCTGGGCCGCTCCACTTCTTCATTTCTTATACTTCTTGTAAAAAACGCATCGGTTGTGTCAGCCTCATCCTCATGGTGTTTTCCGATAACTGTAGGGAATGGCGTGATGTCATGTGACCAGAATATTATGTGAATGTATTACCAAGGACATACTTGTAAGCCAACACCCCTGACATAAGGCTCTACACATGGACACAATCACCCCTGACATAAGGCTCTACACTTGTAAGCCAACACCCCTGACATAAGGCTCTACATGTGTACACCATCACCCCTGACATAAGGCTCTACACTTGTAAGCCAACACCCCTGACATAAGGCTCTACACATGGACACAATCACCCCTGACATAAGGCTCTACACTTGTACACATCAACCCTGACATAAGGCCCTACACTTGTACAGCATCACCCCTGACATAAGGCTCTACACTTGTACACATCAACCCTGACATAAGGCCCTACACTTGTACAGCATCACCCCTGACATAAGGCTCTACACTTGTACACATCAACCCTGACATAAGGCTCTACACGTGTACACCATCACCCCTGACATAAGGCTCTACACTTGTACACATCAACCCTGACATAAGGCCCTACACTTGTACACATCCCCCCTGACATAAGGCTCTACACGTGTACACATCACCCCTGACATAAGACTCTACACTTGTAAGCCAACACCCCTGACATAAGGCTCTACACGTGTACACATCACCCCTGACATAAGGCTCTACACTTGTAAGCCAACACCCCTGACATTAGGCTCTACACGTGTACACATCACCCCTGACATAAGGCTCTACACTTGTACACCATCACCCCTGACATAAGGCTCTACCCTTGTACACATCACCCCTGACATAAAACTCTACCCTTGTACACATCACCCCTGACATAAGACTCTACACTTGTACACCATCACCCCTGACATAAGGCTCTACCCTTGTACACATCACCCCTGACATAAGACTCTACACTTGTACACCATCACCCCTGACATAAGGCTCTATACCTGTACACCATCACCCCTGACATAAGGCTCTACCCTTGTACACCATCACCCCTGACATAAGACTCTACCCTTGTACACATCACCCCTGACATAAGACTCTACATTTGTACACCATCACCCCTGACATAAGGCTCTATACCTGTACACCATCACCCCTGACATAAGGCTCTACCCTTGTACACCATCACCCCTGACATGAGACTCTACACTTGTACACCATCACCCCTGACATAAGACTCTACACTTGTACACATCACCCCTGACATAAGGCTCTACACTTGTACACATCACCCCTGACATAAGACTCTACACTTGTACACCATCACCCCTGACATAAGGCTCTACACTTGTACACATCACCCCTGACATAAGGCTCTACACTTGTACACATCACCCCTGACATAAGGCTCTACACTTGTACACCATCACCCCTGACATAAGGCTCTACACTTGTACACATCACCCCTGACATAAAACTCTACACTTGTACACATCACCCCTGACATAAGGCTCTACACGTGTACACCATCAACCCTGACATAAGGCTCTACACGTGTACACCATCACCCCTGACATAAGGCTCTACCCTTGTACACCATCACCCCTGACATAAGACTCTACCCTTGTACACATCACCCCTGACATAAGACTCTACACTTGTACACCATCACCCCTGACATAAGGCTCTATACCTGTACACCATCACCCCTGACATAAGGCTCTACCCTTGTACACCATCACCCCTGACATAAGACTCTACCTTGTACACATCACCCCTGACATAAGACTCTACACTTGTACACCATCACCCCTGACATAAGGCTCTAAACCTGTACACCATCACCCCTGACATAAGGCTCTACCCTTGTACACCATCACCCCTGACATAAGACTCTACACTTGTACACATCACCCCTGACATAAGGCTCTACACTTGTACACCATCACCCCTGACATAAGGCTCTACACTTGTACACCATCACCCCTGACATAAGGCTCTACACTTGTACACATCACCCCTGACATAAGACTCTACACTTGTACACCATCACCCCTGACATAAGGCTCTACACTTGTACACATCACCCCTGACATAAAACTCTACCCTTGTACACATCACCCCTGACATAAGGCTCTACACGTGTACACCATCAACCCTGACATAAGGCTCTACACGTGTACACTATCACCCCTGACATAAGGCTCTACCCTTGTACACATCACCCCTGACATAAGGTCCTACACTTGTACACCATCACCCCTGACATAAGGCTCTACCCTTGTACACATCACCCCTGACATAAGGCTCTACACTTGTACACCATCACCCCTGACATAAGGTCCTACACTTGTACACCATCACCCCTGACATAAGGCTCTACACTTGCACACCATCACCCCTGACATAAGGCTTTACACGTGTACACCATCACCCCTGACATAAGGCTCTACACGTGTACACCATCACCCCTGACATAAGGCTCTACACTTGTACACCATCACCCCTGACATAAGGCTCTACACTTGTACACCATCACCCCTGACATAAGGTCCTACACTTGTACACCATCACCCCTGACATAAGGCTCTACACCTGTACACCATCAACCCTGACATAAGGCTCTATACCTGTACACCATCACCCCTGACATAAGGCTCTACCCTTGTACACCATCACCCCTGACATAAGACTCTACCTTGTACACATCACCCCTGACATAAGACTCTACACTTGTACACCATCACCCCTGACATAAGGCTCTAAACCTGTACACCATCACCCCTGACATAAGGCTCTACCCTTGTACACCATCACCCCTGACATAAGGCTCTACACCTGTACACCATCAACCCTGACATAAGGCTCTACACTTGTACACCATAACCCCTGACATAAGGCTCTACACGTGTACACTATCACCCCTGACATAAGGCTCTACACTTGTACACCATAACCCCTGACATAAGGCTCTACACGTGTACACTATCACCCCTGACATAAGGCTCTACCCTTGTACACATCACCCCTGACATAAGGTCCTACACTTGTACACCATCACCCCTGACATAAGGCTCTACCCTTGTACACATCACCCCTGACATAAGGCTCTACACTTGTACACCATCACCCCTGACATAAGGTCCTACACTTGTACACCATCACCCCTGACATAAGGCTCTATACCTGTACACCATCACCCCTGACATAAGGCTCTACCCTTGTACACCATCACCCCTGACATAAGACTCTACCCTTGTACACATCACCCCTGACATAAGACTCTACACTTTTACACCATCACCCCTGACATAAGGCTCTATACCTGTACACCATCACCCCTGACATAAGGCTCTACCCTTGTACACCATCACCCCTGACATAAGGCTCTACACCTGTACACCATCAACCCTGACATAAGGCTCTATACCTGTACACCATCACCCCTGACATAAGGCTCTACCCTTGTACACCATCACCCCTGACATAAGACTCTACCTTGTACACCATCACCCCTGACATAAGACTCTACACTTGTACACCATCACCCCTGACACAAGGCTCTAAACCTGTACACCATCACCCCTGACATAAGGCTCTACCCTTGTACACCATCACCCCTGACATAAGGCTCTACACCTGTACACCATCAACCCTGACATAAGGCTCTATACCTGTACACCATCACCCCTGACATAAGGCTCTACCCTTGTACACCATCACCCCTGACATAAGACTCTACCTTGTACACATCACCCCTGACATAAGACTCTACACTTGTACACCATCACCCCTGACATAAGGCTCTAAACCTGTACACCATCACCCCTGACATAAGGCTCTACCCTTGTACACCATCACCCCTGACATAAGGCTCTACACCTGTACACCATCAACCCTGACATAAGGCTCTACACTTGTACACCATAACCCCTGACATAAGGCTCTACACGTGTACACTATCACCCCTGACATAAGGCTCTACACTTGTACACCATAACCCCTGACATAAGGCTCTACACGTGTACACTATCACCCCTGACATAAGGCTCTACCCTTGTACACATCACCCCTGACATAAGGTCCTACACTTGTACACCATCACCCCTGACATAAGGCTCTACCCTTGTACACATCACCCCTGACATAAGGCTCTACACTTGTACACCATCACCCCTGACATAAGGTCCTACACTTGTACACCATCACCCCTGACATAAGGCTCTATACCTGTACACCATCACCCCTGACATAAGGCTCTACCCTTGTACACCATCACCCCTGACATAAGACTCTACCCTTGTACACATCACCCCTGACATAAGACTCTACACTTGTACACCATCACCCCTGACATAAGGCTCTATACCTGTACACCATCACCCCTGACATAAGGCTCTACCCTTGTACACCATCACCCCTGACATAAGGCTCTACACCTGTACACCATCAACCCTGACATAAGGCTCTATACCTGTACACCATCACCCCTGACATAAGGCTCTACCTTGTACACCATCACCCCTGACATAAGACTCTACACTTGTACACCATCACCCCTGACATAAGGCTCTAAACCTGTACACCATCACCCCTGACATAAGGCTCTACCCTTGTACACCATCACCCCTGACATAAGGCTCTACACCTGTACACCATCAACCCTGACATAAGGCTCTACACTTGTACACCATAACCCCTGACATAAGGCTCTACACGTGTACACTATCACCCCTGACATAAGGCTCTACCCTTGTACACATCACCCCTGACATAAGGTCCTACACTTGTACACCATCACCCCTGACATAAGGCTCTACCCTTGTACACATCACCCCTGACATAAGGCTCTACACTTGTACACCATCACCCCTGACATAAGGTCCTACACTTGTACACCATCACCCCTGACATAAGGCTCTACACTTGTACACCATCACCCCTGACATAAGGCTTTACACGTGTACACCATCACCCCTGACATAAGGCTCTACACGTGTACACCATCACCCCTGACATAAGGCTCTACACTTGTACACCATCACCCCTGACATAAGGCTCTACACTTGTACACCATCACCCCTGACATAAGGCTTTACACTTGTACACCATCACCCCTGACATAAGGCTCTACACTTGTACACCATCACCCCTGACATAAGGCTCTACACTTGTACACCATCACCCCTGACATAAGGTCCTACACTTGTACACCATCACCCCTGACATAAGGCTCTACACTTGTACACCATCACCCCTGACATAAGGCTCTACACTTGTACACCATCACCCCTGACATAAGGCTCTACACGTGTACACCATCACCCCTGACATAAGGCTCTACACTTGTACACATCACCCCTGACATAAGGCTCTACACTTGTACACCATCACCCCTGACATAAGGCTCTACACTTGTACACATCACCCCTGACATAAGGCTCTACACTTGTACACATCACCCCTGACATAAGGCTCTACACTTGTACACCATCACCCCTGACATAAGGCTCTACACTTGTACACCATCACCCCTGACATAAGGCTCTACACTTGTACACCATCACCCCTGACATAAGGCTCTACACTTGTACACCATCACCCCTGACATAAGGCCCTACACTTGTAAGCCAACACCCCTGACATAAGGCTCTACACGTGTACACTATCACCCCTGACATAAGGCTCTACCCTTGTACACATCACCCCTGACATAAGGCTCTACACTTGTACACATCACCCCTGATATAAGGTCCTACACTTGTACACCATCACCCCTGACATAAGGCTCTACACTTGTACACATCACCCCTGACATAAGGCTCTACACTTGTACACCATCACCCCTGACATAAGGCTCTACACTTGTACACCATCACCCCTGACATAAGGCTCTACACTTGTACACCATCACCCCTGACATAAGGCTCTACACTTGTACACCATCACCCCTGACATAAGGCTCTACACTTGTACACCATCACCCCTGACATAAGGTCCTACACTTGTACACCATCACCCCTGACATAAGGCTCTACACTTGTACACCATCACCCCTGACATAAGGCTCTACACTTGTACACCATAACCCCTGACATAAGGCTCTACACGTGTACACTATCACCCCTGACATAAGGCTCTACCCTTGTACACATCACCCCTGACATAAGGTCCTACACTTGTACACCATCACCCCTGACATAAGGCTCTACCCTTGTACACATCACCCCTGACATAAGGCTCTACACTTGTACACCATCACCCCTGACATAAGGTCCTACACTTGTACACCATCACCCCTGACATAAGGCTCTACACTTGTACACCATCACCCCTGACATAAGGCTTTACACGTGTACACCATCACCCCTGACATAAGGCTCTACACGTGTACACCATCACCCCTGACATAAGGTCCTACACTTGTACACCATCACCCCTGACATAAGGCTCTACACTTGTACACCATCACCCCTGACATAAGGCTTTACACGTGTACACCATCACCCCTGACATAAGGCTCTACACGTGTACACCATCACCCCTGACATAAGGCTCTACCCTTGTACACATCACCCCTGACATAAGGTCCTACACTTGTACACCATCACCCCTGACATAAGGCTCTACCCTTGTACACATCACCCCTGACATAAGGCTCTACACTTGTACACCATCACCCCTGACATAAGGTCCTACACTTGTACACCATCACCCCTGACATAAGGCTCTATACCTGTACACCATCACCCCTGACATAAGGCTCTACCCTTGTACACCATCACCCCTGACATAAGACTCTACCCTTGTACACATCACCCCTGACATAAGACTCTACACTTTTACACCATCACCCCTGACATAAGGCTCTATACCTGTACACCATCACCCCTGACATAAGGCTCTACCCTTGTACACCATCACCCCTGACATAAGGCTCTACACCTGTACACCATCAACCCTGACATAAGGCTCTATACCTGTACACCATCACCCCTGACATAAGGCTCTACCCTTGTACACCATCACCCCTGACATAAGACTCTACCTTGTACACCATCACCCCTGACATAAGACTCTACACTTGTACACCATCACCCCTGACATAAGGCTCTAAACCTGTACACCATCACCCCTGACATAAGGCTCTACCCTTGTACACCATCACCCCTGACATAAGGCTCTACACCTGTACACCATCAACCCTGACATAAGGCTCTATACCTGTACACCATCACCCCTGACATAAGGCTCTACCCTTGTACACCATCACCCCTGACATAAGACTCTACCTTGTACACATAACCCCTGACATAAGACTCTACACTTGTACACCATCACCCCTGACATAAGGCTCTAAACCTGTACACCATCACCCCTGACATAAGGCTCTACCCTTGTACACCATCACCCCTGACATAAGGCTCTACACCTGTACACCATCAACCCTGACATAAGGCTCTACACTTGTACACCATAACCCCTGACATAAGGCTCTACACGTGTACACTATCACCCCTGACATAAGGCTCTACACTTGTACACCATAACCCCTGACATAAGGCTCTACACGTGTACACTATCACCCCTGACATAAGGCTCTACCCTTGTACACATCACCCCTGACATAAGGTCCTACACTTGTACACCATCACCCCTGACATAAGGCTCTACCCTTGTACACATCACCCCTGACATAAGGCTCTACACTTGTACACCATCACCCCTGACATAAGGTCCTACACTTGTACACCATCACCCCTGACATAAGGCTCTATACCTGTACACCATCACCCCTGACATAAGGCTCTACCCTTGTACACCATCACCCCTGACATAAGACTCTACCCTTGTACACATCACCCCTGACATAAGACTCTACACTTGTACACCATCACCCCTGACATAAGGCTCTATACCTGTACACCATCACCCCTGACATAAGGCTCTACCCTTGTACACCATCACCCCTGACATAAGGCTCTACACCTGTACACCATCAACCCTGACATAAGGCTCTATACCTGTACACCATCACCCCTGACATAAGGCTCTACCTTGTACACCATCACCCCTGACATAAGACTCTACACTTGTACACCATCACCCCTGACATAAGGCTCTAAACCTGTACACCATCACCCCTGACATAAGGCTCTACCCTTGTACACCATCACCCCTGACATAAGGCTCTACACCTGTACACCATCAACCCTGACATAAGGCTCTACACTTGTACACCATAACCCCTGACATAAGTCTCTACACGTGTACACCATCACCCCTGACATAAGGTCCTACACTTGTACACCATCACCCCTGACATAAGGCTCTACCCTTGTACACATCACCCCTGACATAAGGCTCTACACTTGTACACCATCACCCCTGACATAAGGTCCTACACTTGTACACCATCACCCCTGACATAAGGCTCTACACTTGTACACCATCACCCCTGACATAAGGCTTTACACGTGTACACCATCACCCCTGACATAAGGCTCTACACGTGTACACCATCACCCCTGACATAAGGCTCTACACTTGTACACCATCACCCCTGACATAAGGCTCTACACTTGTACACCATCACCCCTGACATAAGGCTTTACACTTGTACACCATCACCCCTGACATAAGGCTCTACACTTGTACACCATCACCCCTGACATAAGGCTCTACACTTGTACACCATCACCCCTGACATAAGGTCCTACACTTGTACACCATCACCCCTGACATAAGGCTCTACACTTGTACACCATCACCCCTGACATAAGGCTCTACACTTGTACACCATCACCCCTGACATAAGGCTCTACACGTGTACACCATCACCCCTGACATAAGGCTCTACACTTGTACACATCACCCCTGACATAAGGCTCTACACTTGTACACCATCACCCCTGACATAAGGCTCTACACTTGTACACATCACCCCTGACATAAGGCTCTACACTTGTACACATCACCCCTGACATAAGGCTCTACACTTGTACACCATCACCCCTGACATAAGGCTCTACACTTGTACACCATCACCCCTGACATAAGGCTCTACACTTGTACACCATCACCCCTGACATAAGGCTCTACACTTGTACACCATCACCCCTGACATAAGGCCCTACACTTGTAAGCCAACACCCCTGACATAAGGCTCTACACGTGTACACTATCACCCCTGACATAAGGCTCTACCCTTGTACACATCACCCCTGACATAAGGCTCTACACTTGTACACATCACCCCTGATATAAGGTCCTACACTTGTACACCATCACCCCTGACATAAGGCTCTACACTTGTACACATCACCCCTGACATAAGGCTCTACACTTGTACACCATCACCCCTGACATAAGGCTCTACACTTGTACACCATCACCCCTGACATAAGGCTCTACACTTGTACACCATCACCCCTGACATAAGGCTCTACACTTGTACACCATCACCCCTGACATAAGGCTCTACACTTGTACACCATCACCCCTGACATAAGGTCCTACACTTGTACACCATCACCCCTGACATAAGGCTCTACACTTGTACACCATCACCCCTGACATAAGGCTCTACACTTGTACACCATAACCCCTGACATAAGGCTCTACACGTGTACACTATCACCCCTGACATAAGGCTCTACCCTTGTACACATCACCCCTGACATAAGGTCCTACACTTGTACACCATCACCCCTGACATAAGGCTCTACCCTTGTACACATCACCCCTGACATAAGGCTCTACACTTGTACACCATCACCCCTGACATAAGGTCCTACACTTGTACACCATCACCCCTGACATAAGGCTCTACACTTGTACACCATCACCCCTGACATAAGGCTTTACACGTGTACACCATCACCCCTGACATAAGGCTCTACACGTGTACACCATCACCCCTGACATAAGGCTCTACACTTGTACACCATCACCCCTGACATAAGGCTCTACACTTGTACACCATCACCCCTGACATAAGGTCCTACACTTGTACACCATCACCCCTGACATAAGGCTCTACACTTGTACACCATCACCCCTGACATAAGGCTCTACACTTGTACACCATCACCCCTGACATAAGGCTTTACACGTGTACACCATCACCCCTGACATAAGGCTCTACACTTGTACACATCACCCCTGACATAAGGCTCTACACTTGTACACCATCACCCCTGACATAAGGCTCTACACTTGTACACATCACCCCTGACATAAGGCTCTACACTTGTACACATCACCCCTGACATAAGGCTCTACACTTGTACACCATCACCCCTGACATAAGGCTCTACACTTGTACACCATCATCCCTGACATAAGGCTCTACACTTGTACACCATCACCCCGACATAAGGCTCTACACTTGTACACCATCACCCCTGACATAAGGCCCTACACTTGTAAGCCAACACCCCTGACATAAGGCTCTACACTTGTACACTATCACCCCTGACATAAGGCTCTACCCTTGTACACATCACTCCTGACATAAGGCTCTACACTTGTACACATCACCCCTGATATAAGGTCCTACACTTGTACACCATCACCCCTGACATAAGGCTCTACACTTGTACACATCACCCCTGACATAAGGCTCTACACTTGTACACATCACCCCTGATATAAGGTCCTACACTTGTACACCATCACCCCTGACATAAGGCTCTACACTTGTACACATCACCCCTGACATAAGGCTCTACACTTGTACACCATCACCCCTGACATAAGGTCCTACACTTGTACACCATCACCCCTGACATAAGGCTCTACACTTGTACACCATCACCCCTGACATAAGGCTCTACACTTGTACACCATCACCCCTGACATAAGGCTCTACACTTGTACACCATCATCCCTGACATAAGGTCCTACACTTGTACACCATCACCCCTGACATAAGGCTCTACACTTGTACACCATCACCCCTGACATAAGGCTTTACACGTGTACACCATCACCCCTGACATAAGGCTCTACACTTGTACACATCACCCCTGACATAAGGCTCTACACTTGTACACCATCACCCCTGACATAAGGCTCTACACTTGTACACATCACCCCTGACATAAGGCTCTACACTTGTACACATCACCCCTGACATAAGGCTCTACACTTGTACACCATCACCCCTGACATAAGGCTCTACACTTGTACACCATCACCCCTGACATAAGGCTCTACACTTGTACACCATCACCCCGACATAAGGCTCTACACTTGTACACCATCACCCCTGACATAAGGCCCTACACTTGTAAGCCAACACCCCTGACATAAGGCTCTACACTTGTACACTATCACCCCTGACATAAGGCTCTACCCTTGTACACATCACCCCTGACATAAGGCTCTACACTTGTACACATCACCCCTGATATAAGGTCCTACACTTGTACACCATCACCCCTGACATAAGGCTCTACACTTGTACACATCACCCCTGACATAAGGCTCTACACTTGTACACCATCACCCCTGACATAAGGTCCTACACTTGTACACCATCACCCCTGACATAAGGCTCTACACTTGTACACCATCACCCCTGACATAAGGCTCTACACTTGTACACCATCACCCCTGACATAAGGCTCTACACTTGTACACCATCATCCCTGACATAAGGTCCTACACTTGTACACCATCACCCCTGACATAAGGCTCTACACTTGTACACCATCACCCCTGACATAAGGCTCTACACTTGTACACATCACCCCTGACATAAGGCTCTACACGTGTACACCATCACCCCTGACATAAGGCTCTACACGTGTACACCATCACCCCTGACATAAGGCTCTACACTTGTACACATCACCCCTGACATAAGGCTCTACACTTGTACACCATCACCCCTGACATAAGGCTCTACACTTGTACACATCACCACTGACATAAGGCTCTACACTTGTACACATCACCCCTGACATAAGGCTCTACACTTGTACACCATCACCCCTGACATAAGGCTTTACACTTGTACACCATCACCCCTGACATAAGGCTCTACACTTGTACACCATCACCCCTGACATAAGGCCCTACACTTTTAAGCCAACACCCCTGACATAAGGCTCTACACGTGTACACCATCACCCTTGACATAAGGCTCTACACTTGTACACCATCACCCCTGACATAAGGCTCTACACGTGTACACCATCACCCCTGACATAAGGCTCTACACTTGTACACCATCACCCCTGACATAAGGCTCTACACTTGTACACCATCACCCCTGACATAAGGCTCTACACTTGTACACCATCACCCCTGACATAAGGCTCTACCCTTGTACACCATCACCCCTGACATAAGGCTCTACACTTGTACACCATCACCCCTGACATAAGGCTCTACACTTGTACACCATCACCCCTGACATAAGGCTCTACACTTGTACACCATCACCCCTGACATAAGGCTCTACACTTGTACACCATCACCCCTGACATAAGACTCTACACTTGTACATCATCACCCCTGACATAAGGTCCTACACTTGTACACCATCACCCCTGACATAAGGCCCTACACTTGTACACCATCACCCCTGACATAAGGCCCTACACTTGTACACCATCACCCCTGACATAAGGCTCTACACGTGTACACCATCACCCCTGACATAAGGCTCTACACATGGACACCATCACCCCTGACATAAGGCTCTACACTTGTACACCATCACCCCTGACATAAGGCTCTACACATGGATACCATCACCCCTGACATAAGGCTCTACACTTGTACACCATCACCCCTGACATAAGGTCCTACACTTGTGCACCATCACCCCTGACATAAGGCTCTACACTTGTACACCATCACCCCTGACATAAGACTCTACACTTGTACATCATCACCCCTGACATAAGGCTCTACACTTGTACACCATCACCCCTGACATAAGGCTCTACACTTGTACACCATCACCCCTGACATAAGGCTCTACACGTGTACACCATCACCCCTGACATAAGGCTCTACACATGGACACCATCACCCCTGACATAAGGCTCTACACTTGTACACCATCACCCCTGACATAAGGCTCTACACATGGACACCATCACCCCTGACCTAAGGCTCTACACTTGTACACCATCACCCCTGACATAAGGCTCTACACTTGTACATCATCACCCCTGACATAAGACTCTACACTTGTACATCATCACCCCTGACATAAGGCTCTACACTTGTACACCATCACCCCTGACATAAGACTCTACACTTGTACACATCACCCCTGACATAAGGCTCTACACTTGTACACCATCACCCCTGACATAAGTCTCTACACGTGTACACCATCACCCCTGACATAAGGCTCTACACATGGACACCATCACCCCTGACATAAGGCTCTACACTTGTACACCATCACCCCTGACATAAGGCTCTACACATGGACACCATCACCCCTGACATAAGGCTCTACACTTGTACACCATCACCCCTGACATAAGGCTCTACACTTGTACATCATCACCCCTGACATAAGACTCTACACTTGTACACCATCACCCCTGACATAAGACTCTACACTTGTACACATCACCCCTGACATAAGGCTCTACACTTGTACACCATCACCCCTGACATAAGTCTCTACACGTGTACACCATCACCCCTGACATAAGGCTCTACACATGGACACCATCACCCCTGACATAAGGCTCTACACTTGTACACCATCACCCCTGACATAAGGCTCTACACATGGACACCATCACCCCTGACATAAGGCTCTACACTTGTACACCATCACCCCTGACATAAGGCTCTACACTTGTACATCATCACCCCTGACATAAGACTCTACACTTGTACATCATCACCCCTGACATAAGGCCCTACACTTGTACACCATCACCCCTGACATAAGACTCTACACTTGTACACATCACCCCTGACATAAGGCTCTACACTTGTACACCATCACCCCTGACATAAGGCTCTACCCTTGTACACATCACCCCTGACATAGAGAATCCTCCACCTGTGGCCTGATTAATGAGGTATCAGAAAGGGGAATTGTGTTTAAAAGGAAAGGAAACAGAATAGTTGGGGCTCTCCCTGGGAAACAGCATGTCGCTGTAGGGGGAGACACACGGGTCCTGTTGAGGAAGCACACAGCTGGAATCTGTGAGTGGCCCCAAGTGACAGTGTGAACTGTGAGTAAAACAGGTTGCAGGGGCACATGTGTTATACTGGCTGAGGGTAGCTCACCAGATAGTAGTCAGGGCATGCTTACATGTGTAGTCAGTGACCAGACGGTCTAGGACTTTGGTTTGTTCCTGAGTTATGTTTGGTTTTATCTGCAACCTGTGGAAATAAAGCTGGCGAGGTGCCAGACTTGTATGCAGAACGGTTATCTGGCGAGTTATTGCGAGGAAACGTGTCCCGTGGCAGGTGACCAGGACGATCCCGGAGCTAATCCCCAAGGAGGAATCCTTACAATTGTTGTCGGATGCGGGCAGATACATTGCTAGGAACAACCAGTGGTCGAGTGGCAGTGAAATTGTTGCCAAGAGAAAACTACCGTGCATGGTGCCAGGGTGCACTCTTTCTCAAAGAGGAGACAGTGGGATGGGCCCAGCTGTGGTGTACAAGAGCAGGACTGAGCCTGTGGGGAAGTTGTTGCTAGGGGCAACAGATGGCATCAAGCGAGTGGGCACTCTTTCTCAAGTAAGGAGACAGGTGGACGGGCCACCTGCAGAGTGCAAAGGAAGTTTTGAGACTGTGTATAAAGGCGTTGCTGGGGCAACGGAAAATTTTTGTTGGCAAGCGGCTGACATTTCGGCAGAGGACTGTACTGTGTTACAAGATGGATGTCCTGATAAGTGTTGTGTTGCAGACGGCATCAGCGCAAGAGGAAACAACCTTCACAGAGTTTGAAAGGATGGCTATGCATGAGGCGCGGCCCAAAACACACGGGGGAACCTTGGTGTTTGGATTAATTGGAGGAGAGGCCCAAAAATTTCATTGTGAACTGGATCCAAAGATCTTACGGGACTATGAGAAAGTCAAGACAGAGATCCTGACTCAAGTGGGAGTAATCCAAGCTGCAAGACTACAGTGTGCACTGCAGCCTAACAGGGAGGCTGGATTTAAAGCTGCAGAGCTACTTAAAGGGGTCCTCCGGTGCTTACACATCTTATCCCCTATCCAAAGGATAGGGGATAAGATGCCTGATCGCAGGAGTCCTGCCGCTGGGGACCCCCATGATCTTGCACGTGGCACCCCGTTTGTAATCAGTCCCCGGAGCATGTTCACAACTCCGCCCCCGTGTGATGTCACGCTCCGCCCCTCAATGCAAGCCTACAGGAGGGGGCGTGATAGCTATGGGGTGGAGCGTGATGTCACACGGGGGCGGAGTTGTGACATCACACGCCGCCCGCCCTGTAGTCGCCAATAATCAGTCCCGGAGCGAACACGCTCCGGGCACTGATTACAAACGGGGTGCCGCATGCAACATCACGGGGGTCCCCAGCGGCGGGACTCCCACGATCAGGCATCTTATCCCCTATCCTTTGGATAGGGGATAAGATGTGTAAGCACCGGAGTACCCCTTTAACCTCCCTGGCGGTATGATTATGTGTGGAAAAATGTACCAAAAGCGGTACAATTTTTTGCATTGAAATTCCACATCTCCCCCCCCCTCACATTTCCCTCCCCCTTATCACATTCTCCTCCCCCTTGTCACATTCCCCCCCCCTTGTCACATTCTCCTCCCCCTTGTCACATTCCCCCCCCCTTGTCACATTCTCCTCCCCCTTGTCACATTCCCCCCCCCTTGTCACATTCTCCTCCCCCTTGTCACATTCCCCCCCCTGTCACATCCCCCCCCCCGTCACATTCCCCCCCCTGTCACATTCCCCTCCCCCTTGTCACATTCCCCCCCCTGTCACATTCTCCCCCCCCCTTGTCACATTCTCCCCCCCCCTTGTCACATTCTCCCCCCCCTTTGTCACATCCCCCCCCCCTTATCACATTCCCCCCCTTATCACATTCCCCCCTCCATGTCACATCCCCCCCCCTTGTCACATCCCCCCCCCCCGTCACCTTCTTGTCCTGCAGCAGAACACACTATATTTGCCGGCACATTTCATACCTAGTGTATTTGCTGCAGAACAAGCCCTTTCCCCTTCAGCCAATCACAGGCTTTACACCACTGTGATTGGCTGAAAAGGGAAAGGTCCTGTAAGATGAATAAAGAAGAGAGCAGGGACCAGAGCGCACGGAGGGGAACGGCATCTGCAGGGACCGGGACTAGGTGAGCAGAAGGTTTTCTTATTTTGCCGGTGGCCTTTTACACTTAGCTCATTGTTTTTCTACCAGGGTGCCTCCAGCTGTTGTGAAACTACTACACCCAGCATGCCCGGACAGCCGCTGAGAGTTGTAGTTTTGCAACATCTAGAGGCCCCCTGGTTGACTGGCTTTTAGTATTTGTCTTTACCTGCTCTGTCCGGTCCCCGCCACAGGAGCCGTCCCGAGCAGATAATCGCATGTTTTCCCGGGGGGCCGCATCGCTATATCGCAAAAAGCAAAAATCGCGGTGTGATTGCTTTTGCGACATATCGTGCAGCCCGGCTGGCAACTCTGCAATTCTACCCCGAGCGTTACTCAGGGTTACTGATCCTGGCAGGGAAAATGAACCCCGAGTCACGCTCAGGATAACCGCTAAGGAGGTTAAAGAGCAAGTGGAGCGATGTTCTGCAGCGGAGAAGCTGGTGAGAGGTGTCCAGCGCCAGCCCTTAACTGATTGGACGGCAAGAGATTCTGGTAAGACTGTTCCAGGGGGTTATGGAGGCCATGTTTAGAGACTATGAGACTGTACATAAGAATGATGGGACTGTGCATAAAAATGATGGGACTGTGCATAAGAATGATGGGACTGTGCATAAAAATGATGGGACTGTACATAAAAATGATGGGACTGTACATAAGAATGATGGGACTGTATATAAGAATGATGGGACTGTACATAAGAATGATGGGACTGTACATAAGAATGATGGGACTGTACATAAGAATGATGGGACTGTGCATAAGAATGATGGGACTGTACATAAGAATGATGGGACTGTACATAAGAATGATGGGACTGTACATAAGAATGATGGGACTGTATATAAGAATGATGGGACTGTACATAAGAATGATGGGACTGTACATAAGAATGATGGGACTGTACATAAGAATGATGGGACTGTACATAAGAATGATGGGACTGTACATAAGAATGATGGGACTGTACATAAGAATGATGGGACTGTGCATAAAAATGCTGAGTCGGAGGGTGGTGTTTCCCAAGTTGACTGTGTGAACAGTGTTCAAGGTGGTACCAACCTATGTCCAGTTGCAAAATCATGTGAGGGTGAGGACCCCCTCATGAAGACTGATGGGACTGTTCACACTGTGCAGATCGGATAAAAAAAATCTGGTGAACAGAAAATGTTGAATGCAGGACTGGGAGAAAATGTAACAAAACACATGAGTTAGGTCCTAGTGCTATGAACTGTCCTGTACATTCTGAACATGTGCAATCTGATAATGTTTTTGTTAAACAACTTATGTTAATGTAAAGAGTTCTATTCCCACCTCTGACAGGACAAAAGAAAAGCTGTGTGAGCTGGAAATAGAAGGTAAAAAGATGACGGTTTTGTTAGATCCAAAATGTGTGATAAGTCTGGTAAAATCCAGCAGCAGAAAGCCGGACCCCACTATAGTATCTATACAAGCCGGACCCCGCTATAGTGTCTATACAAGCCAGACCCCGCTATAGTGTCTATACAAGCCGGACCCCGCTATAGTGTCTATACAAGCCGGACCCCGCTATAGTGTATATACAAGCCGGACCCCGCTATAGTGTCTATACAAGCCGGACCCCGCTATAGTGTATATACAAGCCGGACCCCGCTATAGTGTCTATACAAGCCGGACCCCGCTATAGTGTCTATACAAGCCGGACCCCGCTATAGTGTATATACAAGCCGGACCCCGCTATAATGTCTATACAAGCCGGACCCCGCTATAGTGTCTATACAAGCCGGACCCCGCTATAGTGTCTATACAAGCCGGACCCCGCTATAGTGTCTATACAAGCCGGACCCCGCTATAGTGTCTATACAAGCCGGACCCCGCTATAGTGTCTATACAAGCCGGACCCCGCTATAGTGTATATACAAGCCGGACCCCGCTATAGTGTCTATACAAGCCGGACCCCGCTATAGTGTCTATACAAGCCGGACCCCGCTATAGTGTCTATACAAGCCGGACCCCGCTATAGTGTATATACAAGCCGGACCCCGCTATAGTGTCTATACAAGCCGGACCCCGCTATAATGTCTATACAGGCCGGACCCCACTATAGTGTCTAAACAAGCCGGACCCCGCTATAGTGTCTATACAAGCCGGACCCCGCTATAATGTCTATACAAGCCGGACCCCGCTATAGTGTCTATACAAGCCGCTATTTGGGGGTTATAAAACGGTTAATGTCTGTATTACCCCCTATGGTACTATAGGTCACAAGGTTGTAATAGAGCCCTCCTTGGAGTATGATGTAGTACTGGGGATGGATTTTCCATTTTTTCAGCAATTATGGGAAGACTGTCAGGTGACTAGAGCGGGTACATCTGATAGGCTCACAACACTTGACTTGCACCACACACTAGTGGAGAGTTACTCAGCAGAGGCTGAGAATGGGGAGTGTCAGCAGAGGCTGAGGACGGGGAGTGTCAGCAGAGGCTGAGGCTGGGGAGTGTCAGCAGAGGCTGAGGACGGGGGGTGTCCCCAGAGCCTGAGGCTGGGGAGTGTCAGCAGAGGCTGAGGATGGGGAGTGTCAGCAGAGGCTGAGGACGGGGAGTGTCAGCAGAGGCTGAGGACGGGGAGTGTCAGCAGAGGCTGAGGATGGGGAGTGTCAGCAGAGGCTGAGGATGGGGAGTGTCAGCAGAGGCTGAGGATGGGGAGTGTCAGCAGAGGCTGAGGATGGGGAGTGTCAGCAGAGGCTGAGGATGGGGAGTGTCAGCAGAGGCTGAGGAAGGGGAGTGTCAGCAGAGGCTGAGGACGGGGAGTGTCAGCAGAGGCTGAGGACGGGGAGTGTAAGCAGAGGCTGAGGACAGGGAATGTCAGCAGAGCCTGAGGCTGGGGAGTGTCAGCAGAGGCTGAGGCCGGGGAGTGTCAGCAGAGGCTGAGGACGGGGAGTGTCAGCAGAGGCTGAGGACGGGAATGTCAGCAGAGGCTGAGGACGGGGAGTGTCAGCGGAGGCTGAGGACGGGGAGTGTCAGCGGAGGCTGAGGCTGGGGAGTGTCAGCAGAGGCTGAGGACGGGGGGTGTCCCCAGAGCCTGAGGCTGGGGAGTGTCAGCAGAGGCTGAGGACGGGGAGTGTCAGCATAGGCTGAGGACGGGGAGTGTCAGCAGAGGCTGAGGCTGGGGAGTGTCAGCGGAGGCTGAGGATGGGGAGTGTCAGCGGAGGCTGAGGACGGGGAGTGTCAGCGGAGGCTGAGGATGGGGAGTGTCAGCAGAGGCTGAGGATGGGGAGTGTCAGCAGAGGCTGAGGATGGGGAGTGTCAGCAGAGGCTGAGGCTGGGGAGTGTCAGCAGAGGCTGAGGATGGGGAGTGTCAGCAGAGGCTGAGGATGGGGAGTGTCAGCAGAGGCTGAGGATGGGGAGTGTCAGCAGAGGCTGAGGATGGGGAGTGGTGTCAGCAGAGGCTGAGGACGGGGAGTGTCAGCAGAGGCTGAGGCTGGGGAGTGTCAGCAGAGGCTGAGGATGGGGAGTGTCAGCAGAGGCTGAGGATGGGGAGTGTCAGCAGAGGCTGAGGCTGGGGAGTGTCAGCAGAGGCTGAGGCTGGGGAGTGTCAGCAGAGGCTGAGGATGGGGAGTGTCAGCAGAGGCTGAGGATGGGGGGTGTCAGCAGAGGCTGAGGACGGGGGGTGTCAGCAGAGGCTGAGGACGGGGAGTGTCAGCAGAGGCTGAGGACGGGGAGTGTCAGCAGAGGCTGAGGACGGGGAGTGTCAGCAGAGGCTGAGGACGGGGAGTGTCAGCAGAGGCTGAGGACGGGGAGCGTCAGCAGAGGCTGAGGCTGGGGAGTGTCAGCAGAGGCTGAGGCTGGGGAGTGTCAGCAGAGGCTGAGGATGGGGAGTGTCAGCAGAGGCTGAGGATGGCGAGTGTCAGCAGAGGCTGAGGATGGGGGGTGTCAGCAGAGGCTGAGGACGGGGAGTGTCAGCAGAGGCTGAGAACGGGGAGTGTCAGCAGAGGCTGAGGACGGGGAGCGTCAGCAGAGGCTGAGGACGGGGAGTGTCAGCAGAGGCTGAGGATAGGGAGCGTCAGCAGAGGCTGAGGACGGGGAGCGTCAGCAGAGGCTGAGGACGGGAAGTGTCAGCAGAGGCTGAGGCTGGGAAGTGTCAGCAGAGGCTGAGGATGGGGAGTGTCAGCAGAGGCTGAGGATGGGGAGTGTCAGCGGAGGCTGAGGACGGGTAGTGTCAGCGGAGGCTGAGGACGGGGAGTGTCAGCAGAGGCTGAGGACGGGAATGTCAGCGGAGGCTGAGGACGGGGAGTGTCAGCGGAGGCTGAGGACGGGGAGTGTCAGCGGAGGCTGAGGCTGGGGAGTGTCAGCGGAGGCTGAGGATGGGGAGTGTCAGCAGAGGCTGAGGCTGGGGAGTGTCAGCGGAGGCTGAGGCTGGGGAGTGTCAGCAGAGGCTGAGGATGGGGAGTGTCAGCAGAGGCTGAGGATGGGGGGTGTCAGCAGAGGCTGAGGACGGGGGGTGTCAGCAGAGGCTGAGGACGGGGAGTGTCAGCAGAGGCTGAGGACGGGGAGTGTCAGCAGAGGCTGAGGATGGGGAGCGTCAGCAGAGGCTGAGGATGGGGAGTGTCAGCAGAGGCTGAGGATGGGGAGTGTCAGCAGAGGCTGAGGATAGGGAGTGTCAGCAGAGGCTGAGGATGGCGAGTGTCAGCAGAGGCTGAGGACGGCGAGTGTCAGCAGAGGCTGAGGACGGGGAGTGTCAGCAGAGGCTGAGGATGGGGAGTGTCAGCAGAGGCTGAGGACGGGGAGTGTCAGCAGTCACTAGATATAAGTCAGATAGGGGTCTGCCAGACTGCTGGGGGAGCTGAAGACCAGACCGTGAGTCAAGTCCAAGAGGATCCAGCGACTCAAGTGACAAGTGTGCCTCTGACTGAAACAGAATCTTCAGTGAAACCAGAAACGGATCAGGTACAGGAACATGGGTTCCATCCACCAGCTGAAGATGAGCCCAAGGTGGGGCTAGAGTTGCGCGGTCATCTGGAAGAAGTGAATGAGACTGGAAAAGAGGAAGCTATGCTGAACCTTGTGAATAAAGATGAGCCAAAAGGGGGGTTGAAATTGCGCGGTCATCTGGAAGAGGTGACCGGAAAATAATCTACAGAGATGTCTGTGGATAATGCAGAAGTACTGAAGAGAGTACATGTGGAGCTGGGTGCTGCGCTTACTGTCACAGACAGAGTCCTGAGTGAAGGAGATGTCACGTCTGGACCAGAGATGGATCGTGACCAGGAAGGTCGAACCACTGGACCAGATGTTGCAGACCCAGGAGCCCTAGACCTTTCTGCTGGGCAGCGGAGAGACTGTGTTGAAGTGAAAGAGAAGTCTGCCAGTGAGCACAGAGACAGTCCAGAGAGACTGTCCGGGAACTACCCTGAAGCCCGAGTGGCCAAGACCCTTGAAAAGGGGGAGACTACTCCTAAAGGTGTAGAAGAGTCTGAATGAGTTGGCTTGAAGGAAGAGACAGGCCAAGCACAGGTGACTGTCAGAGGACAAGAGAATGTCACAAGGTCCAGCAGCGAGAGTAAGGAGACCGCTGTAAGTAAGAGATCTCGGAAAAAACGAGCTGGTCTTGGTAAAAAAAAGGGAGCAGATCCAGAACCTTGAAGAAACCTTACAGATGGTTTCTGCTAAATTGTCACAAAAGGAAGAAGTAGTTCATCACCTGACAGAGGAGAAAGAATTGGAGAGTCTGGACAAGCAGATCTCATTCAAGGAGGAAGTGAATGTCCTGTGTGCGGCACATCTGGCTCTACAAAGTGATCACAAGGCTAGGTTGGTAGCCATGGAAGAGCTGGAGAAAGTGTTAATGGCTCACAAGGTGCAGAACGAAATGCTCATCAAGTCTCACGCAGCTGCCTTGGATTCACTGGGTACTCAGCTCTCTGACCAAGAGGCTCAGCTAAAAGTCTATGAGCAGAAAGTGTCCAAGATGGCGCCGCTGAATAAAGACAATGGGGGAGATTTATCAAAATCTGTGCAGAGGAAAAGTTGCCCAGTTGCCCATAGCAACCAATCAGATCGCTTCCTTCATTTTTCAGAGGCCTTGTTAAAAATGAAAGAAGCGATCTGAACTTTTCCTCTGCACAGGTTTTGATAAATCTCCCTCAATGAGCAGATGAGAGGACAACTGCTGTCCCTGGAGGATACTGTCAAAAACTTGACAGAATTGCTGGAAAGTGAGAAGATGAACTCTTGTACACCATCACCCCTGACATAAGGCTCTACACTTATACACCATCACCCCTGACATAAGGCTCTACACTTGTACACCATCACCCCTGACATAAGGCTCTACACTTGTACACCATCACCCCTGACATAAGACTCTACACTTGTACACCATCACCCCTGACATAAGGCTCTACACTTGTACACCATCACCCCTGACATAAGACTCTACACTTGTACACCATCACCCCTGACATAAGGCTCTACACTTGTACACCATCACCCCTGACATAAGACTCTACACTTGTACACCATCACCCCTGACATAAGGCTCTACACTTGTACACCATCACCCCTGACATAAGACTCTACACTTGTACACCATCACCCCTGACATAAGGCTCTACACTTGTACACCATCACCCCTGACATAAGGCCCTACACTTGTACACCATCACCCCTGACATAAGGCTCTACACTTGTAGACCATCACCCCTGACATAAGACTCTACACTTGTACACCATCACCCCTGACATAAGGCTCTACACTTGTACACCATCACCCCTGACATAAGGCTCTACACTTGTACACCATCACCCCTGACATAAGACTCTACACTTGTACACCATCACCCCTGACATAAGGCTCTACACTTGTACACCATCACCCCTGACATAAGGCTCTACACTTATACACCATCACCCCTGACATAAGGCTCTACACTTGTACACCATCACCCCTGACATAAGGCTCTACACTTGTACACCATCACCCCTGACATAAGACTCTACACTTGTACACCATCACCCCTGACATAAGGCTCTACACTTGTACACCATCACCCCTGACATAAGACTCTACACTTGTACACCATCACCCCTGACATAAGGCTCTACACTTGTACACCATCACCCCTGACATAAGACTCTACACTTGTACACCATCACCCCTGACATAAGGCTCTACACTTGTACACCATCACCCCTGACATAAGACTCTACACTTGTACACCATCACCCCTGACATAAGGCTCTACACTTGTACACCATCACCCCTGACATAAGGCCCTACACTTGTACACCATCACCCCTGACATAAGGCTCTACACTTGTAGACCATCACCCCTGACATAAGACTCTACACTTGTACACCATCACCCCTGACATAAGGCTCTACACTTGTACACCATCACCCCTGACATAAGGCTCTACACTTGTACACCATCACCCCTGACATAAGACTCTACACTTGTACACCATCACCCCTGACATAAGACTCTACACTTGTACACCATCACCCCTGACATAAGGCTCTACACTTGTACACCATCACCCCTGACATAAGGCTCTACACTTGTACACCATCACCCCTGACATAAGACTCTACACTTGTACACCATCACCCCTGACATAAGGCCCTACACTTGTACACCATCACCCCTGACATAAGGCTCTACACTTGTACACCATCACCCCTGACATAAGACTCTACACTTGTACACCATCACCCCTGACATAAGGCCCTACACTTGTACACCATCACCCCTGACATAAGGCTCTACACTTGTACATACACTTGTACACCATCACCCCTGACATAAGGCTCTACACTTGTACACCATCACCCCTGACATAAGGCTCTACACTTGTACACCATCACCCCTGACATAAGACTCTACACTTGTACACCATCACCCCTGACATAAGGCCCTACACTTGTACACCATCACCCCTGACATAAGGCTCTACACTTGTACACCATCACCCCTGACATAAGGCTCTACACTTGTACACCATCACCCCTGACATAAGGCTCTACACTTGTACACCATCACCACTGACATAAGGCTCTACACTTGTACACCATCACCCCTGACATAAGGCTCTACACTTGTACACCATCACCCCTGACATAAGGCTCTACACTTGTACACCATCACCACTGACATAAGGCTCTACACTTGTACACCATCACCCCTGACATAAGCCTCTACACTTGTACAGCATCACCCCTGACATAAGGCTCTACACGTGTACACATCACCCCTGACACAAGGCTCTACACTTGTACACCATCACCCCTGACATAAGGCTCTACACTTGTACACCATCCCCCCTGACATAAGGCTCTACACTTGTACACCATCACCACTGACATAAGACTCTACACTTGTACACCATCACCCCTGACATAAGGCCCTACACGTGTACACCATCACCCCTGACATAAGACTCTACACTTGTACACCATCACCCCTGACATAAGGCTCTACACTTGTACACCATCACCCCTGACATAAGGCTTTACACTTGTACACCATCACCCCTGACATAAGGCTCTACACTTGTACACCATCACCCCTGACATAAGGCTCTACACTTGTACACCATCACCCCTGACATAAGACTCTACACTTGTACACCATCACCCCTGACATAAGGCCCTACACTTGTACACCATCACCCCTGACATAAGGCTCTACACTTGTACACCATCACCCCTGACATAAGGCTCTACACTTGTACACCATCACCCCTGACATAAGGCTCTACACTTGTACACCATCACCCTGACATAAGGCTCTACACTTGTACACCATCACCCCTGACATAAGGCTCTACACTTGTACACCATCACCCCTGACATAAGGCTCTACACTTGTACACCATCACCCTGACATAAGGCTCTACACTTGTACACCATCACCCTGACATAAGGCTCTACACTTGTACACCATCACCCCTGACATAAGGCTCTACACTTGTACACCATCACCCCTGACATAAGGCTCTACACTTGTACACCATCACCCCTGACATAAGGCTCTACACTTGTACACCATCACCCCTGACATAAGGCTCTACACTTGTACACCATCACCCCTGACATAAGGCTCTACACTTGTACACCATCACCCCTGACATAAGGCTCTACACTTGTACGCCATCACCCTGACATAAGGCTCTACACTTGTACACCATCACCCCTGACATAAGACTCTACACTTGTACACCATCACCCCTGACATAAGGCCCTACACTTGTACACCATCACCCCTGACATAAGGCTCTACACTTGTACACCATCACCCCTGACATAAGGCTCTACACTTGTACACCATCACCCCTGACATAAGGCTCTACACTTGTACACCATCACCCCTGACATAAGGCTCTACACTTGTACACCATCACCTCTGACATAAGGCTCTACACTTGTACACCATCACCCCTGACATAAGGCTCTACACTTGTACACCATCACCCCTGACATAAGGCTCTACACTTGTACACCATCACCCCTGACATAGGGAACTACACTTGTACACCATCACCCCTGACATAAGGCTCTACACTTGTACACCATCACCCCTGACATAAGGCTCTACACTTGTACACCATCACCCCTGACATAAGACTCTACACTTGTACACCATCACCCCTGACATAAGGCTCTACACTTGTACACCATCACCCCTGACATAAGGCTCTACACTTGTACACCATCACCCCTGACATAAGACTCTACACTTGTACACCATTACCCCTGACATAAGGCTCTACACTTGTACACCATCACCCCTGACATAAGGCTCTACACTTGTACACCATCACCCCTGACATAAGGCTCTACACTTGTACACCATCACCCTGACATAAGGCTCTACACTTGTACACCATCACCCCTGACATAAGACTCTACACTTGTACACCATCACCCCTGACATAAGGCCCTACACTTGTACACCATCACTCCTGACATAAGGCTCTACACTTGTACACCATCACCCCTGACATAAGGCTCTACACTTGTACACATCACCCCTGACATAAGACTCTACACTTGTACACCATCACCCCTGACATAAGACTCTACACTTGTACACCATCACCCCTGACATAAGACTCTACACTTGTACACCATCACCCCTGACATAAGGCTCTACACTTGTACACCATCACCCCTGACATAAGGCTCTACACTTGTACACCATCACCCCTGACATAAGGCTCTACACTTGTACACCATCACCCTGACATAAGGCTCTACACTTCTACACCATCACCCCTGACATAACACTCTACACTTGTACACCATCACCCCTGACATAAGGCCCTACACTTGTACACCATCACCCCTGACATAAGGCTCTACACTTGTACACCATCACCCCTGACATAAGGCTCTACACTTGTACACCATCACCCCTGACATAAGGCTCTACACTTGTACACATCACCCCTGACATAAGACTCTACACTTGTACACCATCACCCCTGACATAAGACTCTACACTTGTACACCATCACCCCTGACATAAGGCTCTACACTTGTACACCATCACCCCTGACATAAGGCTCTACACTTGTACACCATCACCCCTGACAAAAGGCTCTACACTTGTACACCAACACCCCTGACATAAGGCTCTACACTTGTACACCATCACCCCTGACATAAGGCTCTACACTTGTACACCATCCCCCCTGACATAAGGCTCTACACTTGTACACCATCACCCCTGACATAAGGCTCTACACTTGTACACCATCACCACTGACATAAGACTCTACACTTGTACACCATCACCCCTGACATAAGGCTCTACACGTGTACACCATCACCCCTGACATAAGACTCTACACTTGTACACCATCACCCCTGACATAAGGCTCTACACTTGTACACCATCACCCCTGACATAAGGCTTTACACTTGTACACCATCACCCCTGAAATAAGGCTCTACACTTGTACACCATCACCCCTGACATAAGGCTTTACACTTGTACACCATCACCCCTGACATAAGACTCTACACTTGTACATCATCACCTCTGACATAAGACTCTACACTTGTACACATCACCCCTGACATAAGACTCTACACTTGTACACCATCACCCCTGACATAAGGCTCTACATGTGTACACCATCACCCCTGACATAAGGCTCTACACTTGTACACCATCACCCCTGACATAAGACTCTACACTTGTACACCATCACCACTGACATAAGACTCTACACTTGTACACCATCACCCCTGACATAAGGCTCTACACTTGTACACCATCACCCCTGACATAAGGCTCTACACTTGTACACCATCACCCCTGACATAAGGCTCTACACATGGGCACCATCACCCCTGACATAAGGTCCTACACTTGTACACCATCACCCCTGACATAAGGCCCTACACTTGTACACCATCACCCCTGACATAAGGCTCTACACATGGACACCATCACCCTTGACATAAGGCTCTGCACTTGTACACCATCACCCCTGACATAAGGCCCTACACTTGTACACCATCACCCCTGACATAAGGCTCTACACATGGACACCATCACCCCTGACATAAGGCTCTACACTTATACACATCACCCCTGACATAAGGCTCTACACATGGACACCATCACCCCTGACATAAGGTCCTACACTTGTACAGCATCCCCCCTTACATAAGGCTCTACACTTGTACACCATCACCCCTGACATAAGGCTCTACACTTGTACACCATCACCCCTGACATAAGGCTCTACACTTGTACACATCACCCCTGACATAAGGTCCTACACTTGTACACCATCACCCCTGACATAAGGCTCTACACTTGTGCACATCACCCCTGACATAAGGCTCTACACTTGTACACCATCACCCCTGACATAAGGCTCTACACATGGACACCATCACCCCTGACATAAGGCCCTACACTTGTACACCATCACCCCTGACATAAGGCTCTACACATGGACACCATCACCCCTGACATAAGGCTCTACACTTGTACACCATCACCCCTGACATAAGACTCTACATTTGTACACCATCACCCCTGACATAAGGCTCTACACATGGACACCATCACTCCTGACATAAGGCCCTACACTTGTACACCATCACCCCTGACATAAGGCTCTACACATGGACACCATCACCCCTGACATAAGGCCCTACACTTGTACACCATCACCCCTGACATAAGGCTCTACACACGGACACCATCACCCCTGACATAAGGCTCTACACTTGTACACCATCACCCCTGACATAAGGCCCTACACTTGTACACCATCACCCCTGACATAAGGCTTTACACTTGTACACCATCACCCCTGACATAAGGCTCTACACTTGTACACCATCACCCCTGACATAAGGCTCTACACATGGACACCATCACCCCTGACATAAGGCTCTACACTTGTACACATCACCCCTGACATAAGGCTCCACCACCTAAGTAGGCATGATACACAAAAACATTTTGCTGCTAGGGCAGCTTCTTTTGGGGGTGTGGGAACATGTGTCTATATTGATTGCCCCTATTTACACCTTCTTTTTCATTTTTTGCTGTACACTACATGGACAAAGGTATTGGTCCTACACAATTTACTATAGAGCCTGGAGAACCTCTTTGTGAAGGAGGAGGCTGGGTATGCCATGGTGGGGATTGGGTGTGGTTGGGGGCATGGCTTAATACAGTCTTTTTTTTTAAGGCTGCATTCACATCACGATTTCTCCATCCGACCTGAGTACACGATTTTTATAACTTAAAATCGTATGAAATTGTATATAAAGTCGGATCCATTGACCTCCATTAAAAAATCGGATCCATTACACATCCGATTTGATCCGCATCCGATTTCACACGATTTTTGTTCGGGTCTGAAATCGGGGTTGACAACGATTTCAGACCTGAACAAAAATCGTGTGAAATCGGATGCGGATCAAATCGGATGTGTGTAATGGATCCGATTTTTTAATGGAGGTCAATGGATCCGACTTTATATACAATTTCATACGATTTTAAGTTATAAAAATCGTGTACTCAGGTCGGATGGAGAAATTGGAGAAATCGTGATGTGAATGCAGCCTTACTTGGTTTGCTTGGTGTGCCCTCTAGGCCATTTCCTCTTTGCTTTCCTAAAATGTTGGGAGGTAGACTCATACTGAACTCAAGTAGGGAAAATCTGCCGTTTTCCTTCCCCCAATGGCCCCATAGCTTCATCTATAGCACTCTCCAATCTGGCCTTCCAAGCTGTTGTGAAACTACAACTCCCAATATCTGACAGCCACAGGTTGTAGACATTCTATGGTACCAATGAAGTTCCAAGCCAACTAAAAGGATCTTACCTGTATGCATTACCTTCACTGTGTTTGCTCCTCCTCCCCCATTGTCTCATTTTTACATTTTCCGGCTGTGGTTTCTCTTCTTCATTGTGCAGATTCATAAAGTTTTTTTCTTTTACTTTATACTTTTCCATTTGTTTGTTTGTTTTTTTTAGGAAGATTTTGAGACTGAATCTTTAGACCTCGCAAGGCAAGCCTTCGATGACCAATATTTGGGGTGCAGACAGGAAATGGAGCAAAAACTGGAAAAAGATAATGTTCTTAACATTGAAATTGGAAAAAATAGGAAATTGAAGAGGGCCTGTAAAGATGGCATGGCCGCATGGACCGAGAGGAAGAGCCACCTAAATGACAAACTTCCTCCAGGGTTTGAAGACAACCACGGGATCGCTTTGCTTACCTACACGGGTTTCATAAGAGGAGAGTTTAACAATGCCGTGAAACGAGCAGGAAAGTCCCACAACAGCTATATGGATGATTTCGGCTTCAAATGGCTCCACTTTTATCTCACCACCGCTCTCCAGCTCCTACGAAAGACTGAGCTGTACGGTGAATACACAGTCTACGGTGGGATTGACCATGACATCCAGGTCCCTGTAAACACCTACATCAAGTTTGGCTACTTCTTCTTTACATCCTTAGATGAGGAGAACGCGGCCATTATGGGCAATGACTCTTTAATAGTTATAGACAAATACCGCGGGGTCAATATAGAAAAGTTTTCCCAATATGAGGCAGAAAGAGAGGTTCTGGTCCCGGGATACGAGGTGTTCAGTCTCTCCCCGACAAAAGAGGAGGGTCGCTTCAAACTGAAGACTACAGGGATGTATTGCAGCAACATTAACTGTGCTTATATTAAAGGTAGGTACTGCCTTATTAACCCTTGGAAAGGTTTTTCCAGAGCTTGTTCAGAAGATCCATCGGGCTATGCATTGACACTTAAAGGGGTACTCCTCCCCTAAACATCTTATCCCCTATCTAAAGGATAGGGGATACGATGTCTGATCGCGTGGGCCCCCCACCATCTTGGCTGTGGCATCCCAGACATCTGGTGCACAGAGCGAACTGTGCTCTGTGCCTGATGAGTGGCGATGTGGGGCGGAGGCTCGTGACATCACGCCCCGCTTGTGCCATCAGGGCCATGCCCCCTCAATGGAAGTCTATGGGAGAAGGGGCGTGGCCGTGACGGCACTAGCGGGGCGTGGCCGCGATGTCATGAGTCTCCGGCGCTGAACCTGATACTCTAAACGAATGCAGAGTGCAGCACGGAGATCGCGGGGGTCCCCAGCAGCGGGACCCCTGCGATCAGGCAACTTATCCCCTATCCTTTAGATAGGGGATAAGATGTCTAGGGGCAAAGTACCCCTTTAACTCCTTACACTTTCACCCCCCTACCCTGGTCCAGGAAGTGTAAGGCTAAATCAGAGTCGTCACTCAAATCCAAAATTAGGAAAACCCTTTGATTGTAACAGGCACCAGGTCATTCTTCATCTCCCCTATGGGGGTGGGCAGGAAGAATGGACACTTGTTATAAGGATTCACTCACAGATTCCTACTGACTTTTCTACAGACATGTCAAAAGTTTTAATCGGATGAGGCCCGGGTCTCCAGACCCCACAGTAATAGATTAATATTGTCATCATCTAATGTGCCGTGATCCCGAACGAGCCCCCAAGTTTTTGGAATGGTAGAGTGGAACAGGGAGAAAGGGATTGTATATATTCTCTACTAGGTTCCCTAAGTTCATATGTTTTGCTAAAAGTGACTTGGGCTTTGTTATTTAGTAATTCTTTCATATCTAGATAGAGCTCTCTGGCTCCCCAACTTTTTACGTAATACAGGCTCCATAAACTTATATTGAAGCCCATCATTTACATAGAGTCAGGGAGAGCAGTGAACCAGGGAGTGAAGTGCTCAGTCATGTGGTGTTTCTCCCAGCTTTATCTAGTGATTGGTGGGGGTCTGAACACCCTGACCTCAACCGATCAAAATATTTTTCACATTACTGTATGACAGGACAAAAGTGTTTTAAAGTGACAGTGACACTTAAAGTTCAACCCTTTAAAGAATTATTTACTTATAAAATATCCACTATACAACAAAGCACAAGACACTTAAAGGACAAGTATCATGAATGAAAACAGGAGCGCGTCACGACCCCCGCCTGAAGCGGTAGCCGCCACGCCCCCTCCATATAGCTCTATGGGAGAGTCGTTTAGCAATCTTCGGCTCTTCCATAGAGCTTTATGGAGGGGGTGTGGCAGCTCCCGCTTTGGGCGGGGGTCGTGTCGCGCTCCTGTGCTAGAGGCCTGGAGCTCCAAACAGAAAATCGTGGGGGTCCCAATTGCTCGGACCCCCGAGATCTAAAACTTATCCCCTATCCTTCAGATTTTTTTTCAAGTTTTCATTCATGATACTTGTCCTTTAAAGTAAAGTATGGGAAGTTTAGGAATCCAGTAGAGCATCCATACAGCCTCTTTTTACTTGTTTCACTCCACCATTCCTAAATTGTGGGGGCTCGTCCGGGATGATGGAATGTCACATGATGAGGATATAACATGTAACATCATCATTATTTCAGTTTTGGGGGTATACAGGGGAATGAGCCCTATGAGAGCATACTCTTAAGAGATCATTGCATCTGCTGACAATAACTTTCAGAGGGCTCCAAGGGTTTTGCCGCTTTTACATTTTTTACACATTCTATGCGTGTGCTGAATCTCCAGTTTTGGAAACTTCCGGGTTTCCGGGACTGGGGACGTGACGTTACGCCACGCCCCCTCCATTCATGTCTATGGAAGGGGGCGTGATGGCCGTCACGCCCCGTCCCATAGACATGAATGGAGGGGGCGTGGAAGTTTCCGAAACTTTTTTTATGAGAGATTGATTCTTCCATGAAATGTTTTTTTCTTACATTGTTGTGTCAACCGATCAGACAAAACAGTAAAATTATCTACCAAATTTTATGTAGACCAGGGTTTCTCAACCAGGGGTACGTGCACCCCTATGGGTACGCCAAGGGTTAGGTGGGGGTACGGCAATTCGCTGACAAACACCGGCCATGCATTGACCGTATTTGTCAGCGCAGAGCGGGGATTGGTCACCGCGGCAGCTCACTATATTGTACCGCGGCCGAAGCTGTGGCCACTTTACGTGAGCTGCAGTGGCTGCCGTCCCTGACGTTGCGCGGAGGTGCCAGCACAACGCAGAAGGACATCACGCGGCCTTCCTACTCCTGCCAAACAGGATAGACACAGGCCTGGTAAGTATAAACTAAGTGTAACACCGCAGTATGGGAGGGTGTGATTGTATGTATCTCATATATTGGCCCAGGGGGATCGGGGGGGGGGGGGGGGGGATAATGGCACAAGGGGATTAAGATGGAGGGGAGGTAATGGTGCAAAAGGGGATCAGAGAGAGGGGGGAATAATGGCACAAGGGGATCAGAGGGAGGGGGAATAATGGCACAAGGGGATCAGAGGCAGGGGGGAATAATGGCACAAGGGGATCAGAGGGAGGCGGGAATAATGGCACAAGGGGATCAGAGGGAGGGGGGAATAATGGCACAAGGGGATCAGAGGGAGGGGGGAATAATGGCACAAGGGGATCAGAGGCAGGGGGGAATAATGGCACAAGGGGATCAGAGAGAGGGGGGAATAATGGCACAAGGGGATCAGAGGGAGGGGGGAATAATGGCACAAGGGGATCAGAGGCAGGGGGGAATAATGGCACAAGGGGATCAGAGGGAGGCGGGAATAATGGCACAAGGGGATCAGAGGGAGGGGGGAATAATGGCACAAGGGGATCAGAGGGAGGGGGGAATAATGGCACAAGGGGATCAGAGGCAGGGGGGAATAATGGCACAAGGGGATCAGAGGCAGGGGGGAATAATGGCACAAGGGGATCAGAGGCAGGGGGGAATAATGGCACAAGGGGATTAAGTATCACATTAGAAAGGTAAGCACACGCCATTATGAAATTAAGTACTTTTATGACTTATTTTATCCACGGGTACCCCTGACGCATAAGTTTCACGCGAGGGGTGCCCACGGACATACTGTCACCCTTTGGGGGTACAGTCGCAAAAAAGGTTAAGAACCACTGGTGTAGACATCATCCCCCCCCAATGCCAACAAAATAATAAGACCATTGAAGGTGGGCACCAAGATGTGGCTTGTGAAGTGCGGCCTCCATGGATGGACTTGTTTCTCCAGGATATCCCATAGGTGTTAGATCGAATGAGATCTGGGGAATCTGGAGATTGAGTCACCTCCTTAAAGGTAGAATTTTTTTTTTTTAAATGAACTGGTGCCAGAAAGTTAAACAGATTTGTAAATGACTTCTATTAAAAAATCTTCACCCTTCCAGTACTTTTTAGCAGCTGTGTCACGATGCCGGCTGGCAGGAGGTGGATCCTCTGTGCCAGAGAGGGATAGCGAGGACCGTGCTAGTGGACCGGTTCTAAGACACTACAGGTTTTCACCAGAGCCCGCCGCAAAGCGGGATGGTCTTGCTGCGGCGGTAGTGACCAGGTCGTATCCACTAGCAACGGCTCACCTCTCTGGCTGCTGAAGATACAGAAGATAGGCGAGGTACAAGGGAGTAGGCAGTAGCAAGGTCGGACGTAGCAGAAGGTCGGGGGCAGGCGGCAAGGTTCGTAGTCAAGGGAGACAGCAAAGGTACTGGTACACAGGGTATAAACACACAAAGAACGCTTTCACTGGCACTAAGGCAACAAGATCCGGCAAGGGAGTGCAAGGGAGGAGACTAGATATAAGCAGGGAACAGGTGGGAACCAATTAAGCTAATTGGGCCAGGCACCAATCATTGGTGCACTGGCCCTTTAAGTCTCAGGGAGCTGGCGCGCGCGCGCCCTAGAGAGCGGAGCCGCGCGCGCCAGCACATGACCGCAGGAGACGGGAACGGGTAAGTGACCTGGGATGCGATTCGCGAGCGGGCGCGTCCCGCTGTGCGAATCGCATCCCCAACGGCCATGAGAGAGCAGCGCTCCCGGTCAGCGGGACTGACCGGGGAGCTGCAGGGAAAGAGACGCCGTGAGCGCTCCGGGGAGGAGCGGGGACCCGGAGCGCTAGGCGTAACAGTACCCCCCCCCTTAGGTCTCCCCTTCTCTTTATCGGGTAACTGCCTCCCCTGGGATGAGGACACCGGGAAAGGATGGAGGGATTCCTCAACGGCAGGCAGAACCGCAGGAGTAGGAATGGGGAGAGAGGGCAGAGGGCGGGACCTGGCACGGGGCAGTGTGACACCAGGACGAGGGCCATGAGGGGACACAGAAGCTTGCCTGATGGAACTGGGAGGGGGGGAGGGGCATTTCCTGTGGCAGGCAGAGTCCTTAATGACCTTAGGGGGACCAGATACAGGAGGAACCACAGAGTTACGGCAAGGGTTACTGGGAACCGGTTTTAGACAGTTCTTGGAACAAGAGGACCCCCAACTCTTGATCTCCCCAGTGGACCAATCCAGGGTTGGGGAATGAAGTTGAAGCCAGGGAAGTCCAAGGAGAATTTCCGAGGTGCAATTGGGGAGGACCAAAAGTTCAATCCTCTCGTGGTGAGATCCGATGCTCATAAGAAGGGGCTCCGTGCGGAAACGTATGGTACAGTCCAACCTGGCTCCGTTGACCGCGGAAATGTGGAGTGGCTTGACAAGACGGGTCACCGGAATACGGAATTTATTCACAAAGGAGTCCCGAATAAAATTCCCAGAAGCTCCAGAGTCCAGGCAGGCCACGGCTGAGAGGGGAGAGCTGGCTGAAGTGGAAATCCGAACAGGTACCGTGAGACGTGGAGAAGCCGACTTGGCATCAAGAGACGCCACACCCACGAGAGCTGAGTGCGAGCGTGCGTTTCCCAGACGTGGAGGACGGATTGGGCAATCCACCAGAAAATGTTCAGTACTGGCACAGTACAAACAAAGATTCTCTTCCTTACGGCGATTCCTCTCTTCCAGGGTCAGGCGAGACCGATCCACTTGCATGGCCTCCTCGGCGGGAGGCCTAGGCGCAGATTGCAGTGGAGACTGTGGGAGAGGTGGCCAGAGATCTAAGTCTTTTTCCTGGCGGAGCTCTTGATGCCTCTCAGAAAAACGCATGTCAATGCGAGTGGCTAGATGAATGAGTTCATGCAGGCTAGCAGGAGTCTCTCGTGCGGCCAGAACATCTTTAATGTTGCTGGATAGGCCTTTTTTAAAGGTCGCGCAGAGAGCCTCATTATTCCAGGAAAGTTCAGAAGCAAGAGTACGGAATTGTATGGCGTACTCGCCAACGGAGGAATTACCCTGGACCAGGTTCAGCAGGGCAGTCTCAGCAGAAGAGGCTCGGGCAGGTTCCTCAAAGACACTTCGAATTTCCGAGAAGAAGGAGTGAACAGAGGCAGTGACGGGGTCATTGCGGTCCCAGAGCGGTGTGGCCCATGACAGGGCTTTTCCAGACAGAAGGCTGACTACGAAAGCCACCTTAGACCTTTCAGTAGGAAACAGGTCCGACATCATCTCCAAGTGCAGAGAACATTGCGAAAGGAAGCCACGACAAAACTTAGAGTCCCCATTAAATTTGTCCGGCAAAGACAGGCGGAGGCTAGGAGTGGCCACTCGCTGCGGAAGGGGTGCAGGAGCTGGCGGAGGAGATGATTGCTGGTGAAGTTGCGACTGAAGTTGGTGCACAATGGTGGACATTTCTGACATCTGGTGGGTTAGATGGGCGATCTGTCGGGCTTGCTGGGCGACCACCGTGGTGATATCAGAGGCAACTGGCAGGGGAACCTCAGCGGGATCCATGGCCGGATCTACTGTCACGATGCCGGCTGGCAGGAGGTGGATCCTCTGTGCCAGAGAGGGATAGCGAGGACCGTGCTAGTGGACCGGTTCTAAGACACTACAGGTTTTCACCAGAGCCCGCCGCAAAGCGGGATGGTCTTGCTGCGGCGGTAGTGACCAGGTCGTATCCACTAGCAACGGCTCACCTCTCTGGCTGCTGAAGATACAGAAGATAGGCGAGGTACAAGGGAGTAGGCAGTAGCAAGGTCGGACGTAGCAGAAGGTCGGGGGCAGGCGGCAAGGTTCGTAGTCAAGGGAGACAGCAAAGGTACTGGTACACAGGGTATAAACACACAAAGAACGCTTTCACTGGCACTAAGGCAACAAGATCCGGCAAGGGAGTGCAAGGGAGGAGACTAGATATAAGCAGGGAACAGGTGGGAACCAATTAAGCTAATTGGGCCAGGCACCAATCATTGGTGCACTGGCCCTTTAAGTCTCAGGGAGCTGGCGCGCGCGCGCCCTAGAGAGCGGAGCCGCGCGCGCCAGCACATGACCGCAGGAGACGGGAACGGGTAAGTGACCTGGGATGCGATTCGCGAGCGGGCGCGTCCCGCTGTGCGAATCGCATCCCCAACGGCCATGAGAGAGCAGCGCTCCCGGTCAGCGGGACTGACCGGGGAGCTGCAGGGAAAGAGACGCCGTGAGCGCTCCGGGGAGGAGCGGGGACCCGGAGCGCTAGGCGTAACAAGCTGTATGCTATGGAGGAAATTATTTTTTGTCTTGTGCACAGTGCTCTCTGCTGACACCTCTGTCTGTAGGTTTGCTATGAGGATTTTCTCCTGCTCTGGACAGTTCCTGATACTGACAGAGGTGTCAGCAGAGAGCACTGTGCAAAAGACAAAAAAGAAATTCAAAAAGAAAAGAATTTCCTCTGTAGCATACAGCTGCTAAAAAGTACTGGAAGGGTCAATATTTTTTAATAAGTTTTTTTTAAAGTAATTTACAAATCTGTTTAACTTTCTGGCACCAGTTGATTTAAAAAAAAAAAAAAATGTTTTCCACCGAAGTACCACTTTAATCTCTTTTCCATATTTCTCATTCCTGAAAAATGTTTTCAAGGGGTACTCCAGTGGAAAACTATTTTTTTCTTATCAACTGGTGCCACAAAGTTAAACAGATTTGTAAATGACGTTTATATAAAAATCTTAATCCTTCCAGTACTTATCAGCTGCTGTATCCTCCAGAGGACCATGTATAGTTCTTTTCTGTCTGACCACAGTGCTCTCTGCTGACACCTCTGTCAATGTCAGGAACTGTCCAGAGCAGGAGAGGTGTGCTATGGGGATTTCTTCCTGCTCTGGGCAGTTCCTGACATGGACAGAGGTGTCAGCAGAGAGCACTGTGGTCAGATTGGAAAGAACTACACAACTTCATGTGGAGCATACAGCAGCTGATAAGTACTGGAAGGATTAAGATTTTTTAATAGTAATAATTTACAAATCTGTTTAACTTTCTTGGTCCAGTCAATATGAAAAAAATAGTTTTCCAATGGAGTACCCCTTTAAGTGTAGCTTTAGGGTGTTATCCAGCTTCCCCAGATCTTATCCGATCAATCATCTGTGGGATGTACTGGAGAAGCAAGTCCCATCCATGGAGGCCCCTCAAAGGGACACATCACAGGGTTACAGGGTCCAGGCCTCAGAGGTACACATCACAGGGCTACAGGGTCCAGGCCTCAGAGGGACACATCACAGGGTTACAGGGTCCAGGCCTCAGAGGGACACATCACAGAGCTACAGGGACCAGGCCTCAGAGGGACTCATCACAGGGCTACGGGGTCCAGGCCTCAGAGGGACACATCACAGGGCTACAGGGTCCGGGCCTCAGAGGGACACATCACAGGGCTACAGGGTCCAGGCCTCAGAGGGACACATCACAGGGCTACAGGGTCCAGGCCTCAGAGGGACACATCACAGTGCTACAGGGTCCAGGCCTCAGAGGGACACATCACAGGGCTACAGGGTCCAGGCCTCAGAGGGACACATCACAGGGCTACAGGGTCCAGGCTTCAGAGGGACACATCACAGGACTACAGGGTCCAGGCCTCAGAGGGACACATCACAGGGCTACAGGGACCAGGCCTCAGAGGGACACATCACAGGGCTACAGTGTCCAGGCCTCAGAGGGACACATCACAGGGCTACAGGGTCCAGGCCTCAGAGGGACACATCACAGGGCTACACGGTCCAGGCCTCAGAGGGACACATCACAGGGCTACAGGGTCCAGGCCTCAGAGGGACACATCACAGGGCTACAGGGTCCAGGCCTCAGAGGGACACATCACAGGGCTACAGGGTCCAGGCCTCATAGGGACACATCACAGGGCTACAGGGTCCAGGCCTCAGAGGGACACATCACAGAGCTACAGGGTCCAGGCCTCAGAGGGACACATCACAGGGCTACAGGGTCCAGGCCTCAGAGGGACACATCACAGGGCTACAGGGTCCAGGCCTCAGAGGGACACATCACAGGGCTACGGGGTCCAGGCCTCAGAGGGACACATCACAGGGCTACAAGGTCCAGGTCTCAGAGGGACACATCACAGGGCTACAGGGTCCAGGCCTCAGAGGGACACATCACAGAGCTACAGGGTCCAGGCCTCAGAGGGACACATCACAGGGCTACAGGGTCCAGGCCTCAGAGGGACACATCACAGAGCTACAGGGTCCAGGCCTCAGAGGGACACATCACAGGGCTACAGGGTCCAGGCCTCAGAGGGACACATCACAGGGCTACGGGGTCCAGGCCTCAGAGGGACACATCACAGGGCTACAGGGTCCAGGCCTCAGAGGGACACATCACAGGGCTACAAGGTCCAGGCCTCAGAGGGACACATCACAGGGCTACAGGGTCCAGGCCTCAGAGGGACACATGACAGGGCTACAGGGTCCAGGCCTCAGAGGGACACATCACAGGACTACAGGGTCCAGGCCTCAGAGGGACACATCACAGGGCTACAGGGTCCAGGCCTCAGAGGGACACATCACAGGGCTACGGGGTCCAGGCCTCAGAGGGACACATCACAGGGCTACGGGGTCCAGGCCTCAGAGGGACACATCACAGGGCTACAGTGTCCAGGCCTCAGAGGGACACATCACAGGGCTACAGGGTCCAGGCCTCAGAGGGACACATCACAGGGCTACGGGGACCAGGCCTCAGAGGGACACATCAAAGGGCTACGGGGTCCAGGCCTCAGAGGGACACATCACAGGGCTACAGGGTCCAGGCCTCAGAGGGACACATCACAGGGCTACAGGGTCCAGGCCTCAGAGGGACACATCACAGAGCTACAGGGTCCAGGCCTCAGAGGGACACATCACAGGGCTACAGGGTCCAGGCCTCAGAGGGACACATCACAGGGCTACGGGGTCCAGGCCTCAGAGGGACACATCACAGGGCTACAGGGTCCAGGCCTCAGAGGGACACATCAAAGGGCTACAAGGTCCAGGCCTCAGAGGGACACATCACAGGGCTACAGGGTCCAGGCCTCAGAGGGACACATCACAGGGCTACAGGGTCCAGGCCTCAGAGGGACACATCACAGGGCTACGGGGTCCAGGCCTCAGAGGGACACATCACAGGGCTACAGGGTCCAGGCCTCAGAGGGACACATCACAGGGCTACGGGGTCCAGGCCTCAGAGGGACACATCACAGGACTACAGGGTCCAGGCCTCAGAGGGACACATCACAGGGCTACGGGGTCCAGGCCTCAGAGGGACACATCACAGGGCTACAGGGTCCAGGCCTCAGAGGGACACATCACAGGGCTACGGGGTCCAGGCCTCAGAGGGACACATCACAGGGCTACAGGGTCCAGGCCTCAGAGGGACACATCACAGGGCTACGGGGTCCAGGCCTCAGAGGGACACATCACAGGACTACAGGGTCCAGGCCTCAGAGGGACACATCACAGGGCTACGGGGTCCAGGCCTCAGAGGGACACATCACAGGGCAACAGGGTCCAGGCCTCAGAGGGACACATCACAGGACTACAGGGTCCAGGCCTCAGAGGGACACATCACAGGGCTACAGGGTCCAGGCCTCAGAGGGACACATCACAGGGCTACAGGGTCCAGGCCTCAGAGGGACACATCGCAGGGCTACAGGGTCCAGGCCTCAGAGGGACACATCACAGGGCTACAGGGTCCAGGCCTCAGAGGGACACATCACAGGGCTACAGGGTCCAGGCCTCAGAGGGACACATCACAGGGCTACAGGGTCCAGGCCTCAGAGGGACACATCACAGAGCTACAGGGTCCAGGCCTCAGAGGGACACATCACAGGGCTACAGGGTCCAGGCCTCAGAGGGACACATGACAGAGCTACACGGTCCAGGCCTCAGAGGGACACATCACAGGGCTACGGGGTCCAGGCCTCAGAGGGACACATCACAGGGCTACAGGGTCCAGGCCTCAGAGGGACACATCACAGGGCTACAGGGTCCAGGCCTCAGAGGGACACATCACAGGGCTACGGGGTCCAGGCCTCAGAGGGACACATCACAGGGCTACAGGGTCCAGGCCTCAGAGGGACACATCACAGGGCTACAGGGTCCAGGCCTCAGAGGGACACATCACAGGGCTACAGAGTCCAGGCCTCAGAGGGACACATCACAGGGCTACAGAGTCCAGGCCTCAGAGGGACACATCACAGGGCTACAGGGTCCAGGCCTCAGAGGGACACATCACAGGGCTACGGGGTCCAGGCCTCAGAGGGACACATCACAGGGCTACAGGGTCCAAGCCTCAGAGGGACACATCACAGGGCTACAGGGTCCAGGCCTCAGAGGGACACATCACAGGGCTACGGGGCCAGGCCTCAGAGGGACACATCACAGGGCTACAGGGTCCAGGCCTCAGAGGGACACATCACAGGGCTACAGGGTCCAGGCCTCAGAGGGACACATCACAGGGCTACGGGGTCCAGGCCTCAGAGGGACACATCACAGGGCTACAGGGTCCAGGCCTCAGAGGGACACATCACAGGGCTACAGGGTCCAAGCCTCAGAGGGACACATCACAGGGTTACAGGGTCCAGGCCTCAGAGGGACACATCACAGGGCTACAGGGTCCAGGCCTCAGAGGGACACATCACAGGGCTACAGGGTCCAGGCCTCAGAGGGACACATCACAGGGCTACAGGGTCCAGGCCTCAGAGGGACACATCACAGGGCTACAGGGTCCAGGCCTCAGAGGGACACATCACAGGGTTACAGGGTCCAGGCCTCAGAGGAACACATCACAGAGCTACAGGGTCCAGGCCTCAGAGGGACACATCACAGGGCTACAGGGTCCAGGCCTCAGAGGGACACATCACAGGGCTACAGGGTCCAGGCCTCAGAGGGACACATCACAGGGTTACAGGGTCCAGGCCTCAGAGGGACACATCACAGGGCTATGGGTTCCGGGTCCCGGAGGTGACATTACAGGACTATAGGGTCCGGGCCTCGGGAGTCATAACATGAGAGAAGACACAACATTAGGAAAGGGGCTTTAATGTTGAGGCTGATTTTATACATCATGTACAAATGTTATCTGCTTTTATTTATTCAGGGGAGAGTTCAGCGCTGTCTATCCAGGACTGTGTGACTGCTGCAGGTGAGAACTGTGCCCTAATAATAATAAGAGGGGACAATGACATGAGCAGCAATGACATCCACTGATATAATGGGAGGGAGGGCTACAGCACAGAGTATATAAGGAGAGGGGTCACAGACTGGGGGTCACATAGTGGAAGAAGCAGGGCCCCCAAGAGCACAGAGTATATAAGGAGAGGGGTCATAGACTGGAAGTCACATTATGGAAGAAGCAGGTCCCCCAACAGCTCAGAGTATATAAGGAGAGGGGTCACAGACCGGGGATCACATAGTGGAAGAAGCAGGGCCCCCAACAGCACAGAGTATATAATTAGAGGGGTCATATACTGGGGGTCACATAGTGGAAGAAGCAGGTCCCCCAACAGCACAGAGTATATAAGGAGAGGGGTCATAGACTGGGGATCACATAGTGGAAGAAGCAGGGCCCCCAACAGCACAGAGTATATAAGGAGAGGGGTCACAGACTGGGGGTCACATTGTGAAAGAAGCAGGGCCCCCAACAGCACAGAGTATATAAAGAGAGGGGTCATAGACTGGGGGTCACATAGTGAAAGAAGCAGTTCTCCCAACAGCACAGAGTATATAAGGAGAGGGGTCATATACTGGGGGTCACATAGTGGAAGAAGCAGGGCCCCCAACAGCACAGAGTATATAAGGAGAGGGGTCATAGACTGGGGGTCACATAGTGAAAGAAGCAGGGCCCCCAACAGCACAGAGTATATAAGGAGAGGGGTCATAGACTGGGGGTCACATAGTGAAAGAAGCAGGGCCCCCAACAGCACAGAGTATATAAGGAGACGGGTCATAGACTGGGGGTCACAAAGTGGAAGAAGCAGGGCCCCCAACAGCACAGAGTATATAAGGAGAGGGGTCATAGACTGGGGGTCACATAGTGGAAGAAGCAGGGCCCCCAACAGCACTGAGAATATAAGGAGAGGGGTCATAGACTAGGAGTGATATAGTGGAAGAAGCAGGGCCCCCAACAGCACAGAGTATATAAGGAGAGGGTCAAAGACTGGGAGTCACATAGTGGAAAAAGCAGGGCCCCCAACAGCACAGAGTATATAAGGAGAGCGGTCATAGACTGGGGGTCACATAGTGGAAAAAGCAGGGCCCCCAACAGCACAGAGTATATAAGGAAAGCGGTCATAGACTGGGGGTCACATAGTGGAAGAAGCAGGGCCCCCAACAGTATAGAGTATATAAGGAGAGGGGTCATAGACTGGGGGTCACATAGTGGAAGAAGCAGGGCCCCCAACAGCAAAGAGTATTTAAGGAGAAGGGTCATAGACTGCGGGTCACAGTCATAGACTGGGGGTCACATAGTGGAAGAAGCAGGGCCCCCAACAGCACTGAGTATATAAGGAGAGGGGTCACAGACTGGGGGTCACATAGTGGAAGAAGCAGGGCCCCCAACAGCACAGAGAATATAAGGAGAGGGGTCATAGACTGGGAGTCACATAGTGGAAGAAGCAGGGCCCCCAACAGCACAGAGTATATAAGGAGAGGGGGTCATATACTGGGGGTCATATAGTGGAAGAAGCAGAGCCCCCAACAGCTCAGAGTATATAAGGAGAGAGGTCATAGACTGGGGGTCACATAGTGGAAGAAGCAGGGGCCCCAACAGCACAGAGTATTTAAGGAGAGGGGTCATAGACTGGGGGTCACATAGTGGAAGAAGCAGGGCCCCCAACAGCACAGAGTATATAAGGAGAGGGGTCATATACTGGGGGTCACATAGTGGAAGAAGCAGGGCCCCCAACAGCACAGAGTATATAAAGAGAGGGGTCATATACTGGAGGTCACATAGTGGAAGAAGCAGGGCCCCCAACAGCACAGAGTATTTAAGGAGAGGGGTCATAGACTGCGGGTCACAGAGTGGAAGAAGCAGGGCCCCCAACAGCACTGAGTATATAAGGAGAGGGGTCATAGACTGGGGGTCACATAGTGGAAGAAGCAGGGCCCCCAACAGAACAGAGTATATAAGGAGAGAGGTCATATACTGGGGGTCATATAGTGGAAGAAGCAGGGCCCCCAACCGCACAGAGTATATAAGGAGAGGGGTCATAGACTGGGGGTCACAAAGTGGAAGAAGCAGGGCCCCCAACAGCAAAGAGTATTTAAGGAGAGGGGTCTTAGACTGGGGGTCACATAGTGGAAGAAGCAGGGCCCCCAACAGCACAGAGTATATAAGGGGAGGGGTCGTATACTGGGGGTCACATAGTGGAAGAAGCAGGGCCCCCAACAGCACAGAGTATATAAGGAGAGGGGTCATATACTGGGGGTCACATAATGGAAGAAGCAGGGCCTCCAACAGCACAGAGAATATAAGGAGAGGGGTCATAGACTGGGAGTCATATAGTGGAAGAAGCAGGGCCCCCAACAGCACAGAGTATATATGGAGAGGGGTCATAGAGTGGTGGAAGGAGCATGGCCCCCAACAGCACAGAGTATATAAGGAGATGGGTCATAGACTGGGGGTCACATAATGAAAGAAGCAGGGCTTCCAACAGCACAGAGTAGATAAGGAGAGGGGTCATAGACTGGGGGTCACATAGTGGAAGAAGCAGGGCCCCCAACAGTGCAGAGTATATAAGTAGAGAGGACATAGACTGGGGGTCATATAGTGAAAGAAGCAGGGACCCCAACAGCGCAGAGTATATAAGGAGAGGGGTCATAGACTGGGAGTCATATAGTGGAAGAAGCAGGGCCCCCATCAGCACAGAGAATATAAGGAGAGGGGTCATAGACTGGGAGTCATATAGTGGAAGAAGCAGGGCCCCCAACAGCACAGAGTATATAAGGAGAGGGGTCATAGACTGGGGGGGTCACATAGTGAAAGAAGCAGGGCCCCCAACAGCACAGAGTAGATAAGGAGAGTGGTCATAGACTGGGGGTCACATAGTGGAAGAAGCAGGGCCCCCAACAGTGCAGAGTATATAAGTAGAGAGGACATGTATTCTCTGTGCTGTTGGGGGCCCTGCTTCTTCCACTATGTGACCCCCAGTATATGTCCTCTCTACTTATATACTCTGCACTGTTGGGGGCCCTGCTTCTTCCACTATATGACTCCCAGTCTATGACCCCTCTCCTTATATTCTCTGTGCTGTTGGGGGCCCTGCTTCTTCCACTATGTGACCCCCAGTATAAGGAGAGGGGTCATAGACTGGGAGTCATATAGTGGAAGAAGCAGGGCCCCCAACAGCACAGAGTATATAAGGAGAGGGGTCATAGACTGATGGAAGGAGCAGGGCCCCCAACAGCACAGAGTATATAAGGAGATGGGTCATAGACTGGGGGTCACATAGTGAAAGAAGCAGGGCCCCCAACAGCACAGAGTAGATAAGAAGAGTGGTCATAGACTGGGGGTCACAAAGTGGAAAAAGCAGGGCCCCCAACAGTACCGAGTATATAACTAGAGAGGACATAGACTGGGGTTCATATAGTGAAAGAAGCAGGGACCCCAACAGCGCAGAGTATATAAGGAGATGGGTCATAGACTGGGAGTCATATAGTGGAAGAAGCAGGGCCCCCAACAGCACAGAGTAGATAAGGAGAGGGGTCATAGACTGGGGGTCACATAGTGGAAGAAGCAGGGCCCCCAACAGTGCAGAGTATATAAGTAGAGAGGACATAGACTGGGGGTCATATAGTGAAAGAAGCAGGGCCCCCAACAGCACAGAGAATATAAGGAGAGGGGTCATAGACTAGGAGTCATATAGTGGAAGAAGCAGGGCCCCCAACAGCACAGAGTATATAAGGAGAGGGGTCATAGACTGGGGGAGGTCACATAGTGAAAGAAGCAGGGCCCCCAACAGCACAGAGTAGATAAGGAGAGGGGTCATAGACTGGGGGTCACATAGTGGAAGAAGCAGGGCCCCCAACAGTGCAGAGTATATAAGTAGAGAGGACATAGACTGGGGGTCATATAGTGGAAGAAGCAGGGACCCCAACAGCGCAGAGTATATAAGGAGAGGGGTCATAGAATGGGGGTCACATAGTGGGAGAAGTAGAGCCCCCAACAGCACAGAGTATATAAGGAGAGGGGTCATAGACTGTGGGTCACATAGTGGAAGAAGCAGGGCCCCCCAACAGCACAGAGTATATAAGGAGAGGGGTCATAGACTGGGGGTCACAAAGTGGAAGAAGCAGGGCCCCCAACAGCACAGAGTAGAAAAGGAGAGGGGTCATAGACTGGGGGTCACATAGTGGAAGAAGCAGGGTTCTTCACCAGCACAGAGTATTTAAGGAGAGGGGTCATAGACTCGGAGTCATATAGTGGAAGAAGCAGGGCCCCCAACAGCACAGAGTATATAAGGAGAGGGGTCATATACTGGGGGTCACATAGTGGAAGAAGCAGGGCCCCCAATAGTGCAGAGTATATAAGTAGAGAGGACATAGACTGGGGGTCATATAGTGGAAGAAGCAGGGCCCCCAACAGTGAAGAGTATATAAGGAGAGGGGTCATAGACTGTGGGTCACATAGTGGAAGAAGCAGAGTATATAAGGAGAGGGGTCATAGACTGGAGGTCACAAAGTGGAAGAAGCAGGGCCCCCAACAGCAAAGAGTATTTAAGGAGAGGGGTCATAGACTGGGGGTCACATAGTGGAAGAAGCAGGGCCCCCAACAGCACAGAGTATATAAGGAGAGGGGTCATAGACTGGGGGTCACATAGTGGAAGAAGCAGGGCCCCCAACAGCACAGAGTATATAAGGAGAGGGGTCATAGACTGGGGGTCACATACTGGAAGAAGCAGGGCCCCCAACAGAACAGAGTATATAAGGAGAGGGGTCATAGACTGGGAGTCACATAGTGGAAGAAGCAGGGCCCCCAACAGTACAGAGTATATAAGGAGAGGGGTCATAGACTGGGGGTCGCATAGTGGAAGAAGCAGGGCCCCCAACAGCACAGAGTATATAAGGAGAGGGGTCATAGACTGGGGGTCACATAGTGGAAGATACAGGGCCCCCAACAGCACAGAGTATATATGGAGAGAGGACATAGACTTTGGGTCATATAGTGGAAGAACCAGGGCCCCCAACAGTACAGAGTATATAAGGAGAGGGGTCATAGACTGGGGGTCACATAGTGGAAGAAGCAGGGCCCCCAACAGTACAGAGTATAAAAGGAGAGGGGTCATAGACTGGGGGTCACAAAGTGGAAGAAGCAGGGCCCCCAACAGCAAAGAGTATATAAGGAGAGGGGTCATAGACTGGGGGTCACATAGTGGAAGAAGCAGGGCCCCCAACAGCACAGAGTATAAAAGGAGAGGGGTCATAGACTGGGGGTCACAAAGTGGAAGAAGCAGGGCCCCCAACAGCAAAGAGTATATAAGGAGAGGGGTCTTAGACTGGGGGTCGCATAGTGGAAGAAGCAGGGCCCCCAACAGCACAGAGTATATAAGGAGAGGGGTCATAGACTGGGGGTCACATAGTGGAAGAAGCAGGGCTCCCAACAGCACAGAGTATAAAAGGAGAGGGGTCATAGACTGGGGGTCACAAAGTGGAAGAAGCAGGGCCCCCAACAGCAAAGAGTATATAAGGAGAGGGGTCTTAGACTGGGGGTCACATAGTGGAAGACGCAGGGCCCCCAACAGCACAGAGTATATAAGGAGAGAGGACATAGACTGGGGGTCATATAGTGGAAGAAGCAGGGACCCCAACAGCACAGAGTATATAAGGAGAGAGGACATAGACTGGGGGTCATATAGTGGAAGAAGCAGGGCCCCCAACAGTACAGAGTATATAAGGAGAGGGGTCATAGACTGGGGGTCACATAGTGGAAGAAGCAGGGCCCCCAACAGCACAGAGTATATAAGGAGAGAGGACATAGACTGGGGGTCACATAGTGGAAGAAGCAGGGCCCCCAACAGCACAGAGTATATAAGGAGAGGGGTCATAGACTGGGGGTCATATAGTGGAAGAAGCAGGGCCCCCAACAGAACAGAGTATATAAGGAGAGGGGTCATAGACTGGGGGTCACATAGTGGAAGAAGCAGGGCCCCCAACAGCACAGAGTATATAAGGAGAGAGAACATAGACTGGGGGTCATATAGTGGAAGAAGCAGGGCCCCCCAACAGCACAGAGTATATAAGGAGAGGGGTCATATACTGGGGGTCACATAGTGGAAGAAGCAGGGCCCCCCAACAGCACAGAGTATATAAGGAGAGAGGACATAGACTGGGGGTCATATAGTGGAAGAAGCAGGGCCCCCAACAGCACAGAGTATATAAGGAGAGGGGTCATATACTGGGGGTCACATAGTGGAAGAAGCAGGGCCCCCAACAGCACAGAGTATATAAGGAGAGAGGACATAGACTGGGGGTCACATAGTGGAAGAAGCACGGCCCCCAACAGCACAGAGTATATAAGGAGAGGGGGTCATATACTGGGGGTCATATAGTGGAAGAAGCAGGGCCCCCAACAGTGCAGAGTATATAAGGAGAGGGGTCATATACTGGGGGTCACATAGTGGAAGAAGCAGGGCCCCCAACAGCACAGAGTATATAAGGAGAGGACTGTGCTGTCATGGAGGAGGTCATGCGTGTTACAGACGGTGACATGGCTGTGGTTTTCTCTGTGCGGACACCTGTGTCCTATCATATACTTATCTCTGCAGCTTCCTTCCGCAGGATGTACGGCTCCATCTCCTCTGGTCACCGTTGTTCTTGTCATTGTGGTTAATCTTCTGAGTCACATTTTCTAATTCAAGAAGCCTATATACACATGAATGGTGACAACAAACAATATATTCAACATACAATAGTCTATTCTGGACCATTGTAACTAAAAAGCAGACACAACGTACAATGTACGGACAGTCCAGATCTGTGAAACGTGTCCTGTCTGGTACCATCCCCCCTACAGTACAGGGAGGTATTACATGTTCTGTACTCTATAATACTGCTCCTATATACACGAATATAACTGCTATAATACTGCTCCCTATATACAAGAATATAACTACTATAATACTGCTCCTATATACAAGAATATAACTACTATAATACTGCCCCCTATATACAAGAATATATCTACTATAATACTGCTCCTATATACAGGAATGTAACTACTATAATACTGCTCCCTATATACAAGAATATAACTACTATAATACTGCTCCTATATACAAGAATATAACTACTATAATACTGCTCCTATATACACGAATATAACTGCTATAATACTGCTCCCTATATACAAGAATATAACTACTATAATACTGCCCCTATATACAAGAATATAACTACTATAATACTGCCCCTATATACAAGAATATAACTACTATAATACTGCCCCTATATACAAGAATATAACTACTATAATACTGCTCCTATATACAAGAATATAACTACTATAATACTGCCCCCTATATACAAGAATATATCTACTATAATACTGCTCCTATATACAGGAATATAACTACTATAATACTGCTCCCTATATACAAGAATATAACTACTATAATACTGCTCCTATATACAAGAATATAACTGCTATAATACTGCCCCCTATATACAAGAATATAACTACTATAATACTGCTCCTATATACAAGAATATAACTACTATAATACTGCCTCCTATATACAAGAATATAACTACTATAATACTGCCTCCTATATACAAGAATATAACTACTATAATACTGCCCCCTATATACAAGAATATAACTACTATAATACTGCCCCCTATATACAATTATATAACTACTATAATAATGCCTCCTATATACAAGAATATTACTACTATAATAGTGCCTCCTATATACAAGAATATAACTACTATAATACTGCCTCCTATATACAAGAATATAACTACTATAATACTGCCCCTATATATACAAGAATATAACTACTATAATACTGCTCCTATATACAAGAATATACCTACTATAATACTGCTCCTATATACAAGAATATAACTGCTATAATACTGCTCCTATATACAAGAATATATCTACTATAATACTGCCCCCTATATACAAGAATATAACTACTATAATACTGCTCCTATATACAAGAATATAACTACTAAAATGCTGCCTCCTATATACAAGAATATAACTACTATAATACTGCCTCCTATATACAAGAATATAACTACTAAAATACTGCCCCCTATATACAATAATATAACTACTATAATAATGTCTCCTATATACAAGAATATAACTACTATAATACTGTCTCCTATATACAAGAATATATCTACTATAATACTGCTCCTATATACAGGAATATAACTACTATAATACTGCTCCCTATATACAAGAATATAACTACTATAATACTGCTCCTATATACAAGAATATAACTGCTATAATACTGCCCCCTATATACAAGAATATAACTACTATAATACTGCTCCTATATACAAGAATATAACTACTATAATACTGCCTCCTATATACAAGAATATAACTACTATAATACTGCCCCCTATATACAATTATATAACTACTATAATAATGCCTCCTATATACAAGAATATAACTACTATAATAGTGCCTCCTATATACAAGAATATAACTACTATAATACTGCTCCTATATACAAGACTATAACTACTATAATACTGCTCCTATATACAAGACTATAACTACTATAATACTGCTCCTATATACAAGAATATAACTACTATAATACTGCCTCCTATATACAAGAATATAACTACTATAATACTGCCTCCTATATACAAGAATATAACTACTATAATACTGCCCCCTATATACAAGAATATAACTACTATAATACTGCCCCCTATATACAATTATATAACTACTATAATAATGCCTCCTATATACAAGAATATAACTACTATAATAGTGCCTCCTATATACAAGAATATAACTACTATAATACTGCCCCTATATATACAAGAATATAACTACTATAATACTGCTCCTATATACAAGAATATACCTACTATAATACTGCTCCTATATACAAGAATATAACTGCTATAATACTGCTCCTATATACAAGAATATATCTACTATAATACTGCCCCCTATATACAAGAATATAACTACTATAATACTGCTCCTATATACAAGAATATAACTACTAAAATGCTGCCTCCTATATACAAGAATATAACTACTATAATACTGCCTCCTATATACAAGAATATAACTACTAAAATACTGCCCCCTATATACAATAATATAACTACTATAATAATGTCTCCTATATACAAGAATATAACTACTATAATACTGTCTCCTATATACAAGAATATAACTACTATAATACTGCTCCTATATACAAGAATATAACTACTATAATACTGCTCCTATATACAAGAATATAACTGCTATAATACTGCTCCTATATACAAGAATATAACTACTATAATACTGCTCCTATATACAAGAATATAACTACTATAATACTGCTCCTATATACAAGAATATAACTACTATAATACTGCTCCTATATACAAGAATATAACTACTATAATACTGCTCCTATATACAAGAATATAACTGCTATAATACTGCTCCTATATACAAGAATATAACTACTATAATACTGCTCCTATATACAAGAATATAACTACTATAATACTGCCTCCTATATACAAGAATATAACTACTATAATACTGCTCCTATATACAAGAATATAACTGCTATAATACTGCTCCTATATACAAGAATATAACTGCTATAATACTGCTCCTATATACAAGAATATAACTACTATAATACTGCTCCTATATACAAGAATATAACTACTATAATACTGCTCCTATATACAAGAATATAGCTACTATAATACTGCCTCCTATATACAGGAATATAACTACTATAATACTGCTCCTATATACAAGAATATAACTACTATAATACTGCTCCTATATACAAGAATATAACTACTATAATACTGCTCCTATATACAAGAATATAACTACTATAATACTGCTCCCTATATACAAGAATATAACTACTATAATACTGCTCCTATATACAAGAATATAACTGCTATAATACTGCCTCCTATATACAAGAATATAACTACTATAATACTGCTCCTATATACAAGAATATAACTGCTATAATACTGCTCCTTGGCAAAAGACGAGATGGCTATGAAATTCAATTGCCACGAGGAGACCGGATAAGAAAGCAAACATCAAGCCTGAAGTGCCTCATCCTGATCATGTGTTGTGTAGTTTGTAATCAGAGATCAGTGATTATTGTTGCGCCATTATGCTATAAAATGTTTGTTCTTTGGGGTTTATATAGAAGCCCCCCGCCCCTCACAAGACCCTCTGTATTATATGCCGCCCTGCGCTTCACAAAAGACACATTGTACGATATAATGGCTTGTCGCAGTGTCACATGACCGGTGTTTTATAGCGTTGCCTTTACTTGTGTAATAAAGATTATTTTTGTGTTGTGGGGTTGTGTGTGTGAGTCTGTACATATAGATGGATGTACAGTTCTGAGGAGATTAGTGTCCCCTACGGTACAATGTGCTGCTGGGTTGTTGGTTCACACAGCTCCCGACTCTGCAAGACATTAGTTATTACTGTCCCAGTCTGAGGCCCCTGAGGAGCAGCGGTGGCTGCTGGGACCTCCATACTGAGCACTGATCTCCTGGTGTCTTATCCAGGTTATATAATGTGGATGAAGGGAGAAGTATGGACACTTTACTCTACATCAATAGGGCAAACTCATTCATAAGGAACTAATGGGAACCTTTTCCACAGGTCGACTGCTTTTAAAGTAAAGAACTAGCATCTGAGGTGACTATAGCACAGATGTATCACCCTTACAGTGGAGAACCAGACACTGAGGATATTGTAGCACAGATGTATCACCCTTACAGTGGAGAACCAGACACTGAGGATATTGTAGCACAGATGTATCACCCTTACAGTGGAGAACCAGACACTGAGGATATTGTAGCACAGATCTATCACCCTTACAGTGGAGAACCAGACACTGAGGATATTGTAGCACAGATGTATCACCCTTACAGTGGAGAACCAGAAACTGAGGATATTGTAGCACAGATGTATCACCCTTACAGTGGAGAACCAGAAACTGAGGATATTGTAGCACAGATGTATCACCCTTACAGTGGAGAACAAGAAACTGAGGATATTGTAGCATAGATGTATCACCATTACAGTGGAGAACCAGATGCTGAGGGGACTATAGCACAGATTTATCACCCTTACAGTGGAGAACCAGATGCTGAGGGGACTATAGCACAGATGTATCACCCTTACAGTAGAGAACCAGATGCTGAGGGGCATATAGCACAGATGTATCACCCTTACAGTAGAGAACCAGATGCAGAGGGGACTATAGCACAGATGTGTCACCCTTACAGTAGAGAACCAGATGCAGAGGGGACTATAGCACAGATGTGTCACCCTTACAGTAGAGAACCAGATGCAGAGGGGACTATAGCACAGATGTGTCACCCTTACAGTAGAGAACCAGATGCAGAGGGGACTATAGCACAGATTTGTCACCCTTACAGTAGAGAACCAGATGCAGAGGGGACTATAGCACAGATGTGTCACCCTTACAGTAGAGAACCAGATGCAGAGGGGACTATAGCACAGATTTGTCACCCTTACAGTAGAGAACCAGATGCAGAGGGGACTATACCACTGATTACAATAAAAAAAACAGGTCCTGGAATGGCTGTTCCACAGATTCACAGCTCTTACAGTAAAGAACCAGCTCATGAGGTGACTATTGCACAGGTTCACAGCTTTTACTGTAAAGAACTGTCACATAGAGCAGGGACAAGGTGAAGTTCTGAACTCGCCCGCACCTTCTGTCAAAGTAATGGATCCACAACCACAAAGACGGTCCCTGCCTATCTCTGTGCGGGGGGCTTCAGAGTCAAGGTATGAGGTGAGTACCTGTGCGCCCATGTGACCTCCATGACCACCACTTGGACGGTGATGCCAGACACAGGACCTGATGAAGTGTCTTCTCCACACATCTCCTTCTGAAGGTTTATATGACTGCTATACAGGTGGGTCGCAGCAGGTACAACACAGCAATGGTCAGCGAACCACAGCCACCGATTGGCTAGAGTGTAGTCACAGCAACCGAGCCAGAACCTAGAAAAGATTAACCCTTCAGGTCAAACACGGACGAGTTGTTGTAAGAACCAGCTCCTGAGGTGACTATTAAACACATTCATAGCTGTAACAGTAAAGAACCAGCTCTATAGGTGACTGTTCTACAGATTCACAGCTCTTACAGTAGAGAACCAGCTCCTAAGGTCACTATCCATATGAGAGTAGTATAACAGTATAGTCACTATCCATATGAGAGTAGTATGGCGGTATAGTCACTATCCATATGAGTGTAGTATAACAGTATAATCACTATCCATATGAGAGTAGTATAACAGTATAGTCACTATCCATATGAGAGTAGTATGACAGTATAGTCACTATCCATATGAGAGTAGTATAACAGTATAATCACTATCCATATGAGAGTAGTATAACAGTATAATCACTATCCATATGAGAGTAGTATGACAGTATAGTCACTATCCATATGAGAGTAGTATGGCGGTATAGTCACTATCCATATGAGTGTAGTATAACAGTATAATCACTATCCATATGAGAGTAGTATAACAGTATAGTCACTATCCATATGAGAGTAGTATAACAGTATAGTCACTATCCATATGAGAGTAGTATAACAGTATAGTCACTATCCATATGAGAGTAATATAACAGTATAATCACTATCCATATGAGAGTAGTATAACAGTATAATCACTATCCATATGAGAGTAGTATAACAGTATAGTCACTATCCATATGAGAGTAGTATGGCGGTATAGTCACTATCCATATGAGAGTAGTATAACAGTATAGTCACTATCCATATGAGAGTAGTATAACAGTATAATCACTATCCATATGAGAGTAGTATAACAGTATAGTCACTATCCATATGAGAGTAGTATGGCGGTATAGTCACTATCCATATGAGTGTAGTATAACAGTATAATCACTATCCATATGAGAGTAGTATAACAGTATAGTCACTATCCATATGAGAGTAGTATGACAGTATAGTCACTATCCATATGAGAGTAGTATAACAGTATAATCACTATCCATATGAGAGTAGTATAACAGTATAATCACTATCCATATGAGAGTAGTATGACAGTATAGTCACTATCCATATGAGAGTAGTATGGCGGTATAGTCACTATCCATATGAGTGTAGTATAACAGTATAATCACTATCCATATGAGAGTAGTATAACAGTATAGTCACTATCCATATGAGAGTAGTATAACAGTATAGTCACTATCCATATGAGAGTAGTATAACAGTATAGTCACTATCCATATGAGAGTAATATAACAGTATAATCACTATCCATATGAGAGTAGTATAACAGTATAATCACTATCCATATGAGAGTAGTATAACAGTATAGTCACTATCCATATGAGAGTAGTATGGCGGTATAGTCACTATCCATATGAGAGTAGTATAACAGTATAGTCACTATCCATATGAGAGTAGTATAACAGTATAATCACTATCCATATGAGAGTAGTATAACAGTATAGTTCACTATCCATATGAGAGTAATATAACAGTATAATCACTATCCATATGAGAGTAGTATAACAGTATAGTCACTATCCATATGAGAGTAGTATAACAGTATAGTCAATATCCATATGAGAGTAGTATAACAGTATAATCACTATCCATATGAGAGTAGTATAACAGTATAGTCACTATCCATATGAGAGTAGTATAACAGTATAGTCACTATCCATATGAGAGTAGTATAACAGTATAGTCACTATCCATATGAGAGTAGTATAACAGTATAATCACTATCCATATGAGAGTAATATAACAGTATAGTCACTATCCATATGAGAGTAGTATAACAGTATAGTCACTATCCATATGAGAGTAGTATAACAGTATAATCACTATCCATATGAGAGTAGTATAACAGTATAATCACTATCCATATGAGAGTAGTATAACAGTATAGTCACTATCCATATATGAGTAGTATAACAGTATAGTCACTATCCATATGAGAGTAGTATAACAGTATAGTCACTATCCATATGAGAGTAGTATAACAGTATAGTCACTATCCATATGAGAGTAATATAACAGTATAGTCACTATCCATATGAGAGTAGTATAACAGTATAATCACTATCCATATGAGAGTAATATAACAGTATAGTCACTATCCATATGAGAGTAGTATAACAGTATAGTCACTATCCATATGAGAGTAGTATAACAGTATAATCACTATCCATATGAGAGTAGTATAACAGTATAGTCAATATCCATATGAGAGTAGTATAACAGTATAATCACTATCCATATGAGAGTAGTATAACAGTATAGTCACTATCCATATGAGAGTAGTATAACAGTATAGTCACTATCCATATGAGAGTAGTATAACAGTATAATCACTATCCATATGAGAGTAGTATAACAGTATAATCACTATCCATATGAGAGTAGTATAACAGTATAGTCACTATCCATATGAGAGTAGTATAACAGTATAATCACTATCCATATGAGAGTAGTATAACAGTATAATCACTATCCATATGAGAGTAGTATAACAGTATAGTCACTATCCATATATGAGTAGTATAACAGTATAGTCACTATCCATATGAGAGTAGTATAACAGTATAATCACTATCCATATGAGAGTAATATAACAGTATAGTCACTATCCATATGAGAGTAGTATAACAGTATAGTCACTATCCATATGAGAGTAATATAACAGTATAATCACTATCCATATGAGAGTAGTATAACAGTATAATCACTATCCATATGAGAGTAGTATAACAGTATAGTCACTATCCATATATGAGTAGTATAACAGTATAATCACTATCCATATGAGAGTAGTATAACAGTATAGTCACTGTCCATATGAGAGTAGTATAACAGTATAGTCACTATCCATATGAGAGTAGTATAACAGTATAGTCACTATCCATATGAGAGTAGTATAACAGTATAGTCTCTATCCATATGAGAGTAGTATAACAGTATAGTCTCTATCCATATGAGAGTAGTATAACAGTATAGTCACTATCCATATGAGAGTAGTATAACAGTATAGTCACTATCCATATGAGAGTAGTATGGCGGTATAGTCACTATCCATATGAGAGTAGTATAACAGTATAATCACTATCCATATGAGAGTAGTATAACAGTATAGTTCACTATCCATATGAGAGTAATATAACAGTATAATCACTATCCATATGAGAGTAGTATAACAGTATAGTCACTATCCATATGAGAGTAGTATAACAGTATAATCACTATCCATATGAGAGTAATATAACAGTATAGTCACTATCCATATGAGAGTAGTATAACAGTATAGTCACTATCCATATGAGAGTAGTATAACAGTATAGTCACTATCCATATATGAGTAGTATAACAGTATAGTCACTATCCATATGAGAGTAGTATAACAGTATAATCACTATCCATATGAGAGTAGTATAACAGTATAGTCACTATCCATATGAGAGTAGTATAACAGTATAGTCACTATCCATATGAGAGTAGTATAACAGTATAGTCACTATCCATATGAGAGTAATATAACAGTATAGTCACTATCCATATGAGAGTAATATAACAGTATAGTCACTATCCATATGAGAGTAGTATAACAGTATAGTCACTATCCATATATGAGTAGTATAACAGTATAATCACTATCCATATGAGAGTAGTATAACAGTATAGTCACTATCCATATATGAGTAGTATAACAGTATAGTCACTATCCATATGAGAGTAGTATAACAGTATAGTCACTATCCATATGAGAGTAGTATAACAGTATAGTCACTATCCATATGAGAGTAGTATAACAGTATAGTCACTATCCATATGAGAGTAGTATGGCGGTATAGTCACTATCCATATGAGAGTAGTATAACAGTATAATCACTATCCATATGAGAGTAGTATAACAGTATAATCACTATCCATATGAGAGTAGTATAACAGTATAGTCACTATCCATATGAGAGTAGTATAACAGTATAGTCACTATCCATATGAGAGTAATATAACAGTATAGTCACTATCCATATGAGAGTAGTATAACAGTATAGTCACTATCCATATGAGAGTAGTATAACAGTATAATCACTATCCATATGAGAGTAGTATAACAGTATTGTCACTATCCATATGAGAGTAGTATAACAGTATAGTCACTATCCATATGAGAGTAATATAACAATATAGTCACTATCCATATGAGAGTAGTATAACAGTATAGTCACTATCCATATGAGAGTAGTATAACAGTATAGTCTCTATCCATATGAGAGTAGTATAACAGTATAGTCTCTATCCATATGAGAGTAGTATAACAGTATAGTCACTATCCATATGAGAGTAGTATAACAGTATAGTCACTATCCATATGAGAGTAGTATAACAGTATAGTCACTATCCATATGAGAGTAGTATAACAGTATAGTCACTATCCATATGAGAGTAGTATAACAGTATAGTCACTGTCCATATGAGAGTAATATAACAGTATAGTCACTATCCATATGAGAGTAGTATAACAGTATAGTCACTATCCATATGAGAGTAGTATAACAGTATAATCACTATCCATATGAGAGTAGTATAACAGTATTGTCACTATCCATATGAGAGTAGTATAACAGTATAGTCACTATCCATATGAGAGTAATATAACAGTATAGTCACTATCCATATGAGAGTAGTATAACAGTATTGTCACTATCCATATGAGAGTAGTATAACAGTATAGTCACTATCCATATCAGAGTAATATAACAGTATAGTCACTATCCATATGAGAGTAGTATAACAGTATAGTCACTATCCATATGAGAGTAATATAACAGTATAGTCACTATCCATATGAGAGTAGTATGGCGGTATAGTCACTATCCATATGAGAGTAGTATAACAGTATAGTCACTATCCATATGAGAGTAGTATAACAGTATAGTCACTATCCATATCAGAGTAATATAACAGTATAATCACTATCCATATGAGAGTAGTATAACAGTATAGTAACTATCCATATGAGAGTAGTATAACAGTATAGTCACTATCCATATGAGAGTAGTATAACAGTATAGTCACTATCCATATGAGAGTAGTATAACAGTATAATCACTATCCATATGACAGTAGTATGGCGGTATAGTCACTATCCATATGAGAGTAGTATAACAGTATAGTCACTATCCATATGAGAGTAGTATAACAGTATAGTCACTATCCATATGAGAGTAGTATAACAGTATAGTCACTATCCATATGAGAGTAGTATAACAGTATAATCACTATCCATATGAGAGTAGTATAACAGTATAATCACTATCCATATGAGAGTAGTATGGCGGTATAGTCACTATCCATATGAGAGTAGTATAATAGTATAGTCACTATCCATATGAGAGTAATATAACAGTATAGTCACTATCCATATGAGAGTAGTATAACAGTATAGTCACTATCCATATGAGAGTAGTATAACAGTATAATCACTATCCATATGAGAGTAGAATGACAGTATAATCACTATCCATATGAGAGTAGTATAACAGTATAGTCACTATCCATATGAGAGTAGTATAACAGTATAGTCACTATCCATATGAGAGTAGTATAACAGTATAGTCACTATCCATATGAGAGTAGAATGACAGTATAGTCACTATCCATATGAGAGTAGTATAACAGTATAGTCACTATCCATATGAGAGTAGAATGACAGTATAGTCACTATCCATATGAGAGTAGTATAACAGTATAGTCACTATCCATATGAGAGTAGTATAACAGTATAATCACTATCCATATGAGAGTAGTATAACAGTATGGTCACTATCCATATGAGAGTAGTATAACAGTATAGTCACTGTCCATATGAGAGTAGTATAACAGTATAGTCACTATCCATATGAGAGTAGTATAACACTATAGTCACTATCCATATGAGAGTAGTATAACAGTATAGTCACTATCCATATGAGAGTAGTATAACAGTATAGTCACTATCCATATGAGAGTAGTATAACAGTATAATCACTATCCATATGAGAGTAGTATAACAGTATGGTCACTATCCATATGAGAGTAGTATAACAGTATAGTCACTGTCCATATGAGAGTAGTATAACAGTATAGTCACTATCCATATGAGAGTAGTATAATAGTATAGTCACTATCCATATGAGAGTAGTATAACACTATAGTCACTATCCATATGAGAGTAGTATAACAGTATAGTCACTATCCATATGAGAGTAGTATAACAGTATAGTCACTATCCATATGAGAGTAGTATAACAGTATAGTCACTATCCATATGAGAGTAGAATGACAGTATAGTCACTATCCATATGAGAGTAGTATAACAGTATAGTCACTATCCATATGAGAGTAATATAACAGTATAGTCACTATCCATATGAGAGTAATATAACAGTATAGTAACTATCCATATGAGAGTAGTATAACAATATAGTCACTATCCATATGAGAGTAATATAACAGTATAGTCACTATCCTTATGAGAGTAGTATGGTGGTATAGTCAATATCCATATGAGAGTAGTATAACAGTATAATCACTATCCATATGAGAGTAATATAACAGTATAGTCACTATCCATATGAGAGTAGTATAACAGTATAGTCACTATCCATATGAGAGTAATATAACAGTATAGTCACTATCCATATGAGAGTAGTATGGCGGTATAGTCACTATCCATATGAGAGTAGTATAACAGTATAGTCACTATCCATATGAGAGTAATATAACAGTATAGTCACTATCCATATGAGAGTAGTATAACAGTATAGTCACTATCCATATGAGCGGGTGGTTGCAGATTCTCTACCTCTGGCACCCAGTAATGTGGCCCCAGGAGCAGCTACTATCAGGAGGATTCATGGACATCCCCAACCTCCTGCGTTCAACCATAAAATCTGTGGTGAACTTGTACCTACAAGAACGGTGATGTTCTGACACTGACACTCAGGATGGTAAGGTGCTTGTACCTGGTCCTCGTGATGCTGACACTCAGGATGGTAAGGTACTTGTACCTGGTCCTCATGATACTGACACTCAGGATGGTAAGGTGCTTGTACCTGGTCCTCGTGACACTGACACTTAGGATGGTAAGGTGCTTGTACCTGGTCCTCGTGACACTGACACTCAGGATGGTAAGGTTCTTGTACCTGGTCCTCGTGACACTGACACTCAGGATGGTAAGGTGCTTGTACCTGGTCCTCGTGATACTGACATTCAGGATGGTAAGGTGCTTGTACCTGGTCCTCGTGATACTGACACTCAGCATGGTAAGGTGCTTGTATCGGGTCCTTGTGATACTGACACTCAGGATGGTAAGTTGCTTGTACCTGGTCCTCGGGACACTGACACTCAGGATGGTAAGGTGCTTGTACCTGGTTCTCGTGATGCTGACACTCAGGATGGTAAGGTGCTTGTACCTGGTCCTCATGACACTGACACTCAGGATGGTAAGGTGCTTGTATCGGGTCCTCGTGATACTGACACTCAGGATGATAAGGTGCTTGTACCTGGTCCTCGTGATACTGACACTCAGGATGGTAAGGTGCTTGTACCTGGTCCTCGTGATACTGACACTAAGGATGGTAAGGTGCTTGTACCTGGTCCTCATGATATTGACACTCAGGGTGGTAAGGTGCTTGTACCTGGTCCTCGTGACACTGACACTCAGGATGGTAAGGTGCTTGTACCTGGTCCTCGTGACACTGACACTCAGGATGGTAAGGTGCTTGTACCTGGTCCTCGTGACACTGACACTCAGGATGGTAAGGTGCTTGTACCTGGCCCTCGTGACACTGACACTCAGGATGGTAAGGTGCTTGTACCTGGTCCACGTGACACTGACACTCAGGATGGTAAGGTGCTTGTACCTGGTCCTCGTGACACTGACACTCAGGATGGTAAGGTGCTTGTACCTGGTCCTTGTGATACTGACACTCAGGATGGTAAGGTGCATGCACCTGGTCCTCGTGACACTGACACTCAGGATGGTAAGGTGCTTGTACCTGGTCCTCGTGACACTGACACTCAGGATGGTAAGTTGCTTGTACCTGGTCCTCGTGATACTGACACTCAGGATGGTAAGGTGCTTGTACCTGGTCCTCGTGATACTGACACTCAGGATGGTAAGGTGCTTGTACCTGGTCCTCGTGATACTGACACTCAGGATGGTAAGGTGCTTGTACCTGGTCCTCGTGACACTGACAGATTATCATAAAAAGCTTTTGAGTAGCACTTTATATCATACTGCAGTTACACCACTTTCCCACTAGGTGTCACTTGTTCATAAGTTCATAGATTAGTGAATCTTCCATCTATAACTGTTTTACATCTATGTCAAGAGTTTACTCTCTATCGCCACCTCTTGGATGTAGTAGGGATTATCATCTGAACCAGAACCTATAGCAGCTCCAGCTACATACACCGAGGCCTGATCAGATGGATCCAGATCTATGGAGAAACATGTCCTGGTCAGATGGATCCAGATCTCTATAGAGAAACATGTCCTGGTCAGATGGACCCAGATCTCTATAGAGAAACATGACCTGGCCAGATGGATCCAGATCTCTATAGAGAAACATGTCCTGGTCAGATGGATCCAGATCTCTATAGAGAAACATGACCTGGTCAGATGGATCCAGATCTCTATAGAGAAACATGGCCTGGTCAGATGGATCCAGATCTCTATAGAGAAACATGGCCTGGTCAGATGGATCCAGATCTCTTTAGAGAAACATGGCCTGGTCAGATGGATCCAGATCTCTATAGAGAAACATGGCCTGGTCAGATGGATCCAGATCTCTTTAGAGAAACATGGCCTGGTCAGATGGATCCAGATCTCTATAGAGAAATATGGCCTGGTCAGATGGATCCAGATCTCTATAGAGAAACATGTCCTGGTCAGATGGATCCAGATCTCTATAGAGAAACATGACCTGGTCAGATGGATCCAGATCTCTATAGAGAAACATGTCCTGGTCAGATGGATCCAGATCTCTATAGAGAAATATGGCCTGGTCAGATGGATCCAGATCTCTATAGAGAAACATGTACTGGTCAGATGGATCCAGGTCTCTATAGAGAAACATGGCCTGGTCAGATGGATCCAGATCTCTATAGAGAGACATGGCCTGGTCAGATGGATCCAGATCTCTATAGAGAAACATGTCCTGGTCAGATGGATCCAGATCTATATAGAGAATCATGTCCTGGTCAGATGGATCCAGATCTCTATAGAGAAACATGGCCTGGTCAGATGGATCCAGATCTCTATAGAGAAACATGTCCTGGTCAGATGAATCCAGATCTATGGAGAAACATGGTCTGGTCACATGGATCCAGATCTCTATAGAGAAACATGTCCTGGTCAGATGATCCAGATCTATGGAGAAACATGTCCTGATCAGATGGATCCAGATCTCTATGGAGAAACATGGTCTGGTCAGATGGATCCAGATCTCTATAGAGAAACATGACCTGGTCAGATGGATCCAGATCTCTATAGAGAAACATGACTGGGTCAGATGGATCCAGATCTCTATAGAGAAACATGGCCTGGTCAGATGGATCCAGATCTCTATAGAGAACCATGGCCTGGTCAGATGGACCCAGATCTATAGAGAAACATGGCCTGGTCAGATGGATCCAGACCTCTATAGAGAAACATGGCCTTGTCAGATGAATCCAGATCTCTGTGGAGAAACATGTCCTGGTCAGATGGATCCAGATCTCTGTGGAGAAACATGTCCTGGTCAGATGGATCCAGATCTCTATAGAGAAACATGACCTGGTTAGATGGATCCAGATCTCTATAGAGAAACATGGCCTGTTCAGATGGATCCAGATCTCTATAGAGAAACATGGCCTGGTCAAATTGATCCAGATCTCTATAGAGAAACATGTCCTGGTCAGATGGATCCAGATCTCTATAGAGAAACATGACCTGGTCAGATGGATCCAGATCTCTATAGAGAAACATGGTTTGGTCAGATGGATCCAGATCTCTATAGAGAAACATTGCCTGGTCAGATGGATCCAGATCTCTATAAAGAAACATGGCCTGGTCAGAAGATCCAAATCTCTATAGAGAAACATGGCTCGGTCAGATGGATCCAGCTCTCTATAGAGAAACATGACCTGGTCAGATGGATACAGATCTATGAGGAGAAACATGACCTGGTCAGATGGATCCAGATCTCTATAGAGAAACATGGCCTGATCAGATGGATCCAGATCTATAGAGAAACATGACCTGGTCAGATGGATCCAGATCTCTATAGAGAAACATGTCCTGGTCAGATGGATCCAGATCTCTATAGAGAAACATGTCCTGGTCAGATAGATCCAGATCTCTATAGAGAAACATGGCCTGGTCAGATGGATCCAGATCTATAGATAAACATGGCCTGGTCAGATGATCTAGATCTCTATAGAGAAACATGTCCTGTCAGATGGATCCAGATCTCTATAGAGAAACATGACCTGGTCAGATGGATCCAGATCTCTATAGAGAAACATGGCCTGGTCAGATGGATCCAGATCTCTATAGAGAAACATGGCCTGGTCAGATGGATCCAGATCTCTATAGAGAAACATAGCCTGGTCAGATGGTTCCAGATCTCTATAGAGAAACATGTCCTGGTCAGATGGATCCAGATCTCTATAGAGAAACATGTCCTGGTCAGATGGATCCAGGTCTCTATAGAGAAACATGGCCTGGTCAGATGGATCCAGATGTCTATAGAGAGACATGGCCTGGTCAGATGGATCCAGATCTCTATAGAGAAACATGTCCTGGTCAGATGGATCCAGATCTATATAGAGAATCATGTCCTGGTCAGATGGATCCAGATCTCTATAGAGAAACATGGCCTGGTCAGATGGATCCAGATCTCTATAGAGAAACATGGTCTGGTCAAATGGATCCAGATCTCTATAGAGAAACATGTCCTGGTCAGATGGATCCAGATCTCTATAGAGAAACATGGTTTGGTCAGATGATCCAGATCTATGGAGAAACATGTCCTGATCAGATGGATCCAGATCTCTATGGAGAAACATGTCCTGATCAGATGGATCCAGATCTATATAGAGAAACATGACCTGGTTAGATGGATCCAGATCTCTATAGAGAAACATGTCCTGGTCAGATGGATCCAGAACTCTATAGAGAAACATGGCCTGTTCAGATGGATCCAGATCTCTATAGAGAAACATGTCCTGGTCAGATAGATCCAGATCTCTATAGAGAAACATGACCTGGTCAGATGGATCCAGATCTATAGAGAAACATTGCCTGGTCAGATGATCTAGATCTCTATAGAGAAACATGTCCTGTCAGATGGATCCAGATCTCTATAGAGAAACATGACCTGGTCAGATGGATCCAGATCTCTATAGAGAAACATGGCCTGGTCAGATGGATCCAGATCTCTATAGAGAAACATGGCCTGGTCAGATGGATCCAGATCTCTATAGAGAAACATGGCCTGGTCAGATGGATCCAGATCTCTATAGAGAAACATGTCCTGGTCAGATGGATCCAGATCTCTATAGAGAAACATGTCCTGGTCAGATGGATCCAGGTCTCTATAGAGAAACATGGTCTGGTCAGATGGATCCAGATCTCTATAAAGAAACATGGCCTGGTCACATGGATCCAGATCTCTATAGAGAGACATGGCCTGGTCAGATGGATCCAGATCTCTATAGAGAAACATGTCCTGGTCAGATGGATCCAGATCTATATAGAGAATCATGTCCTGGTCAGATGGATCCAGATCTCTATAGAGAAACATGGCCTGGTCAGATGGATCCAGATCTCTATAGAGAAACATGGTCTGGTCAAATGGATCCAGATCTCTATAGAGAAACATGTCCTGGTCAGATGGATCCAGATCTCTATAGAGAAACATGGTTTGGTCAGATGATCCAGATCTATGGAGAAACATGTCCTGATCAGATGGATCCAGATCTCTATGGAGAAACATGTCCTGATCAGATGGATCCAGATCTATATAGAGAAACATGACCTGGTTAGATGGATCCAGATCTCTATAGAGAAACATGACCTGGTTAGATGGATCCAGATCTCTATAGAGAAACATGACCGGGTCAGATGGATCCAGATCTCTATAGAGAAACATGGACTGGTCAGATGGATCCAGATCTATAGAGAAACATGGCTTGGTCAGATGGATCCAGATCTCTATAGAGAAACATGGCCTGGTCAGATGGATCCAGATCTATAGAGAAACATGGCCTGGTCAGATGGATCCAGATCTCTATAGAGAAACATGGCCTGGTCAGATGGATCCAGATCTATAGAGAAACATGGCCTGGTCAGATGATCTAGATCTCTATAGAGAAACATGTCCTGGTCAGATGGATCCAGATCTCTATAGAGAAACATGGTCTGGTCAGATGGATCCAGATCTCTATAGAGAAACATGGCCTGGTCAGATGGATCCAGATCTCTATAGAGAAACATGGCCTGGTCAAATGGATCCAGATCTCTATAGAGAAACATGGCCTGATCAGATGGATCCAGATCTCTATAGAGAAACATGGCCTGGTCAGATGGATCCAGATCTCTATAGAGAAACATGGCCTGGTCAGATGGATCCAGATCTCTATAGAGAAACATGTACTGGTCAGATGGATCCAGATCTCTATAGAGAAACATGGCCTGGTCAGATGAATCCAGATCTCTATAGAGAAACATGACCTGGTCAGATGGATCCAGATCTCTATGGGGAAACATGACCTGGTCAGATGGATCCAGATCTATAGAGAAACATGTCCTGGTCAGATGGATCCAGATCTCTATAGAGAAACATGTCCTGGTCAGATGGATCCAGATCTCTATAGAGAAACATGGCCTGGTCAGATGGATCCAGATCTCTATAGAGAAACATGGCCTGGTCAGATGATCCAGATCTCTATAGAGAAACATGTCCTGGTCAGATGGATCCACATCTCTATAGAGAAATATGGCCTAGTCAGATGGATCCAGATCTCTATAGAGAAACATGGCCTGGTCAGATGGGTCCAGATCTCTATAGAGAAACATGGCCTGGTCAGATGGATCCACATCTCTATAGAGAAATATGGCCTAGTCAGATGGATCCAGATCTATAGAGAAACATGTCCTGGTCAGATGGATCCAGATCTCTATAGAGAAACATGGCCTGGTCAGATGGATCCAGATCTCTATAGAGAAACATGGCCTGGTCAGATGATCCAGATCTCTATAGAGAAACATGGCCTGGTCAGATGGATCCAGATCTCTCTGGAGGAACATGTCCTGGTCAGATGGATCCTTATCACTGTAGAGGAACATGACCTGGTCAGATGGATCCAGATCTCTTTAGAGAAACATGTCCTGGTCAGATGGATCCAGATCTCTATAGAGAAACATGACCTGGTCAGATGGATCTAGATCTCTATAGAGAAACATGTCCTGGTCAGATGGATCCAGATCTCTATAGAGAAACATGTCCTGGTCAGATGATCTAGATCTCTATAGAGAAACATGGCCTGGTCAGATGGATCCAGATCTCTATAGAGAAACATGGCCTGGTCAGATGGATCCAGATCTCTATAGAGAAACATGGCCTGGTCAGATGGATCCAGATCTCTGTGGAGGAACATGTCCTGGTCAGATGGATCCAGATCTCTATAGAGAAACATGGCCTGGTCAGATGGATCCAGATCTCTATAGGGAAACATGGCCTGGTCAGATGGATCCAGATCTCTATAGAGAAACATGTCCTGGTCAGATGGATCCAGATCTCTATAGGGAAACATGGCCTGGTCAGATGGATCCAGATCTCTATAGAGAAACATGGCCTGGTCAGATGGATCCAGATCTCTATGGAGAAACATGACCTGGTCAGATGGATCTACATCTCTGTGGAGGAACATGACTAGGGATTATCAGCCAAACCAGAACCTGTACAATAAACCAAAATTGTTTGCAGCTCAAAGCTAAAAAGTCTGAGGTTAATATGGTTAATTACCGATACCCGAAAGTATAAATTAGGATAAATATATACAAAAGGACAACCAAACCTCAAGGACTCCACCGTTAGAAATGGGGCATAATGTGTAAAATTTAATATAAGGAGACCGTGCTTCAATGTCATATCATCGTTTATTAAAAGTTATTAGATAAAAACATGAAATCATTAATAATGCAGGCACTAATAACAAATAACAATAGTTTACTACTGGTGGTGGGAAATTGATGAGGTATAACGCTGTTAATAATAATGTGACTGGTAGACGATATATGGTATAAAGGCCGAGCTCCCACATTACAGAAAACATGCGCAATAGATGGTATAATGTTGCGCAGACCGGCAGCTGGTGATGCGGCACTACGAATGGGTTTGGGGGATAATAACTGTCCGGTCCTTGTCCCTCAAATGCTCATAAAGGAAATATTTACATCCAGTCAGATACAGTTCTTATAGAAAGGTTCCGTCTCACCCAATGTGCACACAGACAGCCGCGGGCCCCGTGCTGCGACGGACCCGATAGATGTAATGCGGCTGTTTCCTTTGGCTGCGCTGTTGTCATGAAGCAGCCGATACAGCGTCTCTGTAGGATACAGTTGGCGGTGGACGCTGTTACCGTGCCTGATGTTCTGAGCCATTCGCTGGCAGAATGACATGCGCCGCTGCTCCGGCAGGAGCGAGATGCTACTCGCGCGGCGTTCCAGTGCAGATAGCCAATGACGTCGGAGGACTAGGGCGGACTTCAGCTACACCTGTTGTGGAAGCTCATGGATGAATGAAGGCTCTTAAAGGGGTACTCTGGTGGAAAACTTTTTTTTTTATTTTTTAAATCAACTGGTGCCAGAAAGTTAAACAGATTTGTAAAGTACTTCTATTAAAAAAATCTTAATCCTTCCAGGACTTATTAGCTGCTGAATACTACAGAGGAAATTATTTTCTTTTTGGAACACAGTGCTCTCTGCTGACATCATGACCACAGTGCTCTCTGCTGACACCTCTGTCCATTTTAAGAACAGTCCAGAGTAGGAGAAAATCCCCATAGCAAACATATGCTGCTCTGGACAGTTCCTAAAATGGACAGCAGAGGTCAGCAGAGAGCACTGTGCTCGTGATGTCAGCAGAGAGCTCTGTGTTCCAAAAAGAAAATAATTTCCTCTGTAGTATTCAGCAGCTAATAAGTCCAGGAAGGATTAAGATTTTTTAATAGAAGTAATTTACAAATCTATAAAAAAAAAGAGAGAGTACTCAGTCCTCAGTCTCCCACCTGTTCAAACAGGTATGTGGTGGAGGAAAGGATTCCCTAGACTATACTAGACAGGACTATTGTCTAGTGAATCCTTTCCTCCGCCACATACCTGTTTGAACAGGTGGGAGACTGAGGACTGAGTACTCTCTTTTTTTTATAGATTTATACTATTTTTTGCTTTTTTTGGTGGAAAAACATCTCAGTTAACTAAACGCGTTTCAGGTTACATATTGTAGTGTTCACTAGTGATGATTGGCAGGGACCATATTCGAATTTGCGATATGGACGAATATTCATCCTATGTTTGCAAAAATAGCATATTCGCTATGTTCATTTTTTTTTCTTGTGAAAATCCGTAATGAAATTCGCATAGGGCGCATATTTATACAATTATATCTTTCACCTGAAAGAAGGGTGGGGTCATTGTCCAGTCTGGAAGTGCCGATATTCGCATAAAAAATTAGCATAAAAATGAACATGAAAAAAACTAATATTCGACATTACGAATATATATCACGATATTGTAAATATTCATGAAATTGTAAAGTGCAGATATTCGCTGTAAAAATTAGCATTTCAAATATTCGCGCTCAGCACAAGTGTTCACGACCCCTTCTTCAGTAGATAAGACAGTGCACGTTAGATTGATACAATAGCCGGTCCCCATCTTATTCTAATTAATAAAGTTACATCTAATATACGCAATGGATTTATTATCACTTATAGTCAGGTTTTCTTTACTATAATTGTCGCAAAATTGTCGCAACTGCGACTACGTGTGTTTTCGTGCGACAATTTGCGTGAAGAACAAGAAAAGCAAGAAAATTCAAACTTGCTTACGTAGTTAATTTTTCAAAATGGATTTGCTTTAGTCAGGTATTTATTAACTGCGACAGTCGCAGCTGCGCAATAGAATGTCGCAACGGCCGTAAAAATTGACTAAATTTACTCCAGCTCCAGCATGGAGCAGGAAAAGCTACTGCCGCCCGGGCACCGACATACTTTCTCCCCGCTACCCTCACTGCGCTACCGGGACACTGCAGTGATTTACATCCCCCCCCCCCCTCTCACCTGCCAGCGCCACACAACTCCCATATGTCTGCTAACTGTTGCAAGACTACAAGTCCCAGCATGCCCTTACAGTGAGGACACGCTGGGAGTTGTAGTCTTGTAGCAGCGGGAGCTGAGCGGCGCGGGCGGGGGACAAGGGGGGGGATGTATATCAGTGTCCCCATAAGTGAGGGAAGCAGGGAGGCCGTATGAGGAGCCCGGGCGGCAGCACTGTAATGTAATGTCAGCCCGGGCTCCTTACATATACCGGCGCCGCAGACTCCTAAATCCCCTGCTGTCATTTCACATTTCCCGCTGGGTCCTGTGATTGGCCAGGACCAGCAGAGCAGCCAATCACAGGACCCGACCGGAACAGTGACATGATTAGGGGATATAGGAGTCTGTCGGGGGGGGGGGGGGGTCCGTCAGCATACCCCCCCCACCGGCCTTCACCTGCGCTGTGCCCGTCCGTAACCCCTCCCCCCGGCCTTCACCTGCACTGTTCCCGGCCTCCACCCCCACCAGCACCCCTCTACTAACCCCCCCCCAGGGCCTTCACCTGCACTGTGCCCAGCCTCCGCTCCCACGTCTTCGGTTGCGCCGGCCTCCGCTCCCACGTCTTCGGTTGTGCCGGCCTGACGTCCCTCCGTCAGTGACGTCACTCGCAGGGCGCCCGGAGAGTCTGTCTCTATGTCTCTGTCTGTGTGTGACTGTGTGTGTGTGAGTGTGTGTGTGACTGTGTGTGTGTGACTGTGTGTAACTCTCTGTGTGTGTGTGCCCGGGCTACCTTTGCAGGACTACAACTCCCAGCATGTCCTTACTGTAAGGGCATGCTGGGAGTTGTAGTCGTGCGGGGCTGGAGATGTGCGAGCAGGTGATAATAAATGTACTAACCCATTTTTTATTTTTTTTTCTCATTTCAGATCCGTGTATCCTGTGGACTCCTTCGGATTCGGTGGACTACTTCGATGACCAGCATTTTTCTTTGTTTGATTTTAATAAAATGGTTAACGAGGGCTTGTGGGGGAGTGTTTTTTTGTAATAAATTTTTTTTTAAACCTGTTGTGTTTTTTCCTTACTTTACTTGACAGGCTTAGTAGTGGAAACTGTCTTATAGACGGAGTCCATTACTAAGCTGGGCTTAGCGTTAGCCACAAAAACAGCTAGCGCTAACCCCCAATTATTACCCCGGTACCCAACACCACAGGGGTGCCGGGAAGAGCTGGTACCAACAGGCCTGGAGCGTCAAAAATGGCGGTACCCTATGCATTTTTTTTTTAAATAAATGATTAAATATAAAAAAAAACACATAGGGTCGCCCCTATTTTTATTCTCAGCCAAATACCAACCAAACAGTAACAGCCTGACGTTACCAGGGTGGGCAAGGACCATTGTTACTGGCCCTCCCCAGCCTAAATAACGCCAGCCTGTTACCACCTAGGCCCAGGAGCGCCATTTTTGACACTCCGGGCCTGTTGGTACCGGCTCTTCCCAGCACCCCTGTGGTGTTGGGTACCGGGGTAATAATTGGGGGTTAGCGCTAGCTGTTTTTGTGGCTAACGCTTAGTAATGGACTCCGTCTGTAAGACAGCTTGCACTACTAAGCCTGTCCAGTAAGTAAAAAAAATAAAAAAAAACACAACAGGTTTAAAAAAAAATGTATTACAAAAAAACACTCCCCCACAAGCCCTTGTTAACCATTTTATTAACATCAAGCAAAGAAAAACGCTGGTCGTCGAAGTAGTCCACCGAATCCGAAGGAGTCCACAGGATACACGGATCTGTAGAAGAAGTAACAAAAAAAAGTAAAATGAGTAAGTACAATTAGGGAGAAAAAACAGTGTTAAAAAAAATGTAATAAACACACACACACACACATATATATATATATATGCAGACAAGATAAGGCTGCTCACCACTCCTGCGTTTACTGCACGTCCTCGTGCTGCGGACACCGGTACCGCTCCCGGCTCAGTAGAAGTCACGCAAGAAAACGTCCGGCACTCAGGAAGTTGCAGATAAAACTTATAAATAGCCTTATTCACACGCTGTAAGGCAGGACACACTGACGCATTTCACACTGTCAGGTGCTTAGTCGTAGACTAAGCACCCGAGCGTGCGAAACGCGTCAGATTGTGTCCTGCCTTACAGCGTGTGAATAAAGCTATTTATAAGTTTTATCTGCAACTTCGTGAGTGCCGGATGTTTTCTTGCGTGATATATATATATATATATATATATATATATGCACATTTTTTTTCAAAGCTGCACAGTGGTGTTCTGTAGTCATTATTTGGCTTTTGCTTATGTGTGCTAAAAAAATGGTATTTAAAAGTGATTTCTTGGTTTTTGCTCATGTAAGCCAAATTTATCAACCCCCTGTGATAGTATGATAAATATGTCATACATAAGCAAAAAAATTGCAAGAAAAAATGACTACAGAACTTGCTTACCAAAGCAACGATGATAAATGTCCCCGATAGTGTTTACAATTAGTTTGTCATTGAATGAATGGGATGGATTTATAACCATCCATACACCTATAAGCTGAAAGACAAATGTAACCTGATCTTCAATAGGGTAATGTTCACATTCTATGTGTGATAAGAGAAATATCCTATCTAGAGCTGTCCTATCTCTTACCTATACATATAGAAAAATATGGGGATTTAAAGAGGTACTTCACTGCTCAGCATTTGGAACAAACTGTTCCGAATGCTGGAGCCGGCTCCGGGAGCTCATGACATCATAGCCCACCCCCTCATGACATCCCGCCCTGCCCCCTCAATGCAAGTCTATGGGAGGGGGCGTGACGGCTGTCACAAACTGTTCCGAACGCTGGAGCCGGTGCTGGGAGCTCGTGACATCATAGCCCCGCCCCCTGAATAGTGGAGTACCCCTTAAAGTTGTGATCATTAATGTTCAAACCGTGAATAAAGGATTCTAACTCAACAAATCAAAAAAAATGTCATCGATATACCTCCACCATAGCACCAGGTCTGTGCCGAGTTTGTGAATGATGGTGTCCTTTTCCCATGATGCCATAAAGAGGTTGGTGTAACTTGGCGAAAACTTCGTGCCCATGGCGGTACCGGTCTGCTGTAAATAAAAATCACACTCAAAATAAAAATAATTGTGTGTTAAAATAAAGTGGATTGCTTGTATATAGTCCACCTGTTCGGGTCTATTCTGGCCCTCTTCCAAAAATCTTCTAACTGCTTTCAGGCATAGTTTGGGGCGTATCACTGTATACAAGGAGGATACATCGAGAGTGGCCATAATATGGTGTTCTGTCCACGGAATTGTTTTGACCATTGTCACTACCTGGGTGGTATCTTTAAAGGGGTACTCAGGGACTGAGACATCTTATCCCCAATCCAAAGGATAGGGGATAAGATGTCTCACCGCGGGAGTCGCGCCACTGGGGACCCCCGCAATCTTGTATTCACCACCCACCTGTTTGAGCTGTACGCTGCGGTGCCAGCTCACAAACAGCTGGGTGGCGACCACCGGGCCGGAGTATCGTGACGTCACAACTCCGCCCCCGTGTGACGTCACCCCCGCTATGCAAGTCTATGGGACGACCCCCGCTATGCAAGTCTATGGGACGAGGCGTGACGGCCGTCACACCTCCTCCCATAGACTTGCATAGCGGGGGCGGACATCACACAGGGGTGGAGGTGTGACGTCACGATACTCTGGCCCCGTGGTCGGCACTCAGCAGTTTGTGAGCTGGCAGCACGGCGTACAGCTCAAACAGGTGTGTTACACCAAGCGCTCCGGGTCCCTGCTACTCCCAGGAGCGGTCACGGCGTTCTCCTCTCTGCAGCACCACCGGTCAGACCCGCTGACCGGGAGCGCTGCACTGACACTGCCGGCGGGGATGCGATTCGCATAGCAGGACGCGCCCGCTCGCGGATCGCATCCCAATCTACTTACCTGTCCCGTCCCCGGCTGTCACGTCCTGGCGCGCGCGGCTCCGCTCTCTAGGGCGCGCGCACCAGCTCTCTAAGATTTAAAGGGCCAGTGCACCACTAATTGGTGCCTGGCCCAATCAGTGTAATTAGCTCCCACCTGCTCCACGCCTTTATAACCTCACTTCCCCTTCCCAGCATTGCCGGATCTTGTTGCCCTCGTGCCTAGTGAAAGCCTTTTCTGTGATTGCCTTACCAGTGTTACCAGACCTTCTGCCGTTACCCTTGACTACGAACCTTGCCGCCTGCCCCGACCTTCTGCTACGTCTGACCTTGCCTCTGCCTAGTCCTTCTGTCCCACGCCTTCTCAGCAGTCAGCGAGGTTGTTGAGCCGTTGCCGGTGGATACGACCTGGTTGCTACCGCCGCAGCAAGACCATCCCGCTTTGCGGCGGGCTCTGGTGAATACCAGTAGCAATTTAGAACCGGTCCACCGACACGGTCCACGCCAATCCCTCGCTGACACAGAAGATCCACCTCCAGCCTGCCGAATCATAACAGTGTGGGTGGCGAATACAAGATTGCGGGGGTCCCCAGCGGCAGGACCCCCGCGGTGAGACATCTTATCCCCTATCCTTTGGATGGATAGGGGATAAGATGTCTCAGGGCCGGAGTACCCCTTTAACCCCTTAAGGACCAAGGATGTACCGGTACGTCCTTGGTCCTGCTCTCCTGATATAACGCGGGGTTACACAGTAACCCCGCATCATATCACGGCGGGCCCGGCGTCATAGTGAAGCCGGGACCCGCCGCTAATAGTGCGAAGCGCCGATCGCGGCGCCGCGCGCTATTAACCCTTTAGCCGCGCGCTCAGAGCTGAGCCACGCAGCTAAAACCTAAAGTGAAAGCTGCTGATTAATTCAGTGGGCTGTTGGGGATAGCCGCGGCGAAATTGCGGCATCCCGTACAGCTTACAGGACAGCGGGAGGGCCCCTACCTGCCTCCTCGCTGTCCGATCGCCGAATGACTGCTCAGTGCCTGAGATCCAGGCATGAACAGTCATGCGGCAGAATCGTCGATCACTGGTTTCCTATGAGAAACCACTGATCAATGTAATAGATCAGTGTGTGCAGTGTTATAGGTCCCTATGGGATAACAATGATCAGTATAAGAGATCAGTGTGTGCAGTGTTATAGTTCCCTATGGGATAACAATGATCAGTATAAGAGATCAGTGTGTGCAGTGTTATAGGTCCCTATGGGATAACAATTATCAGTGTGTGCAGTGTTATAGGTCCCTATGGGACCTATAACACTGCAAAAAAAATGTGAATGAATATCATTTAACTCCTCCTCTATTAAAAGTTTGAATCACCCCCCTTTTCCCATAAAAAAAACACAGTGTAAATAAAAATAAACATATATGGTAACTCCGCGTGCGGAAATTTCCGAATTATAAAAATATATCATTAGTTAAACCGCACGGTCAATGGCGTACGCGCAAAAAAATTCCAAAGTCCAAAATAGTGCATTTTTGGTCACTTTTTATATAATTTAAAAATGAATAAAAAGCGATCAATAAGTCCTATCAATGCAAAAATGATACCGCTAAAAACTTCAGATCACGGCGCAAAAAATGAGCCCTCATACCGCCCCATACACGGAAAAATAAAAAAGTTATAATGGTAAGAAGATGACAATTTTAAACATATTAATTTTCCTGCATGTAGTTATGATTTTTTCCAGAAGTCCGACAAAATTAAACCTATATAAGTAGGGGATCATTTTAATCGTATGGACCTACAGAATAAAGATAAGGTGTAATGTTTACCGAAAAATGTACTACGTGGAAACGGAAACCCCCAAAAGTTACAAAACGGCTGTTTTTTTTCAATTTTGTCGCACAATGATTTTTTTTCTGTTTCACCGTAGATTTTTGGGCAAAATGACTGATGTCATTACAAAGTAGAATTGGTGGCGCACAAAATAAGCCATCATATGGATTTTTAGGTGCAAAATTGAAAGAGTTATGATTTTTTAAAGGCAAGGAGCAAAAAACGAAAATGCAAAAACGGAAAAAACCCCGGTCCTTAAGGGGTTAAGATATGATTTGTTTTTTTTGTACAAAAGGCTGTAAACCAGAACCCCCAGCAGTTCAGACATGTCCCTGCATACTCTACTGCGGGGGAGGGGGGGTCGGGGGTGGAGGGGATCACTTCCAGTTTCATTTATCGGAATGGTTTACATTTATTCTTCTATTTTCTTCTTCTCTTTTGGATCCACACGGCAGGATTGGACGGAGCGTCCCCTGTACTGACGTCTCAGGTCAGGTTAATCCTCCTCATAGCAATAAGATGGATCATATTGGAGGATCAGAGCTTCATGGAACTGCAAAGGAAACAACACAAATGAACAAATACAAATATGACCGTAACATACGTAACTGGTTATTACAACAAGTCACGGAAAGGTGTCAGGAAACTGCAGCCAAAATCCACGCTGGTGTCTGACTGATAGGTCCAAACCACAACTCCATAGTAGAGATGGGCAGGGCCGCCATCAGGGGGTACAACCAGTACCACAGGCCCCGGACCCCTGCAGCAGCCCCAGCACAGAGGCAGTAGACCGCTGTTTATACTGTGCTCTTCTGCTTCTGTACGTACATTATGCAGATAGCGCACGTTTTGTACACACAGGAGCGTAGACTTGCGCTGAGGCCGCAGGATGATGTCATTTCATCACATGACCTGCCAGAGAAGTCCTATGCCACACCGGAGGCTACAGAGAGCCCGGACTCAGCGCAGGATCGGCAGAAAGGTGAGGTGGGGACATTATTCCCTATATGAGGGACTACTCTCAGGGCCGTTTGAAGGAATTTGGGGGCCCCAAGCAAAATAGACATGGAGGCCCCCCCTCCCCACATGGGGCATTATCTGTGAGGGGCACAGGACAGGAGTTATTATAAGTGAGGGGCACATGTCAGGGGGCATTATATGTGAGGGGCACATGACAAGGGGGGCATTATATGTGAGGGGCACATGACAAGGGGGCATTATAAGTCAGGGGCACATGTCAGGGGGGCATTATATGGGCACATGACGGGGGGGGGGGGCTGTCATGTGCCCCTCACATATAATGCCACCCTGCCATGTGGCCCTCACATATAATACCCCCTGTCCTGTGCCCCTCACATATAATGCCACCCTGCCATGTGACCCTCACATATAATACCCCCTGTCATGTGCCTCTCACATATAATGCCACCCTGCCATGTGGCCCTCACATATTATACCCCCTGTCATGTGCCCCTCACATATAATGCCACCCTGCCATGTGGCCCTCACATATAATACCCCCTGTCATGTGCCCCTCACATATAATGCCACCCTGCCATGTGGCCCTCACATATAATACCCCCTGTCATGTGCCCCTCACATATAATGCCACCCTGCCATGTGGCCCTCACATATAATACCCCCTGTCATGTGCCCCTCACATATAATGCCACCCTGCCATGTGCTCCTCACATATAATACCCCCTGTCCTGTGCCCCCCACATATAATACCCCCTGTCCTGTGCCCCCCACATATAATGCCCCATGTCCTGTGCCCCACACATATAATGCCCCATGTCCTTTGCCCCACACATATAATACCCCCTGTCCTGTGCCCCCCACATATAATGCCCCATGTCCTGTGCCCCACACATATAATACCCCCTGTCCTGTGCCCCCCACATATAATACCCCCTGTCCTGTGCCCCCACATATAATGCCCCATGTCCTGTGCCCCACACATATAATACCCCCTGTCCTGTGCCCCCCACATATAATGCCCCATGTCCTGTGCCCCACACATATAATGCCTTTCCCCCTGTAATAATTCCCCTGTTCCATAGCGCCCGAGCAGCTCTCACCTTTCTCACACACTGCTCCGTTCTTGCAGTGTGAGCCGCGGGGACGTGATCTCCAGGCGCCGGCAGCCTGTGAGAAAAATGAAAGAATGGTGGGGCGGGACAGCTGACAGCTCCCGCTCCACCATGCTATAGGACAGGAGGGGCTTTAGTCTCTGCCTCCCGCCCCGCTCCAGGCTCTCGCACTGCTGGTCCGGCCGGCCGACAGGGTGAGCTGCCGAACCGGGATAGGGGCAGGAGGACGGCCCAGCAGGACAAGCACCGGCTCTGCTCAGGGCCCCGAGCCAGCTCGGGGCCCCAAGCAATTGCTTGGTTTGCCTGTCCTGTAGCAACGGTCCTGACTACTCTTCAGGGGACACTATCTACAAGAGGCACTATCTTCCTGGGAGCTACTATTTACAGGGGGCACTATCTACCTGAGTGGCACTATCTACCTGGGTGGACACTACCTGCCAAGGGGGCACTACCTACTGCCCATGATAGGTTGTGTGGAATGACCTATGTCCTTATGGTCATGTGATCCCTCCTCCAATCCACCTCTCATTACTGTATTATTTCTGGGGTGCCCTTTCCCCTCATCAGTTTCTCACCCCTGTAGTAATTCTGGGGGCCCCCTTCCCCTCATAGCTCTTTTCTCCTTTCATGCCCCCATATTAGTAGGTATTCCTCAGGTTTCCACCCTCTTGCGCACATTTTATCTGTAATAAAGAAGAAGCGTTTCTTACCTGAGCTGCACATGGGGAAATCTCGCTTCTCGTCTGAAAGACAAAATTTAAGATTCCCTTATTTGAGCCAGTGACAGAGATATTGGGCAGAAGATTTCAGAGTCTGATCTGGTCTCCATCTGACCCGCTGGTCATATTCACCAGCTTGTGATGTTTATTTTTGGTGTTGACCATGTGACCACTAAGCAGCGCCGGGCATGAGGCAACCATAGAGAACAGTAGAAGCACCAACATGGCAGAGGATGACCAGGATTTGGTTCATTACTTGCCAAGTGGCCAAGGGGTCATAGTCAGCACAGTCATCACCTGGGGCCAAGGACAGTGGGGGATCTACCAAATGGTGGCCTTCTAGTTAATATACTTAAATTATTACCTCCTCTATGCATGGACACTTATCTCTTCTTTTGATAGACACTTACCTCCCAGTAAAGTACAATTGAAGTAACTGCATAGTTCACATGTGCTTTCCAAGACATAAATGTTCCCTCTTAACTCAACATATCGGAATTTCTCAGCCACCGGAATCAATACTTCCTGCTCTTTGGGGAAAAAGGATAGTCTGTGGATGTCCACTCCAAAGCAGGTTGTCATCTCGAAGAACAGTCCTCCAGAATATTCTTTGGCTACTTCTATATTCCGAGAAGAAGAGGTGAATCTACCAAACCTCAGGTCCATCTCCTCGGACACCTGCAGAGACTTATCTGTGCCCCTAAAGACTTTGTAGGTCTGTGTTAGTCTTTTTGAGTTCTTCCTCAACACCTGTAGGGCTCGGGTCAGGTAGAAGTGCAAAGCCTTATAGTGGAAGCTCTCCATATAGCGTTTCCTGGACCGTCCGGCTAAGGTCACATTCCCATTGAGCTCTTTATAGATTGGGCTGCTCTCGGGCCAGTCTGTGGTGTAGACGATGATGGCTATCCCAAACTCATCCCGAAATTCACTAGGAAGACGCACGGTGGACTTCACCTTCTTCCACTTCACCGCAGCTTGGTCCCACGCCAAACCAAAGGCCGAGTTGAAGGCTTTCTCCCAGGTTAAAATTGTTGGCATGAGATCGGCCTCATATTGTTTGGAGCATCCGATGTACTGGTCATCGAAAGAGTTGGGATTAAAGTCCAATATCTGATGCTCACACTTCATCTAAAATGAGTAACAAGAAAAAAAATTATTAGGAGAGAATCAGGGACATATGGTTATAGCATGGAGACTGGAGGCCACAGCATGGAGAGTGAAGACCATAGTATGGAGAGTGGAGGGCACAGCATGGAGAGTGAAGACCATAGCATGGAATGTGAAGACCATAGTATGGAGAGTGAAGATCATAGTAAGGAGAGTGGAGGCCACGGCATGGAGAGTGAAGGCCATAGCATAGAGAGTGAAGACCATAGCATGGAGAGTGAAGACCATAGTATGGAGAGTGGAGGCCACGGCATGGAGTGTAAAGACCATAGTATGAAGAGTGAAGACCATAGTATGGAGAGTGGAGGCCACAGCATGAAAAAAGGAGGCCATATCATTGCGTAGAGTAGAGACCATAGCATAAACATTGGGTCATAGTTTGGTGAGTAAAAGCAATAGCATTTAGTGTGAAACATAGAATGTGTTGGCAGATAAGAATCATTTGTCGAATATATATTCTGCCCAAGCAGGCTGCAGTGTGGAGCCAGGACATGTAGTTGAAGTCCGAGCATGGAGAGTGAAGACCATAGCATGGAGAGTGGAGGCCACAGCATGGAGAGTAGAGGCCACAGCATGGAGAGTAGAGACCATAGCATGGAGGGTAGAGGCCATAGCATGGAGAGTAGAGGCCATAGCATGGAGAGTAGAGGCCATAGTATGGAGAGTGGAGGCCATAGTATGGAGAGTGGAGGCCATAGTATGGAGAGTGAAGGCCATAGTATGGAGAATGGAGGCCATAGCATGAAGAGTAGGGGCCATAATATGGCGAGTGGGGCAATAGTATGAAGAGTAGAGGCCAAAGCATGGAGAGTGGATGCCATAGTATGGAGAGTGGAGGCCATAGTATGGAGAGTGGAGGCCATAGCAATGAGAGTGGAGGCCACAGCATGGAGAGTGAAGACCATTGTATGGAGAGTATAGGCCATAGCATGGAGAGTGGAGGCCATAGTATGGAGAGTAGAGGCCATAGCATGGACAGTGAAGACCATAGCATGGAGAGTGAAGACCATATCATGGATAGTGGAGGCCACAGTATGGAGGGTAGAGGCCATAGCATGGAGAGTGGAGGCCATAGCATGGAGAGTGGAGGCCATAGTATGGAGATTGGAGGCCATAGCATGGAGATTGGAGGCCATAGTATGGAGAGTAGAGGCCATAGCATGGAGATTGGAGGCCACAGTATGGAGGGTAGAGGCCATAGCATGCAGAGTGAAGGCCATAGCATGGAGAGTGGAGGCCATAGTATGGAGATTGGAGGCCATAGCATGGAGATTGGAGCCCATAGTATGAGATTGAAGACCATAGCATAGAGAATGAAGGCCATAGTATGGAAAATTGAGGCCATAGCATGGAGAGTGAAGGCCATAGCATGGAGAATGGAGGCCATAGCATGGAGAGTGGAGGCCATAGCATGGAGAGTGGAGGCCATAGCATGGAGAGTGAAGGCCATAGCATGGAGAGTGAAGGCCATAGTATGGAGAATGGAGGCCATAGCATGGAGAATGAAGGCCATAGCATGGAGAATGGAGGCCATAGCATGGAGAATGGAGGCCATAGCATGGAGAATGGAGGCCATAGCATGGAGAGTGGAGGCCATAGTATGGAGAGTGGAGGCCATAGTATGGAGAGTGGAGGCCATAGCATGGAGAATGGAGGCCATAGCATGGAGAATGGAGGCCATAGCATGGAGAGTGAAGACCATAGTATGGAGAATGGAGGCCATAGCATGGAGAATGAAGGCCATAGCATGGAGAATGGAGGCCATAGCATGGAGAATGGAGGCCATAGCATAGAGAATGGAGGCCATAGCATGGAGAATGGAGGCCATAGCATGGAGAATGGAGGCCATAGCATGGAGAGTGGAGGCCATAGCATGGAGAGTGAAGGCCATAGCATGGAGAGTGAAGGCCATAGCATGGAGAGTGAAGGCCATAGCATGGAGAGTGAAGGCCATAGCATGGAGAATGGAGGCCATAGCATAGAGAATGGAGGCCATAGCATAGAGAATGGAGGCCATAGCATAGAGAATGGAGGCCATAGCATGGAGAATGGAGGCCATAGCATCTAGATTATTGGCCACAGCATGAAGAGGAGAGGCTGAGCATAAAGGGAAGTCATAGTATGGATCACTCATCCCTGCCTGATAACAGATTTCTAATAAACAATGATACCAGGTAATAGTATCTCTTACTGCATCAGATAGAGGACGCCATGACGTCTACCTGCCCAAATGGATGATTGGTTATATATGGCCATAGAATAAAATCTAACAATCAAGAACCATGGACTCCTCTACAGCTGATTTCTACTGCACCAGCCCTGGTGTATTCTGGGACTGGACTAAGACCACATGACTAGACCCTTATAGACCAGAAATTCTCCTTACCGAGGGCAGGAAGCTGAACTGTTCAGCGGCCATTTTTGTTCCTGCAGTTTTCTTGTTCTTCTTCCAGTTGGTTTTACCAGATATCTGCACTTTATCATCTACAGAGGAGTCTATGAGAGAAGATCAGAGGATTCCTGTATATAAAACAACGGGTCTGATAACATTCAGCATGTGAGTCCATATATACAGTAATAAAACCTGGGAACATCCTTGGTCTTACCTGTAGAGATCCCGGCCAAGTCCAGACACAAAGAGATGGAAGTGACAAACAGAAGGATCATTGTGTTATATCTCTAGATACATGAAATAAAAATGTTATAGGGATCACTACAAAGGACAGGATAGACCATCATCATGTTACTACAGTACCTTATATCCTGTAAAATCTAATACTATTACTATAATAATATCTTCTAGAATATAACTACTATAATACTGCACCCTATATATAAGAATATAACTACTATAATACTGCTCTTATATACAAGAATATAACTACTATAATACTGCTCCTATATACAAGAATATAACTACTATAATACTGCTCCTAGATACAAGAATATAACTACTATAATACTGCCCCCTATATACAAGAATATAACTACTATAATACTGCACCCTATATAAGCATATAACTACTATAATACTGCTCCTATATACAAGAATATAACTACTATAATACTGCTCCTAGATACAAGAATATAACTACTATAATACTGCTCCTATATACAAGAATATAACTTCTATAATACTGCACCCTATATATAAGAATATAACTACTATAATACTGCTCTTATATACAAGAATATAACTACTATAATACTGCTCTTATATATAAGAATATATCTACTATAATACTGCTCCTATATATAAGAATATATCTACTATAATACTGCTCCTATATACAAGAATATAACTACTATAATACTGCTCCTATATACAAGAATATAACTACTATAATACTGCCTCCTATATACAAGAATATAACTACTATAATACTGCTCCTATATACAAGAATATAACTACTATAATACTGCTCCTATATATAAGAATATAACTACTATAATACTGCTCTTATATACAAGAATATAACTACTATAATACTGCTCCTATATACAAGAATATAACTACTATAATACTGCCTCCTATATACAGGAATATAACTACTATAATACTGCTCCTATATACAAGAATATAACTACTATAATACTGCTCCTATATACAAGAATATAACTACTATAATACTGCTCCTATATACAAGAATATATCTACTATAATACTGCTCCTATATACAAGAATATAACTACTATAATACTGCTCCTATATACAAGAATATAACTACTATAATACTGCTCCTATATACAAGAATATAACTACTATAATACTGCTCCTATATACAAGAATATAACTACTATAATACTGCTCCTATATACAAGAATATAACTACTATAATACTGCCTCCTATATACAAGAATATAACTACTATAATACTGCTCCTATATACAAGAATATAACTACTATAATACTGCTCCTATATATAAGAATATAACTACTATAATACTGCTCTTATATACAAGAATATAACTACTATAATACTGCTCCTATATACAAGAATATAACTACTATAATACTGCCTCCTATATACAGGAATATAACTACTATAATACTGCTCCTATATACAAGAATATAACTACTATAATACTGCTCCTATATACAAGAATATAACTACTATAATACTGCTCCTATATACAAGAATATATCTACTATAATACTGCTCCTATATACAAGAATATAACTACTATAATACTGCCTCCTATATACAAGAATATATCTACTATAATACTGCTCCTATATACAAGATTATAACTACTATAATACTGCTCCTATATACAAGAATATATCTACTGTCACGATTCGGCTGGCAGGAGGTGGATCCTCTGTGCCAGAGAGGGATTGGCGTGGACCGTGCTAGTGGACCGGTTCTAAGTCACTACTGGTGTTCACCAGAGCCCGCCGCAAAGCGGGATGGTCTTGCTGCGGCGGTAGTGACCAGGTCGTATCCACTAGCAACGGCTCAACCTCTCTGACTGCTGAAGATAGGCGTGGTACAAGGGAATAGACAGAGGCAAGGTCGGACGTAGCAGAAGGTCGGGGGCAGGCGGCAAGGTTCGTAGTCAGGGGCAACGGCAGGAGGTCTGGAACACGGGCTAGGAACAAACAAGGGAACGCTTTCACTAGGCACAAGGGCAACAAGATCCGGCCAGGGAGTGCAAGGGAGGTGAGGTATAAGTAGGGAGTGCACAGGTGGAAACTAATTAAGCTAATTGGGAAGATTGGGCCAGGCACCAACATTGGTGCACTGGCCCTTTAAATCGCAGAGACCTGGCGCGCGCGCGCCCTAGGGAGCGGGGTCGCGCGCGCCGGGACAGGACCGACGGAGAGCGAGTCAGGTACGGGGACCGGGGTGCGCATCGCGAGCGGGCGCCACCCGCATCGCGAATCGCATCCCGGCTGGAGGCGGTACCGCAGCGCACCCGGTCAGTGGATCTGACCGGGGCGCTGCAGCAACGAGGATGAGGCGAGCGCTCCGGGGAGGAACGGGGACCCGGAGCGCTCGGCGTAACAGTACCCCCCCCCTTAGGTCTCCCCCTCTTCTTGGGGCCAAAGAACCTGAGGAAAAAAAACTCAATTTTTCCGTGATGAGGTCCGATGCAAATTAGGAGGGGTTCTGTGCGGAAACGCACGAGACAGTCCAATCTTTCATTGTTAAAACAATAGATGTAGAGGGGTCTGGCGAGACTGGTCACAGGGACGTAGAACCTGTTGATAAGAGAGGCCAAAAAAAATTTTCCTGCAGATCCGGAATCCAAGAAGGCCATAGTAGAGAAGGAGAAGGTAGAGGCAGATATCCGCACAGGCACAGTAAGGCGTGGAGAAGCAGAGTTGACATCAAGGACTGTGTCACCTTTGTGCGGAGTCAGCGTACGTCTTTCCAGGCGGGGAGGACGGATAGGACAATCCTTCAGGAAGTGTTCGGTACCGGCATAGTACAGGCAAAGATTCTCCATGCGGCGTTGTGTCCTCTCTTGAGGTGTCAAGCGAGACCGGTCAACTTGCATAGCCTCCGCGGCGGGAAGCACAGGAACGGATTGCAGAGGACCAGAGGAGAGAGGAGCCGGGGAGAAAAAACGCCTTGTGCGAACAAAGTCCATATCCAGGCGGAGCTCCAGACGCCATCCGGAAGAACGCATGTCAATGCGGGTGGCAAGATGAATAAGTTCATGTAGGTCAGCAGGAGTCTCTCGTGCGGCCAGAACATCTTTAATGTTGCTGGATAGGCCTTTTTTAAAGGTCGCGCAGAGGGCCTCGTTATTCCAGGACAACTCGGAAGCAAGAGCACGGAACTGAATGGCGTACTCGCCAACGGAAGAAACACCCTGGGCCAGGTTCAGCAGGGCAGTCTCGGCAGAAGAAGCTCGGGAAGGCTCCTCGAAGACACCACGGACCTCAGCGAAGAAGGGCTGGACTGTGGCTGTGGCAGGATCATTGCGGTCCCCATCAAATTTGTCCGGCAGGGACAAGCAGGGGTTAGGAGCGGCCGGTTGCTGCGGAGGAGTTGCAGGAGCCGGCGGAGGTGATGGTTGTTGCAGCTGTAGCTGTGACTGAAGTTGCTGTATCTGCGGCTGCAGCTGCTGTATCTGTGACTGAAGATGCAGTGTCACGAAGGTCAAGTATGCCAGCTGTTGATCTCGTTGGGCGATCTTTAAGGCTAGCTGGGCGACCAGTGTAGGATCTTCAGCGGAATCCATGGCCTTTCCAGAAAGGAGACCACGGCAGAGTCTAGAGTCCCCATCAAATTTGTCCGGCAGGGACAAGCAGGGGTTAGGAGCGGCCGGTTGCTGCGGAGGAGTTGCAGGAGCCGGCGGAGGAGATGGTTGTTGCAGCTGTAGCTGTGACTGAAGTTGTGACTGAAGCTGCTGTATCTGTGACTGAAGATGCAGTGTCACGGAGGTCAGCTGGTGATCTCGTTGGGCGATCTTTAGGGCTAGCTGGGCGACCAGTGTAGGATCTTCAGCGGGATCCATGGCCGGATCTACTGTCACGATGCCGGCTGGCAGGAGGGGGATCCTCTGTGCCAGAGAGGGATTGGCGTGGACCGTGCTAGTGGACCGGTTCTTAGTCACTACTGGTTTTCACCAGAGCCCGCCGCAAAGCGGGATGGTCTTGCTGCGGCGGTAGTGACCAGGTCGTATCAGAAGCAGAAGGTCGGGGGCAGGCGGCAAGGTTCGTAGTCAGGGGCAACGGCAGGAGGTCTGGAACACGGGCTAGGAACAAACAAGGGAATGCTTTCACTAGGCACAAGGGCAACAAGATCCGGCCAGGGAGTGCAAGGGAGGTGAGGTATAAGTAGGGAGTGCACAGGTGGAAACTAATTAAGCTAATTGGGAAGATTGGGCCAGGCACCAACATTGGTGCACTGGCCCTTTAAATCGCAGAGACCCGGCGCGCGCGCGCCCTAGGGAGCGGGGTCGCGCGCGCCGGGACAGGACCGACGGAGAGCGAGTCAGGTACGGGGACCGGGGTGCGCATCGCGAGCGGGCGCCACCCGCATCGTGAATCGCATCCCGGCTGGAGGCGGTACCGCAGCGCACCCGGTCAGTGGATCTGACCGGGGCGCTGCAGCAACGAGGATGAGGCGAGCGCTCCGGGGAGGAACGGGGACCCGGAGCGCTCGGCGTAACATCTACTATAATACTGCTCCTATATACAAGAATATAACTACTATAATACTGCTCCTATATACAAGAATATAACTACTATAATACTGCCTCCTTTATACAAGAATATAACTACTATAATACTGCTCCTATATACAAGAATATAACTACTATAATACTGCTCCTATATACAAGAATATATCTACTATAATACTGCTCCTATATACAAGAATATAACTACTATAATACTGCCTCCTATATACAAGAATATATCTACTATAATACTGCTCCTATATACAAGATTATAACTACTATAATACTGCTCCTATATACAAGAATATATCTACTATAATACTGCTCCTATATACAAGAATATAACTACTATAATACTGCTCCTATATACAAGAATATAACTACTATAATACTGCTCCTATATACAAGAATATAACTACTATAATACTGCTCCTATATACAAGAATATAACTACTATAATACTGCCTCCTATATACAAGAATATAACTACTATAATACTGCTCCTATATACATGAATATAACTACTATAATACTGCTCCTATATACAAGAATATAACTACTATAATACTGTTCCTATATACAAGAATATAACTACTATAATACTGCTCCTATATACAAGAATATAACTACTATAATACTGCTCTGTATATATGGAAGCATTAATGATGTGTTGGGTGTGTTGTTAGTTCTGTACATGTCCTTCAGGTTAGTTGTGGTCAGTTAGGATCCCTCTTATTATCCAGTGCAGTTGTATGTCGGTGTGCGGTGTTCTTTATGTGTACTTGTTGTTGTGGTTTCATGTGATGACAGGATATGTGTATATACATGAGGGGTGTTATTCAATCTACATTACAACCCTGGCACCCCTCCTCTTACAGTCAGATGCCCCCTCCTCTTACAGTCAGATGCCCCCCTCCTCTTACAGTCAGATGCCCCCCTCCTCTTACAGTCAGATGCCCCCCTCCTCTTGCAGTCAGATGCCCCCCTCCTCTTACAGTCAGATGTCCCCTCCTCTTACAGTCAGATGCCCCCCTCCTCTTACAGTCAGATGCCCCCCTCCTCTTACAGTCAGATGTCCCCTCCTCTTACAGTCAGATGCCCCCCTCCTCTTACAGTCAGATGCCCCCTCCTCTTACAGTCAGATGCCCCCTCCTCTTACAGTCAGATGCCCCCTCCTCTTACAGTCAGATGTCCCCCTCCTCTTACAGTCAGATGCCCCCCTCCTCTTACAGTCAGATGCCCCCTCCTCTTACAGTCAGATGTCCCCCTCCTCTTACAGTCAGATGCCCCCCTCCTCTTACAGTCAGATGTCCCCTCCTCTTACAGTCAGATGCCCCCTCCTCTTACAGTCAGATGTCCCCTCCTCTTACAGTCAGATGCCCCCTCCTCTTACAGTCAGATGTCCCCTCCTCTTACAGTCAGAAACCCCCTCCTCCTCTTACAGTCAGATGCCCCCCTCCTCTTACAGTCAGATGCCCGCCTCCTCTTACAGTCAGATGCCCCTCCTCTTACAGTCAGATGTACCCCTCCTCTTACAGTCAGATGTCCCCTCCTCTTACAGTCAGATGCCCCTCCTCTTACAGTCAGATGCCCCCCTCCTCTTACAGTCAGATGCCCCTCCTCTAACAGTCAGGTGCCCCCCTCCTCTTACAGTCAGGTGCCCCCCTCCTCTTACAGTCAGATGCCCCCTCCTCTTACAGTCAGAAACCCCCTCCTCCTCTTACAGTCAGATGCCCCCCTCCTCTTACAGTCAGATGCCCCCCTCCTCTTACAGTCAGATGCCCCTCCTTTTACAGTCAGATGTTCCCCTCCTCTTACAGTCAGATGTTCCCCTCCTCTTACAGTCAGATGCCCCCTCCTCTTACAGTCAGATGCCCCCCTCCTCTTACAGTCAGATGCCCCCCTCCTCCTCTTACAATCAGATGACCCCCTCCTCTTACAGTCAGATGACCCCCTCCTCATACAGTCAGATGCCCCCCTCCTCTTACAGTCAGATGCCCCTCCTTTTACAGTCAGATGTTCCCCTCCTCTTACAGTCAGATGTTCCCCTCCTCTTACAGTCAGATGCCCCCCTCCTCTTACAGTCAGATGCCCCCCTCCTCTTACAGTCAGATGACCCCCTCCTCATACAGTCAGATGCTCCCCTCCTCTTACAGTCAGATGCCCCTCCTTTTACAGTCAGATGTTCCCCTCCTCTTACAATCAGATGCCCCCCTCCTCTTACAGTCAGATGCCCCCCTCCTCTTACAGTCAGATGCCCACTCCTCTTACAGTCAGATGCCCCCTCCTCTTACAGTCAGATGCCCCCCTCCTCTTACAGTCAGATGCCCCCCTCCTCCTCTTACAGTCAGATGTCCCCCTCCTCTTACAGTCAGATGTCCCCCTCCTCTTACAGTTAGATGTCCCCTCCTCTTACAGTCAGATGTACCCCTCCTCTTACAGTCAGATGTCCCCCCTCCTCTTACAGTCAGATGTCCCCTCCTCTTACAGTCAGATGTCCCCTCCTCTTACAGTCAGATGTCCCCTCCTCTTACAGTCAGATGCCCCCCTCCTCTTACAGTCAGATGCCCCCCTCCTCTTACAGTCAGATGTCCCCTCCTCTTACAGTCAGATGTCCCCCTCCTCTTACAGTCAGATGCCCCCTCCTCTTACAGTCAGATGCCCCCCTCCTCTTACAGTCAGATGTCCCCTCCTCTTACAGTCAGATGCCCCCTCCTCTTACAGTCAGATGCCCCCCTCCTCTTACAGTCAGATGTCCCCCTCCTCTTACAGTCAGATGTCCCCTCCTCTTACAGTCAGATGCCCCTCCTCTTACAGTCATTTGCCCCCTCCTCTTACAGTCAGATGCCCCCCTCCTCTTACAGTCAGATGCCCCCTCCTCTTACAGTCAGATGTCCCCTCCTCTTACAGTCAGATGCCCCCCTCCTCTTACAGTCAGATGCCCCCTCCTCTTACAGTCAGATGTCCCCTCCTCTTACAGTCAGAAACCCCCTCCTCCTCTTACAGTCAGATGCCCCCCTCCTCTTACAGTCAGATGTCCCCCTCCTCTTACAGTCAGATGCCCCCCTCCTCTTACAGTCAGATGCCCTTCCTCTTACAGTCAGATGTACCCCTCCTTTTACAGTCAGATGTCCCCTCCTCTTACAGTCAGATGCCCCCCTCCTCTTACAGTCAGATGCCCCTCCTCTAACAGTCAGATGCCCCCCTCCTCTTACAGTCAGATGCCCCCTCCTCTTACAGTCAGGTGCCCCCCTCCTCTTACAGTCAGATGCCCCCTCCTCTTACAGTCAGATGCCCCCTCCTCTTACAGTCAGATGCCCCCCTCCTCTTACAGTCAGGTGCCCCCTCCTCTTACAGTCAGATGTCCCCTCCTCTTACAATCAGATGTCCCCCTCCTCTTACAGTCAGATGCCCCCCTCCTCTTATAGTCAGATGCCCCTCCTCTTACAGTCAGATGCCCCCCCCTCCTCTTACAGTCAGATGCCCCCCTCCTCTTACAGTCAGATGCCCCCTCCTCTTACAGTCAGATGCCCCCCTCCTCTTACAGTCAGATGTCCCCCCTCCTCTTACAGTCAGATGTCCCCTCCTCTTACAGTCAGAAACCCCCTCCTCCTCTTACAGTCAGATGCCCCCGTCCTCTTACAGTCAAATGCCCCCCTCCTCTTACAGTCAGATGCCCCTCCTCTTACAGTCAGATGAACCCCTCCTCTTACAGTGAGATGTCCCCTCCTCTTACAGTCAGATGCCCCTCCTCTTACAGTCAGATGCCCCCCTCCTCTTACAGTCAGATGCCCCTCCTCTTACAGTCAGATGCCCCCCTCCTCTTACAGTCAGATGCCCCCTCCTCTTACAGTCAGAAACCCCCTCCTCCTCTTATAGTCAGATGCCCCCCTCCTCTTACAGTCAGATGCCCCCCTCCTCTTACAGTCAGATGTACCCCTCCTTTTACAGTCAGATGTTCCCCTCCTCTTACAGTCAGATGCCCCCCTCCTCTTACAGTCAGATGCCCCCTCCTCTTACAGTCAGATGCCCCCCTCCTCTTACAGTCATATGCCCCCCTCCTCCTCTTACAGTCAGATGTCCCCTCCTCTTACAGTCAGATGTCCCCCTCCTCTTACAGTCAGATGTCCCCCTCCTCTTACAGTCAGATGACCCCTCCTCTTACAGTCAGATGTCCCCCTCCTCTTACAGTCAGATGTCCCCCTCCTCTTACAGTCAGATGTCCCCTCCTCTTACAGTCAGATGCCCCTCCTCTTACAGTCAGATGTCCCCCTCCTCTTACAGTCAGATGCCCCCCTCCTCTTACAGTCAGATGTCCCCCTCCTCTTACAGTCAGATGCCCCCTCCTCTTACAGTCAGATGCCCCTCCTCTTACAGTCAGATGCCCCCTCCTTTTACAGTCAGATGTCCCCTCCTCTTACAGTCAGATGCCCCCCTTCTCTTACAGTCAGATGCCCCCTCCTCTTACAATCAGATGCCCCCCTCCTCTTACAGTCAGATGCCCCCTCCTCTTACAGTCAGATGCCCCCTCCTCTTACAGTCAGATGCCCCCTCTTCTTACAGTCAGATGCCCCCTCCTCTTACAATCAGATGCCCCCCTCCTCTTACAGTCAGATGCCCCCTCCTCTTACAGTCAGATGCCCCCTCCTCTTACAATCAGATGCCCTCTCCTCTTACAGTCAGATGCCCCCCTCCTCTTATAGTCAGATGCCCCCCTCCTCTTACAGTCAGATGCCCCCCTCCTCTTACAGTCAGATGCCCCCTCCTCTTACAGTCAGATGCCCCCTCCTCTTACAGTCAGATGCCCCCCTCCTCTTACAGTCAGATGCCCCCTCCTCTTACAGTCAGATGCCCCCTCCTCTTACAATCAGATGCCCCCTCCTCTTACAGTCAGATGCCCCCCTCCTCTTACAGTCAGATGCCCCCTCCTCTTACAGTAAGATGACCCCTCCTCTTACAGTCAGATGTCCCCCTCCTCTTACAGTCAGATGTCCCCCTCCTCTTACAGTCAGATGTCCCCTCCTCTTACAGTCAGATGCCCCCCTCCTCTTACAGTCAGATGCCCCCTCCTCTTACAGTCAGATGCCCCCTCCTCTTACAGTCAGATGCCCCCTCCTCTTACAATCAGATGCCCCCCTCCTCTTACAGTCAGATGCACCCCTCCTCTTGCAGTCAGATGCCCCCTCCTCTTACAGTCAGATGCCCCCCTCCTCTTACAGTCAGATGCCCCCTCCTCTTACAGTCAGATTCCCCCTCCTCTTACAATCAGATGCCCCCCTCCTCTTACAGTCAGATGCCCCCCTTCTCTTACAGTCAGATGTCCCCTCCTCTTACAGTCAGATGCCCCCTCCTCTTACAGTCAGATGCCCCCTCCTCTTACAGTCAGATGCCCCCCTCCTCTTACAGTCAGATGCCCCCTCCTCTTACAGTCAGATGCCCCCTCCTCTTACAATCAGATGCCCCCCTCCTCTTACAGTCAGATGCCCCCTCCTCTTACAGTCAGATGCCCCCTCCTCTTACAATCAGATGCCCCCCTCCTCTTACAGTCAGATGCCCCCCTCCTCTTACAGTCAGATGCCCACTCCTCTTACAGTCAGATGCCCCCTCCTCTTACAGTCAGATGGCCCCCTCCTCTTACAGTCAGATGCCCCCTCCTTTTACAGTCAGATGCCCCCTCCTCTTACAATCAGATGCCCCCTCCTCTTACAGTCAGATGCCCCCCTCCTCTTACAGTCAGATGCCCCTCCTCTTACAGTCAGATGCCCCCCTCCTCTTACAATCAGATTCCCCCTCCTCTTACAATCAGATGACCCCTCCTCTTACAATCAGATGCCCCCCTCCTCTTACAGTCAGATGCCCCCCTTCTCTTACAGTCAGATGTCCCCTCCTCTTACAGTCAGATGCCCCCTCCTCTTACAGTCAGATGTCCCCTCCTCTTACAGTCAGATGCCCCCTCCTCTTACAGTCAGATGCCCCCTCCTCTTACAGTCAGATGTCCCCTCCTCTTACAGTCAGATGCCCCCCTCCTCTTACAGTCAGATGCCCCCTCCTCTTACAGTCAGATGCCCCTCCTCTTACAGTCAGATGCCCCCCTCCTCTTACAGTCAGATGCCCCCTCCTCTTACAGTCAGATGCCCCTCCTCTTACAGTCAGATGCCCCCCTCCTCTTACAGTCAGATGCCCCCTCCTCTTACAGTCAGATGCCCCTCCTCTTACAGTCAGATGCCCCCTCCTCTTACAGTCAGATGCCCCCCTCCTCTTACAGTCAGATGCCCCCCTCCTCTTACAGTCAGATGCCCCCCTCCTCTTACAGTCAGATGTCCCCTCCTCTTACAGTCAGATGCCCCCTCCTCTTACAGTCAGATGTCCCCCTCCTCTTACAGTCAGATGCCCCCCTCCTCTTACAGTCAGATGCCCCTTCACCTCCCCTGGGTGTGCGGCTCCTGAGGTGTCTCTTTTGAGTCTTTCCAGTCTCGTCTTGTAGAAGTTTCTCTCTTCCGGTTTTACAGCTCAGAGGAAGCGGAGTTTTGGCGACAGTTACTGTAACTTCTTGTTAACCCTTTAACCTCCTGAGGCTGAAGTCACCGTGTGCAATGAGCTGGATATACAGAATCTATCTCATATCTATCTATCTATCTATCTCATATCTATCTCATATCTATCTATATATCTCATATCTATCTATCTCATATCTATCTATCTATCTATCTATCTCATATCTATCTATATATCTCATATCTATCTCATATCTATCTATATATCTCATATCTATCTATATATCTCATATCTATCTATCTATCTATCTATCTCATATCTATCTATCTCATATCTATCTATCTATCTATCTATCTCATATCTATCTATCTCATATCTATCTATCTATCTATCTATCTATCTCATAGCTATCTATCTATCTCATATCTATCTATCTATCTCATATCTATCTCATATCTATCTCTCTCATATCTATCTCATATCTATCTATATATCTCATATCTATCTATCTCTCTGTAGTGAGCCACGGGGGTCCAATGAGGTGTATGGGGCAGATGATGTAGCCCAGAGGCAGGTGTTATTAACCCCTAAATGTTTGTGACACCAGGGCGTGGTTTTCCCGGTAACCACCCGAATGGTAACACCGCTATCCCAAGGTTAGGCAGGGCAATAAAAGTCCAAGACCAGGTTAGGGTTAACATTAGCTTTACTGAGGTAGACAGATGGAAATTGTCTTTACAGCTCGGCCAGGATCCCATAGAGGTCGCCAGTAACACAGAAGGGCCTCGCAGCTTGCTGGGACTTATAGTGACTTTGACAGACTATAGGACAGCTGTAGGTTAGGCTTGAGGCCTCCAGATGAGCTGGACACTGGCTCTAAGACGTCTGGTCTTTACTGTGCCTCAGGATCTAAGAGAGAGATTGTAATGGCTGCCCCTCTTATAAAGGGGGACTGAGCCAGAAGCACATAGGTCAAGCTGCAGGTCACCTGGTTAGCTGGGGCTCTCTGGGTAACAAACAAGGGAATTGAACATGTGACCACTTTATCATGTGACCAACTCAAAGGTCCTTAAAGGTCTTTTGTATCTAATACATACAGTATAACACTATGGTGGAGACGCTGCAGGAGAGCCCCTAGGACACAGAGGGACTCAACCTGATAGGGCTTAAATACTGTACGGGACTATATCCCATACTGGGACATCACAAACCCCCCTACTTAACAGAAGTCGCCCTTGGTGAAAGTCCTGTTGGGCTTGAGGCACGAACCGGCCTTGGGGCCGAATGCAGTCCTGGGGCATTGTAACCGTAATCCATTTCCAGGCTGTTGTTTAACGAAAACAGATAAAGCAATAGAGTATTTGTATAAATGTCCATACATGCTCTGGTAGATTTTTGCATTCAACGGAGAATAACAACATACCTATGACTATGGTATATCACGACTTATGGATTATGACTATGTATACTATGACAGTTGACTATGCATATTATGACATCCGACTATGTATATTATGACAGTTGACTGTACATATTACATTTGACGACTATACATATAACACTTTATACAATACTAGACATGACACTGGTGGATTGGGTTGCCGGAGGCTCTCTGCCCAATGCCTTGGCTACTGGGGTCCCTTGGCATTACACACTTCTCCCCAGAACACTAGTTATTCTTGTGCTAGACATTTTCTTATAACATTTGACATTCTGTTACCTTTGACTTTATGTAGCGTGCTTTGGTGAGTAACAGGAATACCTTCGGGCCAGCAAAGTATCCTGAGCACGAGGACACAAGAAACATCACATTTGAGACATACGACATTTTATGGACTGTGTGGTTGTGAGTGCTACAGTCTTACTGTACATGAAACATGTGTACATCACTTTATGTGTACTTATGACTAAGGACTTATGTGTACTATGACTTTACTGTAGATTCTACATGATGTTGGTGATGGGGTGAAATGTTGCTTCTCCCGTTTGGTTCAGGACAACCCCTACAAGAAAATTATCAAACATCAGAGAATATGAGCAAAACACACACAAAGAATCCACCATGGCACCTATTTGAATAAACGGCCATGAATGGCTACATCATGCCTGACTAGATCCTATTGGTAAGGCAGAAAAACTCAATTGCAATAGATACACATAAGAAAAACTGGATATCATGCACTTTATTTAGATCAGTAGCAAATTGTTTTGCACTCATTTTTAGTGCATGTGGAGTAAACATAGGACGATATTAGTACCATTTGCAAGCTTCATTAGCTGCGAGGTATCCTATAGTACACATTAGTAGGGATCGGTATGGCCGATATTATCGGCCGATAATCACGATTTTGGAACTCTCCCATTGGTAACGGTAGCAAGACTTCTTGCCGCTTGAACAAGAGAATGATCTTCTAATTGTATAGGCTCTGGCAGGGCTTGGTAGTCATTGTTTCTCACTCCAGGACTTGCAGGACTGTCTCTGTGTTGGGTTGTAAGGTCACTGACCTGATATCTTAAATCCGGACTTTGCAAACTTCTCCTCGCTGATTGGCAAACTTCTGCTCTGCTTGAAGAACCTCTAAGTGGTGCTGTGCAGCCTGCTGGCCTGAGGGAGACATGTAGGGGAGAGAGGCATGCAAAGAGTCTACGATGTCAGTGAAGCAGTGTCTCATGATATTCATCCCCAATATGAACTCTGCAGACCCCTTATCAGACACATCAGTTACAATCACTCCCTGTCCCCTGAGTACGTGTTTCCCCAACTGGATGGTGGGCTCCCAATATCCATGTCTGGGTTTTGGTTTCCCATTACCTGCTACTACCCCAAAATCGACATGGTCAGGCTCACACAACAAATTAGCATTCCAATACTTGTAAAAAACATCTTTAGATATAGTTGGACACTTGTGATCCCGTATCTATTAAAGCCTCCAATGGTACTCCTTCTATGATGACTTTTACATAGGGGCAGGAGGCGACATAAAGTGAGAGTCCTGACTTAGATTGTTCTGGGTTCGGAACTGATGTCTATTTTCCTGAGGGCCGGTCTGTGACCACAGGGAAATCCGTTTGAATCCCAACATTGTACTTTTCAATGTCCAGTCAATTGTTCAAGGTCCTGTTTGACACTCTGAAACTCTGAGGCTGTGGAGGCTGGTAGGGTATTGGACACTGGGGTGGGAGCCGGTGGTGATGGTATGGGGCTGGCTGCCACTCCCAGGGGCTCTGAGACAGGGGCATAACTTTCTTCAGACTCAGTCCCGGGCTCTATGACCTGAATAGCCAGTCTCTTAAAAGCAGGAAAGGGCGGACTAGGGTTTTGTACGGCTAACATCTGAGCTTTGTCCCATTTATTGTGAGCCCCATCAATAACAACTGAGCTTTGTCCCATTTACTTGTCCATGAGTGCTTTGTTACCCTGATCGGGAGAGATACCATCTATCTTTAGCACAGTCTCTAGGGCATTCTGTAGGGCTACGGCATACGCTTTCAGAGTCTTACCTGGCTTTTGCCATCTCTCATACAACCGGAGGTCTATTTCTGACGTAGAATGTGACTCAAATACCTGGTACAACCCCTCGAAGATCTGCTCTACCTTCGCCTTCTCGGATGCGGGCCAGGTGCGGACTTCCTCAAGTACTGGTCCTTGTAGTTGTCCTGTGAGCAGCGGGACCTGTTGATTAGGAGGGAGAGAGTAAAAGACAAATAAGCTCTAAATCTCCCTGAAATAACTCAGGGAGAAGTGAGATAAGAAGGACAGGATTCCCCCAAAACACTGGTGCTGATGCCTGGACACCCACATTGTTGACATGAACTGCAAGCAGGACCGTCAGCATCCCGACCACTGTTTCCGCTGCTGGTGATGAAGAGGCTATATGGCCAGGTTGATCTGGAGAACCCGGTGTGGACATCTTCTATAGGTCCTTGAGTGCGCTGTCTCTTTAAGAAGATTTGAGTGCGTCGTCCCTTTAAGATGATTTGGGTGCGCTGGCCAATTAAGATGCTTGGCAATAGACTGCAGCGGTTTAAATTTTGATTACCAGGAACCCTCCGAGTGGTGCTCCCCCCACTATGCAGAGAGTACCCAGGGACTTCTTGGGCACTAAGGGGTAATGCTAGCTGCTACCGGTGCTGGAGACTTGTTGCGGAAGATCTTTGGTTTATGCAGAGTCTGCGCTGTCGGTATAGCACAGAGCTGGACGCAGCTGCCGGTACCTTCAATATGGCTGCACCTGGGGAACTTCTTGTTTAGTCCGGTTGGTAAATTCTTCCCCTGTGCAACACGGGGCGGACATTTAGTTCCTGTTCGCACACTGAAGAGGTGTCACCACTGGGGACTGACGGGGCGGAGCTGCGGCCACTCGCGCACGGGAAGCACCGGACTCTGTTTAACCCCTTCAGGTACTGACTTTTTTGACTTTACACACTCTGCAATGGCCGTTAAGAGTCTTTCCTTCACCTCCCCCTCTACTTTATTAGCGCCTGCTGGTAACTCTTTACAATAAGGACAGTCCTGTACAATTTTCTGGCGCAAACCTTTTTTGCATCGGCATGCGATTTTTCCTGGACACAATTCAGATTCAGAGGGGGGGAGGACTTTATGGTTAAGGCACACACCCGTATCCTGTTTGTGACACCAACGTTTTGTGGTGAGCCATGATGGGGTGCGATGAGGTGTATGGGGCAGATGTTATTAACCCCTAAATGTTTGTGAAGCCAGTAACCACCTTAAAGTAGCTCCGCTAGTCCTAGTTAGGCAGGGTAATAATAGTCCTAGACCAGGTCAGGGTTAACGGTAGCTTTACTGAGGTAGACAGATGGTAGTAGTCTTTACAGCTCGGCCAGGATCCCAGAGAGGTGACCAGTAACACAGGGGACCTTGCAGCTTGCTGGGACTTGTAGTCACTCTGACAGACTTTAGCACAACCACGCTGACTATAATAGACTTGACTGTAGGTAGTGACAGCAGACAGAGATGACTTACTGACTTGTGGCTGTAATTTAGGCTTGAAGCCTCCAGATGTGCTGGACACTGACCCTGAGACGTCTGGACTGGACTTGACCTCAGCAGAAAGTGAATCACAAGAGAGATTGTAATGGCTGCCTCTCTTATAAAGCGGGGCTGAGACAAAAGCCATAGGTCAAGCTGCAGGTCACCTGGTTAGCTGGTGCTCTCTGGGTAACAAACACATCATGTGAACACATTATCATGTGACAAACTCAAAGGTCCTTTATACCTAATACATACAGTATAACACTATGGGGGAGACACTGCAGGATGGCCCCTAGGACACAGAGGGACTCAACCTGACAGGGCCCAAGTACTGCACGGGACTATATCCCGTACTGGGACATCACACATCTATCTATCTCATATCTATCTATCTATCTATCTATCTATCTAAATCAAATAAAAACGGCACTACCAATATCCAGAGTAAAGAAGAAATTCGGGGTGCCCGCATATCTGGAACCTGGGTCCGCCGGTTCCTTAATCCAGACAAAGCAAATATGATGCAGCACTCCACAGGTAGCAAAGAAGGTGGTTTTTATTCCATCATGTGCATAGACAACGTTTCACCAGTCTCACACTGGCTTTTTCAAGTGAATAATAGTGATACAGGTGGGTATTTATAGACCGCCCACTGGGTCATGTGACACAAGCAATGCATGATTTACGTAAATCTGGCCTGGCTTGATAATGGCTGAGTCAGTCAGCCGAAATGTCGCCTTTATTGCACATTCAAGATGAATAAATAATTCACCTTTTTTCACCATTTGAGTGCCACTGCACTTTCTTTGGAATATCCTATCTATCTATCTATCTATCTATCTATTGAAGGTGCTGGACGTCTCAGACCTTGCAATACCTGTTAAACTGATTACCAGAGGCATATTCACAGTGTAGGGTCTGTCCCAATGAGGTCACCTTATCGTGGTGGGATGGTCCAAGCTATTTGGCCACCAAATTGTGAGCTAAGTACCTCACTTTTTCATTTTTTCATTATAGCTGTATAGCGTTTCATGTTTTATCAGTATCTTTTTGCTAGCAGTGTGCTGCTGTATTCTCCTGTTGCTGCTATCTATCTATTTTATATCTATCTATCTCATATCTATCTATCTATCTATCTATCTCATATCTATCTATCTATCTATCTATCTATTTCATATCTATCTATCTCATATCTATCTATCTATCTATCTCATATCTATCTATCTATTTCATATCTATCTATCTCATATCTATCTCCTATCTATCTATCTCCTATCTATCTATCTATATCATATCTATCTCATATCTATCTATCAATCTATCTACCTATCTCATATCTTTCTATCTATCTACAGCAAGCAGGTGGAGCAGCACTCAAAGTAGTCAGGAGATGGGTGCACGCTGTGGTCAGTCTTTGGTCAATGGCCCCTCTTGATACAGCATACGGATACACAGCAGCACTCCAGGTTAGTGATGAAAAGTAATGGCTTTTATTGCATCACCAAAAATGTTACAGTTGGCCGAAACATGGCTTGTAACATTATAAAGATATGAGATAGACATAATAGATAGATATGAGATAGATAGATATGAGATAGATAGAATGCTGCCGTAATTGCCCACTGGCCCCTGTTTTGCTTATCACGCACAGGTAGGTTAGCGTTAGGTCCCGCGCCATTTGAGAAACCTTGGCGTTGGTGTGCGGGCTCTGGTGTGTCCTTCATATAAGGATATACTGGCGAATGTCTCAATGTTACATCAGTGTTGAGGGATTAGCCAATGTATTGTTACATCTACCACAGTAGTGACCCATATTCCTGTATTGTATTCTAATTGTTACACATCCGCACCGTCTATCTGGTGTAGGATTCTATTGTGGAACTTGTAGTCCGCTGCAGGCATCCTCCATTGTATGCATTTTAGGCTGGGGATCGCCCCTAGCAACGGACTACAAGGGCAGGATCTGCTCCCCCAGTATAAATGCACAACCGCATGTGGGGTAGAGCACCTCCAGCCATTTGAGACCACGTTTTTTGTTTTTTGTTTAGATAGATAGATAGATAGATATGAGATATATATGAGATAGATAGATATGAGATAGATATGAGATAGATAGATATGAGATAGATAGATATGAGATAAATAGATATGAGATAGATATGAGATAGATAGATATGAGATAGATATGAGATAGATATGAGATAGATATGAGATAGATACATAGATAGATATGAGATAAATAGATAGATAGAGATGAGATAGATAGAGATGAGATAGATAGAGATGAGATAGATAGATATGAGATAGATATGAGATGAGATAGATAGATAGATAGATATGAGATAGATAGATAGATAGATAGATATGAGATAGATATGAGATAGATAGATATGAGATAGATTTGAGATAGATATGAGATAGATATGAGATAGATATGAGATAGATATATATGGGATAGATAGATATGAGATAGATAGATATGAGATAGATATGAGATAAATAGATATGAGATAGATATGAGATAAATAGATATGAGATAGATTTGAGATAGATATGAGATAGATATGAGATAGATACATAGATAGATATGAGATAAATAGATAGATAGAGATGAGATAGATAGATAGAAATGAGATAGATATGAGATAGATATGAGATAGATAGATATGAGATAGATAGATAGATATGAGATAGATAGATATGAGATATGAGATAGATATGAGATAGATATGAGATAGATATGAGATAGATATGAGATAGATAGATATGAGATAGATAGATAGATATGAGATATATAGATATAGATATGAGATAGATATGAGATAGATAGATAGAGATGAGATAGATAGATAAGAGATAGATAAATAAATAGAGATCAGATAGATAGATATGAGATAGATAGAAATGAGATAGATAGATATCAGATAGATGGATAAATATGAGATAGATACAGTAGATATATATGAGATACACAGATATAAGATAGATATGAAACATACCTTTGCTCATTCTGGCCAAAAAGTTCAATTTTAACCTCATCGGTCCACAGAACTTGTTTCCAAAATGCATCAGGCTGTCTATATGTTCATTTGCAAAGTTCAAACGCTGATTTTTGTGGTGAGGACGTAGAAGAGGTTTTCTTCTGATGACTCTTCCATGAAGACCATATTTGTACAAGTATCTCTTTATAGTGGAATAGTGTACCACAACTCCAGTGTCTGCCAGATCTTTCTGGAGGGATTGTGCAGTCAAACGTGGGTTTTGAATTGTTTTCACAACCCTGCGAGCTGCTCCGTCTGATATTTTTCTTGGTCTTCCAGATCTTGCTTTAACTTCCACTGTTCCTGATGACTGCCATTTCTTAATTACATTCTGAACAGAGGATATTGACATCTGAAAACGTTTTGCTATCTTCTTATAGCCTTCTCCAGCTTTGTGAGTGTCAACTATTTTCAGTTTCAGATTTCTAGACAACTGCTTAGAAGAACCCGTGGTGCTGATTGTTGGGGCAAGGTCAGATGAGTCTGGGCATTTAAAACCTTTGAGATTGACATCACCTGGTCTTCCCAGATGATGATTGAGAACAATCCATGACACTGGCAGGTCTCAGCTTTGTAAAGGGGGCAGTGCATGCTATAAATTCTGCAGGGTGCCCAAACTTTTGCAGACGCCATTTTTTTGTTTTCTGTTATTTTGAAAGTGTAAATGATGGAAATAAAATGTAACTTTTGGTGACATATTATAAGAATGTCTAATCTGTAATTTGATGCCTTTTGGAGATTTTTCTATCTTTCCTTGGCTTCTTTATGCACATTAAAACTAATTGTTACCTGGGGTGCCCAAACTTTTGATCCCCACTGTATATGCCCCTGTAGACCTGTACCTGTATATCCCCCTGTGGACCCGTACCTGTATATCCCCCTGTAGACCTGTACCTGTATATCTGTACCTGTATATCCCCCTGTAGACCTGTACTTGTATATCCCCCTGTGGACCCGTACCTGTATATCCCCCTGTAGACCTGTACCTGTATATCTGTACCTGTATATCCCCCTGTAGACCTGTACCTGTATATCCCCCTGTGGACCCGTACCTGTATATCCCCCTGTGGACCCGTACCTGTATATCCCCCTGTAGACCTGTACCTGTATATCTGTACCTGTATATCCCCCTGTAGACCTGTACCTGTATATCCCCCTGTGGACCCGTACCTGTATATCCCCCTGTAGACCTGTACCTGTATATCTGTACCTGTATATCCCCCTGTAGACCTGTACCTGTATATCCCCCTGTGGACCCGTGCAGCCTTTATACTTTGGGTTTGCACAAGAGGTGGTTGTCCTTCATCCTGGGGTAGACTTCACTGATATTTGTGACATATTCAATTCCCGGTTTGCTAACAAGCCTAAACTGTGTGAAATTTAGGCAAACGGGGGCAGCCCCTCTCCTTTCATATGAAGTCACGCCCCTTCCTCAAGCTCTGCCCAAGTGTGGCGAAAATAAAAAAGATAGATAATTTGTGCGCAAGGGCCTTACTTGATCAAAAAGAATCCAACTTTTGGATTGTTTTCACCACAATTGGAATGATAAATGCCCCCCATAGACTTTTTGGGTGGATGTTTGGAAATTGGTCACAGCACCCTTTAAGATTCTTTGTTAGTAGTGACGTCTGTAGATGGCGGTGAAGTCTCTAGATAGTACTAAAGTCTCTAGATGTCAGTGAAGTCTCTAGATAGAAGTAAAGTCTCTAGATAGTACTAAAGTCTCTAGTTATCAGTGAAGTCTTTAGTTATCAGTGAAGTCTCTAGATAGCAGACGAAGTCTCTAGATAGCAGAGTAAGTCTTTAGATAACAGAGGAAGTCTCTAGATAGCGGTGAAGTATCTAGATAGCGGTGAAGTCTCTAGATAGCGGTGGTCTCTAGATAGCAGTGAAGTCTCTAGATAGCAGTGAACTCTCTAGATAGCGGTAAAGTCTCTAGATAACAGAGGGAGTCTCTAGATAGCGGTGAAGTCTCTAGATAGCGGTGAAGTCTCTAGATAGCGGTGAAGACTCACTTTTCTCTACCAAAAAGGGCTAAAGATACTTGAGAAGACTTGTACTCATGGTTGCAGGTACAGAGACCAGAATGAAGAAGGTCCAGCTGCAAAGTCCTGGTAAAACTTGACTTTTATTGTAAAATAGCATAAACACATTATCCACCACCAACAGGTACCGGGCACACAGGATCTGACGCATTTCGGTCTAAGCAACATTAATCATAGATCTGGCAATCTGAGCCCTGCAGCTGACTTAAAACATTATAGAAAAGATCACATGACGTCATATCCTGCAGGTTCATGGAAAGCCGCACATTAACCCCCTGTACACCCTATTCATGTAAGCACCTTAACATAAAAAACTCCATAAACACAATACTATTACATGTAAATATAAGGTGCAAAAATGTATAAAACTAAATATCAGCAGGGGAACAAGGATAAATGTAACATACACATAGAACATATAACTAAAAATATAAATTCAAAAACAACATGTAAAATGCATAGAAATAAATGGAGAAAACACAACTAACACAATCACATGGAGCCACGAAATGTGAACAAAGTGGAAAAAAATAAATATAATAAATTTAAATAAACAAAGTAGGTGCCTTTTGGCTACAACTTGAATGACTTGTTCAACAATCTGCGTGAATTCCATATCTGTTTTTAGGATAAGGAGATTATTGAGCAATCATTTTTTGATTTTGTGAAATTGCCAACTGTACGGAGTAATACATTTCACTTTATTGTTTGTGGACCTTGTGATGGTGTTAGAATCAAACTTCTCATGTACCATTAAATTCCTGTTTATATTAAAGGGGTACTCCACCCTTAGACATCTTATCCCCTATCTAAAGGATCGGGGATAAGATGTCTGATCGTGGGGTCTGCCGCTGGGGACCCCCGCGATCTCGGCTGCGGCACTTCACACATCCGGATGACTGGCGATGTGGGGCGGAGGCTTGTGATGTAATGGCCGCGCCCCCTCAATGCAAGTCTATGGGAGGGGGCATGACGACAGTCACATCCTCTCCCATAGACTTGCATTGAGGGGGCACGGCCATTACATCACAAGCCTCTGGTGCTACACCCGACACTCTAAGCATTTTCTGATCATTCAAAACAGACTTTGGATAGTGTCTCATGCTAAGACGTTTATGTCATTTTTTTTAACTTTCATCTATGAAAACGTCACGTATGGGCAGGGAACCATGAAGCCCTAACTCACAGCCACTGTCCCTACCTATTACCTATCGGTCCTAGATCGACAACCACGATAACAAACTTCTCTGCTAAGTGCTGGGGCAGCGTTGTCAAAATAATAAAATACTAAAACAGTAGGAGTCGGGGGAACAGCTGGAGACACACAAACTTACAGAAATACACTAAGACACACACACAGTCAAATCAATGTCAGTCTAGCCGAGGTTGGTCCCAGGAGATAGCGGAGTACAGGAATGCAGAGCAAGAGAAGAGTCAAGGGAAAAGCCAAAGATCAATAAATAAGCAGGTATACAGTAAGCAGGAGGTGTCTGCTACAGTATAACCTTTCAAAGACAATGAACTGATCACTGCTCATAGCTTATATAGGCAGGTGATCAGAGAGAAACCTTCCTGATAGGTAGCAGATGACACAGGATTAGCTCCAAGCAACTCCAGCTCAACTACAGTCATTTAAAGAGGTACTCCGCCCCTAGACATCTTATCCCCTATATAAAGCATAGGGGATAAGATGTCTGATCGTGGGGTTCCCACCACTGGGGACCTCCGCGATCTCCGTGCTGCACCCGGCGTTCGTTTAGAGAGTCGGGTTCAGCACCGGAGGCTCGTGACGTCACGGCCATGCCCCCTCAGTGCAAGTCTATGGGAGGGGGCGTGACGGCAGTCACGCCCCCTCCCATAGACTTGCACTGAGGGGGCATGGCCGTGACGTTACGAGCGGGGTGTGACTGTGACGTCATGAGCCTCCGCATTACCAAAGTTGCAATGGATGTCTGGGGTGCCGCAGCCGAGATCGCGGGTGTCCTATAGAAGGGTATAATTCCTACACAGTGTTGCATGTGTCTGATCACTATGTCTAGAAGTGGAACGGACTCCCCACCAAAATTGTAACTGCATATAATTCTCATTAATGTAGGTCAAAAATTCCTGAAACTTGTCCTGTCCTTCTTTCCACACAATGGTTGTCAACGACCCAGCCATTGTGTGTACTCGAAGATCGGGTTCTTGGGAGTGAACATTTAAATAGTTTTCCAATATGGCGTATAGATATTTGCAAGGGATGGGGAGAGTCCCCCCCCCTCCCCAAGCTAGCTACCGTAAAGGGGCTATCTGCTGCTACCTGCAGCACCCTGCGTTCAGAATTTTTGTTTTTAAATGCTGGGTGCGAGCCGACAGTTGCCATGAAGTCACGCCACGCCCCCTCCATTCATGTCTATGGGAGGGGGCATGGTGGTGTGACGTCGCGGCCACCACTTCCCGCACCCAGCATCTAGAAACAAAAATTCTGAATGCCGGGTGCTGCAGGTAGCAGCAGAGATTCCCTTTAACCTATAAGTTGTATACACCATTAAATCAAAAGAAACTGGATAATGAATTCTTTAAAGGGGTACTCTGCCCCTAGAAGCCTTTGGATAGGGGATAAGATGTCTGATCACGCCCCCTTCCATAGATTTGCATTGAGGGGGCAGGACATTGACATCACGAGGGGGCGGGGTCATGATGTCACGAGGGGGCGGGGCCGTTATGTCACGATCCTTCGGTTCCAGTATCGTGAGTCATCAGGCACGGAGTGAACTTCGCTCCATACAGCAGATGACACGTGGTGCTGCAGGAGAGATCGCTGGGGTCCCCAGCTGAGGGACCCCCACTATCAAACCATCTTAGGCATGTGATTCCTAAATTGTGTGGGATAGCTGAATAAAGACCCACCCTGTAACAGGTTGCCTAGCCCCAGTTTGTGTCCCAAGATTATTTTTCCTCTTTATTAATTACTTGTTTATTATCCCATAAATACAGTATGTAGAAGTCATTTTGGTTAAAGGCTGCAGATAGTGGTCTATCCATGTCCCAAGCCGTTCCCCCGATGAGCCAATACCTGCCACGATCGGCTGACTTTTGGATAGTTTTTGCCACAATTGGAATGATTAATGCCCCCTATTATCTTTTAGGTGGATGCTTGGAAATTGGTCACAGCACCCTTTAAGTTGCTTTGTTAGCAGTAAAGTCTCTAGATAGCAGTGACGTCTCTAGATAGCGGTAAAGTCTCTAGATAGCAGTGAAGTATCCAGATAGCAGTGAAGTCTCTAGATAGCGGTGATGTCTCTAGATAGCAGTAAAGTCTCTAGATAGCAGTGAAGTCTCTAGATAGCAGTGAAGTCTCTAGATAGCGGTAAAGTCTCTAGATAGTAGTAAAGTCTATAGACAGTGGTACAGTCTCTAGTTAGTGGTAAAGTCTCTAGATAGCAGGGAAGTCTCTAGATAGCAGTGAAGTCTCTAGATAGCGGTGATGTCTCTAGATAGCAGTAAAGTCTCTAGATAGCAGTAAAGTCTCTAGATAGTGATAAAGTCTCTAGATAGTAGTAAAGTCTATAGACAGTGGTACAGTCTCTAGTTAGTGGTAAAGTCTCTAGATAGCAGGGAAGTCTCTAGATAGCAGTGAAGTCTCTAGATAGCATTGATGTCTCTAGATAGCAGTAAAGTCTCTAGATAGCAGTAAAGTCTCTAGATAGCGCTAAAGTCTCTAGATAGTAGTAAAGTCTATAGACAGTGGTACAGTCTCTAGTTAGTGGTAAAGTCTCTAGATAGCAGGGAAGTCTCTAGATAGTATTGAAGTCTCCAGATAGCAGTGGAGTCTGTAGATAGCAGTGAACTCGCTAGATAGCAGTGAAGTCTCTAGATAGCGGTAAAGTCTGTCGATAGCAGTAAAGTATCTAGATAGCAGTAAAGTCTATCGATAACAGAGGAAGTCTCTAGATAGCAGTAAAGTCTGTAGATAGCAGTATGTCTCTAGATAGCATTGAAGTCTCTAGATAGCGGTGAAGTCTCTAGGTAGCGGTGAAGTCTCTAGATAGCGGTAACGTCTCTAGATAGCAGTATGTATCTAGATAGCATTGAAGTCTTTAGATAGCAGTGAAGTCTCTAGATAGTGGTAAAGCCTCTAGATAGTGATAAAGTCTCTAGATGGCAGTGAAATCTCTAGATAGGCTGGACGCACTTTTCTCTACCAAAGAGGGATAACTTTTGTAAAGATACTTGAGAAGACTTGTACTCATGGTTAGAGGTATTACGATTCCCTATCATAGTATGTAAGATATAGATGATCGTGACATGTCACATGACACTCCAATTAAAAGCCCACAAAGAGTTAAGTGCTGGCAGAAGAGTTTTTGCTCAGCTGTTTCTTCTTCTGACAATTTTTACTCTCAGAGCAGGAACAGGATAGATGAGATGAATGCTCTCTTGGGGTGGACAGAAGACAGTCTTAGGTTAAACCTCCAGAATGATCACCGTGACCGACCCAAAGCTGACTCAGGAGAACTTTAGCATCTGAAATTGGATGAAGACTATTTGGTAAAGCCAGGACTTGGTTATCTGCTCAACAGCAGACTTTAGCTGGAAACTGGAATAGACTGTACCAGGCCTAATCCTCCTCCTGCTCCTGTGTACAAGCAGGAAACAGACAAGCATGTCTGCACACTACTTTACTAGAGCCGGGCTAACTGGGGGGTTCCATCCCTCTGGGGAGAGAGGGTTGGACTTGGGAGACTCTTCCCTCAGACACTTCTAGCGGTTTCTGTATAGAAACAAGTCTAAGAGTGGGTCAGTTCCAAGCAGCCTTACATGTGTAATCCACCAGTGGTAGCAGTAAACAGCAGAATGTCAACCCTTGGACTTCCTTAATACTACAGTGTATGCAGAGGAAGCCATGTTATGTACAGATTGGCAAATTCTACAGATTACAGAGAGGCCCTCGGACACACGTCAGAAGCTAGGAAGTGGTACCGGGACACTGCAAACTCCCCCTCTTAAAGTAAGCTGCCATATTAGAATATGTTGAAGGGTGGTACCTAGATAAACAAGAATACAGAAAGTGCATATACATGTGCAGGGTGAAGGACCAGATATATGTGTGAAACCATGTTGAGATAAAGGGTTGGTCCCTACTCACTTGTCCTGTATGGCATAGATATTAGAATACGGAGGAAGGAAGAGGATAAAGAGAAATCAGCAGATATGTATGTGTATATATATATATATATATATATATATATATATATATATATATATATATATAATATGTAGTCATCCTGTTCCTGCCCATAAGGACTGGACAGCACTGGGAAGCGTGGAGTTATGGCCGGGGTACTGCTTTATGCCTGGGGGAGTTATAATCCTCTTGTACTGTTATAGTCAGCGCTTCACAATGTGACGTCATCATGGAGTTGAAGGATTCCTCATCCAGTATTTGTAGATCAGAATGGAAGCTCCAGTGACAATGAATGTGAGCAAACTTAAGATAAGGCCGTGGATGGTGTCTGTGGAGAGAAGAGAGGACGTCATTTTGTGGTGACCTCAGTTCAGCCCCATAATCATAAGGTCACAGGATAAGCCCCGCCCCCAGCACCACATTCAGCGTCCTGGTATCAGTAAGGTCTGTTATTAGATGACATGTAACAATATCGCACCTCCCCCTGGTAAGTTTACTAAAGTGTAGTGCAGTATAGAATAGTGTAAATACGTATAGAATAGTGTAAATAAGTGTAGCATAGTGTAGTGTACAATAGTATAGAATGGTATAGTGTAGTATAATGTTTAGTATAGTGTAGTATATAATATAGCGTAGTCTAGAATAGTGTAGAGACGTATAGAATAGTGTAGTGTAGAATAGTATAGGGTAGTATAATGTTTAGTATAGTGTAGTATAATGTTTAGTATAGTGTAGTATAATGTTTAGTATAGTGTAGTATAATGTTTAGTATAGGGTAGTATAATGTTTAGTATAGGGTAGTATAATGTTTAGTATAGTGTAGTATATAATATAGCGTAGTCTAGAATAGTGTAGAGACGTATAGAATAGTGTAGTGTAGAATAGTATAGGGTAGTATAATGTTTAGTATAGTGTAGTATAATGTTTAGTATAGTGTAGTATAATGTTTAGTATAGGGTAGTATAATGTTTAGTATAGTGTAGTATAATGTTTAGTATAGTGTAGTATAATGTTTAGTATAGTGTAGTATATAATATAGCGTAGTCTAGAATAGTGTAGAGACGTATAGAATAGTGTAGTGTAGAATAGTATAGGGTAGTATAATGTTTAGTATAGTGTAGTATAATGTTTAGTATAGTGTAGTATAATGTTTAGTATAGGGTAGTATAATGTTTAGTATAGTGTAGTATATAATATAGCGTAGTCTAGAATAGTGTAGAGACGTATAGAATAGTGTAGTGTAGAATAGTATAGGGTAGTATAATGTTTAGTATAGGGTAGTATAATGTTTAGTATAGTGTAGTATAATGTTTAGTATAGTGTAGTATAATGTTTAGTATAGGGTAGTATAATGTTTAGTATAGGGTAGTATAATGTTTAGTATAGTGTAGTATAATGTTTAGTATAGGGTAGTATAATGTTTAGTATAGGGTAGTATAATGTTTAGTATAGGGTAGTATAATGTTTAGTATAGTGTAGTATAATGTTTAGTATAGTGTAGTATAATGTTTAGTATAGTGTAGTATAATGTTTAGTATAGTGTAGTATAATGTTTAGTATAGGGTAGTATATAATAATATAGCGTAGTCTAGAATAGTGTAGAGACCTATAGAATAGTGTAGTGTAGAATAGTATAGGGTAGTATAATGTTTAGTATAGGGTAGTATATAATAATATAGCATAGTCTGGAATAGTGTAGAGACGTATAGAATAGTGTAGTGTAGAATAGTATAGGGTAGTATAATGTTTAGTATAGGGTAGTATAATGTTTAGTATAGTGTAGTATAATGTTTAGTATAGTTTAGTATAATGTTTAGTATAGGGTAGTATAATGTTTAGTATAGGGTAGTATAATGTTTAGTATAGGGTAGTATAATGTTTCGCATAGGGTAGTATAATGTTTAGTATAGGGTAGTAGTGTAGGGTCTGTATTAGTTTAGGGGGCATGGTCTGGGGTCTGTATTAGATTAGGGGTCTGTATTAGTTTAGGTGTCTGGTGTAGGGTCTGTGTTAGTTTAAGGGGTCTGGTGTAGGGTCTGTATTAGTGTGGGGGTCTGGTATGGGGTCTGTATTAGTTTAGGGGGTATGTTCTGGGGTCTGTATTAGTTTAGGGGGTATGTTCTGGGGTCTGTATTAGTTTAGGGGGTATGTTCTGGGGTCAGTATTAGATTAGGGGTCTGGTCTGGAGTCTGTATTAGTTTAGGTGTCTGGTCTGGAGTCTGTATTAGTTTAGGTGTCTGATCTAGAGTCTGCATAAGTTTAAGGTGTCTGTATTAGTTTAGGGGTTAAGTCTATAGTTTGTATTAGTTAAGGGGTCTGGTCTGTGGTCTGTATTAGTTTAGGGGTCTGGTAGGGGGTCTGTATTAGCTTAAGGGTCTGTATCAGTTTAGGGTATGTGTTCTGTAGCCTGTATTAGTTTTAGTGTGTTTTAGTTTAGGGGTCTGGTCTGGATTCTGTATTAGTTTAGGGGGTCTGTATTAGTTTAGGGGGTCTGGTCTGGGGGTCTGTATTAGTTAAGGGGGTTTGATGTGAGGTCTGTATTAAGTTAGGGGTCTAGTCTGGGGTCTGTTAGTTTAGGGGTCTGGTGTGGGGTCTGTATTAGTTAAGGGGGTTTGATGTGAGGTCTGTATTAGTTTAGGGAGTCTGGTCTGGGGTCTGTTAGTTTAGGGGTTTGGGGTCTGTATTAGTTAAGGGGGTTTGATGTGAGGTCTGTATTAAGTTAGGGGTCTGGTCTGGGATGTCACCCAGCTAATGGAGTGTTAATACATACATAAGTAATGATTAGAGATGAGCAACCCAAATTTGTTATGAATTTTATGAAAAATTCGATTTGCAACGAATGCGAATATCGCCGCGATTTGATCGCGCAAATCGCTTCATTAAACTCCATTTTACAGCGTTCCAGGCTATTGTAGAGCTAAGATGGCGGATCCACATGTAAGTACATGGGGCAGGGGATTATGGGAGGGCTGGAATGAAGGTAGGCGGGCTGACCCTGAACCACAGAAGTGCCAGGACGTGCACAGAGGAGTGGCAGAGGCCTAAATACTTCAGGCAGAGTTTGCAGCAGACTTGGGGCGAGTGGCAGCAGGAGTCGCAGCGAGAGGCCTGATCTCCCGGTATCAGCCAGCGGTCGTGTCTCCACCAGCAACCCATCTGCCGTCGTCGATTGGTTAACACGCTCATCCACATCATCACAAGTGACATCTGACACCCCCAGTCAACAGTCGGTGGATTCCTCAGACACAACCCTCAGTTGGCATGGCCCGGGAGCAGTCCCTGTCCTCCCATTGCCTTTGTCCTATGCTGTTCCCTCTCCTAAAGAAGTATCTTATACTGTGGGTTCAGCTCCACTATTTACTGAGGACGATCTAATAGAGGACAGTCAGCAGCTACTGGACAGCCAAGAAGGGGAGGAGACATGCGCCGCTTTCTCCGCTAGGCGGACAATTAGTGATGCGGAGAGTGACGTGGGAGGCGGTGTTGCAAGTGTTCAGGGTCCTGAAGCAGACACTGTTGGGGAACCTGAGGAGGACATCAGTGACGTGCACACAACTGTTGATGATGATGAAGCCGATCGCAATTGGGAGCCGGGTGCAGAAGGGGCTTCATCATCATCAGGAGAAGAGGGTTGCAGTTTGCCCTTGAGACAGCGAGGCGGTAGAACGGTTAGCAGTCAGCGTGGTGGCAGTAGAGGAAATTCAGGAGCCAAACGTGCCTGGGGGAGACAACCTGCTTCGCGGCAGCCTTTCCGGGAGGTATTGGAACAGGGTGGACTGCGGGTGGGAAAATCAGCTACTCGGCTGTGTGGAAGTTTTTCATAAGGCATCCGGAGGAGGTTAACACAGCCACATGCTTTGCCACCATAAAGCGGCCTGGGAGAACCGTGGCACCGATGTAGTGGTCCAGCCTGCTGCATCACCCAGTGGCCATCCGCTCCCTCCTTCATCCAGCCAAGGCTCCACCACCTCAGCCACAGGGAGCTGTGTGTAAAACCCTCCTTCTGTTGCTCCTGCTCCTCCTACTTTTAGTCAGTCATTCCGCCAACAATCTATCGGCGAAGCCATGTCCAAGAGACAACAGTATGCGCCCACTCATCCAACGGCGCAGAAGTTGAATGTGCTCCTGTCCAAGTTGCTGGTGTTGCAGTCCCTCCCTTTTCAAGTGGTGGACTCTGCACCTTTCAGAGAATTGATGGCTTGTACCGAGCAGAGGTGGAGAGTCCCAAGCCGTCATTTCTTTGCGAAGAAGGCAGTACCAGCCCTGCATAAGTTTGTACAAGAGAAGGTGGGCCAGTCCTTGAGCCTGTTAGTGTTCAAAAGTGCACGGCAGCGCCGACGTGTGGAGCTGTATCTATGGGCAGGGACAATACTTGTCTTTTACGGCTCACTGGGTAAATGTTGTTCCTGCACAACACAACAGCAACTTGGACAGGTCACACCGCTTCCTCCTCCACGCTCTCGCTCCCAGGCAGTTGGTCCTGTTACAGTGTGCGACGCTGCCTCCTCATCCTCCACCGTGTCTTCGGCCTCCACTGCACGTCCAAATCTCGATGGCCCTTCAGCGTACCATGTGTGTAGGGCACGGTGGTGTCAAGCTGTTCTTCACATGGTTTGCCTTGGCGAATGGAGTCACACAGGGGAGGAACTGCTAAAGTTAATTCGTAAAGAAATCCGAGTATGGCTTACTCCACGAAATCTGGAATTGGGAACCATGGTGACCGACAATGGGAAGAACATCGTGTCTGCGCTGCGACAAGGAAGTGTGAAACATGCGCCCTGCATGGCACACGTGTTGAATCTGGTTGTCAAGCACTTCCTCAAGTCTTCACCCCATTTGCAAAACATCCTGAAAATGGCAAGGAAACTGTGCATGCACTTCAGCCACTCGTACACCGCCAAGCACACCTTCCTTGAGCTGCAGCATCAGAACGGTATCCCACAACATAGTCTTTTTTGTGCCGTTGCCACACATGGAATTCCACCCTCCATATGTTGGACAGACTATATGAACAAAGAAAAGCCATCACCGATTTCTTGATGATCCAAGCAGATAGTACTCCCCTGTGTAACTTCAATGTGAACAAGTGGCAGCTCATACGTGACACCTGCCGTTTGCTACATTTCCTACAACAAATGATTGAAACCATGTCTGGTCACGGCAATGGAGACCTTGCGCCTACATGAGCCCTGTGGGGGCTAAACTGGAGGAGGAGGATGATGAGGGGCAGAGCGGAGCACAGTTTAGTTTGGATGAGATGGCCGTGTTTCTAGTCATCGGACAGGAGAGGAGGAGCAGCCAGAGGAGCTGGAGGGTTATGAAGAAGGCGAGACAGAGGACCCCGACACACCGTGGCAGTATGCAGTGGAGATGGCAGGTAGTCCCTCCGAGTCACTGGCGCAAATGGCACGATGCATGCTCAGTTGCTAATCGGCCACATGGTCCATCCACTCGCAGGTCTGACTCGGGGGGCCCTCTGCGCTCACCTTCCACTGCCATGGCTGCTGGGGAGGGGAGGGGTGGCAGGAGCAGTACCAGCTCAATCAGCAGCAGCCTGAGTCTACAGTGGCTGATGAGTAGCTTTCTTCACCCGCATAGTGAAGGAACTCATCAGCAGCAGGTAGACATGGAGCAGGACCTGAACCAGCAGGTGGTGGCATACCTTGACATGACCATGCCAACAACCACTGAAGATCCGCTGGACTTCTGGGCAGCCAAACTTGATTTATGGCCGCAACTAGCAGAGTTT